>NW_027222343.1:1851666-2463888 GCF_041296265.1 Equus caballus | reverse complement strand
TGAACCACCTGCCGGACATGCCAACATCACCTGCCGACTATGCCAGAACCACTTGGCGAACACTCCGGAATCACTTGCCGGACATGCAGGAACCACCTCTCAGACATGCCAGAACCCCGTGCCAATGACCCCGGAAGCACCAGCCGAGCACGCCGGAACCACCTGCTCGACTCGCCAGAACCACCTGCCGATCACGCAAAAATCACCTGCCGGCTACGCCACAACCAATTGGTGAACACTTTGGAATCACCTGCCAGGCTTGCTGGAACCAACTGCCAGTCATGCCAAAATCACCTGCCAACTATGCCAGAACCGCTTGGCGGACACTGCGGAAACACCTGTTGGGCCGGCTGGAACCACATCTCAGACGTGCCAGAAATGTGTTCATGAGATGCTGGAACCACACCCCAAACAGACGGATACCACCTGCCAGAACGGACTGAACCACCTGCTGAGCACGCCGGAACCACCTGCTCGACTCACCGGTACCACCTCACTGACACGCGAAAATCACCTGCTGGGTATGCCAGAACCACTTGGCGGACACTCCGGAATCATCTGCCGGACATGCCGGAACCAGCTCTCAGACACACCAGAACCAAGTGCCGGAGATGCCGGAAGCACCTGCCGAGCATGCCGGAGCCACCTGCTCGACTCGCCAGAAACACCTGCCGGACACGCCAAAATCACCTGCCGGGTATGCCAGAACCACCTGACGGACACTACGGAATCACCTGCCGCGCATGCCGGAACCACCTCTCAGATGTGCCGGAAGCACGTGCCGGACACGCCGGAAACACCTACCGGACAGACCGGAACCACCTGCCAAGAACGCCGGAGCCACCTGTTCGACTCGCTGGAACCACCTGCCGGACAGGCCAATATCAACTGCTGGCTATGCCAGAACCATCTGGGGGACAGTCCGGGATCACCTGCCAGCCATGGCGGAACCACCTCTCAGACGTACCAGAACCACCTGCCGGAGAAGCTGGAAACACGTCCTGGACAGACTGGAACCACGTGACGGCCATGCCTGAACCACCTGCCGAGCACGGCGTAACCACCTGCCGGACACGCCAAAATCACCTGCGGGCTACGCCAGAACCACTTGGACGACTCTCCGAAATGACCTGCCGGGCATGTTGGAACCACCTCTCAGACGTGCCAGAAGCACGTGGCGGACAGTCCGGAATCACCTGTTGGGCATACGCAACCACCTCTGACACGTACCAGAACCACGTGCCGAGAACGCCGGAACCACCTACCGGACAGACCGGAATCAACTTTTGGGCATGCCGGAACCACCTGTCAGATGTGCCAGAAACACGTGCCGGAGACGCCGGAAGCACCTGCCGAGCACGTCGCAACCACCTCCTCAAGTCGCCTGAACCACCTGCCGGACACGCCAAAATCACCTGCCTGCTACACCAGCACCACTTCGGTGACAAGCCGGAATCACGTGAGGGGCATGCCGGCACAGCCTCTCAGACTGAACGTCGTGCCGGACACCACAGAACCACCTGCCGGACAGACCGGATCCACCTGCCGGACACGCCGGAATCACCGGCTCGACCCGCCGGAACGACCGCTGGACATGCAAAATCACCTGCCGGCTACGCCGGAAGCACTTGGCGAACACTCCGGAATCACCTGCCGGGCATGCCGGAACCACCTCTCAGATATGCCAGAACCACGTGCCAATGACCCCGGAAGCACCTGCCGAGCACGCCGGAACCACCTTCTCGACTCGCCAGAAACACCTGCCGGACACGCAAAAATCACCTGCCGGCTACGCCACAACCAGTTGGGGAACACTTCGGAATCACCTGCCGGGCTTGCTGGAACCACCTGCCGGTCATGCCAAAATCACCTGCCAACTACGCCAGTACCACTTGGCGGACACTGTGGAAACACCTGTCGGGCCGGCCGGAACCACATCTCAGACGTGCCAGAACCATGTGCATGAGATGCTGGAACCACACCACGAACAGACGGATACCGCCTGCCAGACCCGTCTGAACAACCTGCCGAGCACGCCGGAGCCACCTGCTCGACTCGCCGGAACCACCTACCTGACATGCCCAAATCACCAGCCGGGTATGCCAGAACCACTTGGCGGACACTCCGGAATCATCTGCCGGACATGCTGGAACCAGCTCTCAGACACACCAGAACCACGTGCCGGAGACGCCGGAAGCACCTGCCGAGCATGCCGGAGCCACCTGCTCGACTCGCCAGAAACACCTTCCGGACACGCCAAAATCACCTGCCGGGTACGCCAGAACCACCTGGCGGACACTCCGGAATCACCTGTCGCGCAAGCCAGAACCACCTCTCAGACGTCCCGGAAGCACGTGCCAGACACGCCGGAAACACCTACCGGACAGACCGGAACCACCTGCCGAGAACGCCGGAGCCACCTGTTCGACTCGCTGGAACCACCTGCCGGACAGGCCAATATCAACTGCTGGCTATGCCAGAACCACCTGTGGGACAGTCCGGGATCACCTGCCAGCCATGGCGGAACCACCTCTCAGACGTACCAGAACCACCTGCCGCAGAAGCTGGAAACACGTCCTGGACAGACTGGAACCACGTGACGTCCATGCCTGAACCACCTGCCGAGCACGGCGGAACCACCTGCCGGACACGCCAAAATCACCTGTGGGCTACGCCAGAACCACTTGGACGACTCTCCGAAATGACCTGCCGGGCATGTTGGAGCCACCTCTCAGACGTGCCAGAAGCACGTGGCAGACAGTCCGGAATCACCTGTTGGGCATACGCAACCACCTCTGACACGTACCAGAACCACGTGCCGTGCACGCCGGAACCACCTACCGGACACACCGGAATCAACTTTTGGGCATGCCGGAACCACCAGTCAGATGTGCCAGAAACACGTGCCGGAGACGCCGGAAGCACCTGTCGAGCACGTCGCAACCACCTGCTCAACTCGCCTGAACCACCTGCCGGACACGCCAAAATCACCTCCCCGCTACACCAGCACCACTTCGGGGACAAGCCGGAATCACGTGATGTGCATGCCGGCACAGCCTCTCAGACTGAACCTCGTGCCGGACAACACACAACCACATGCCGGACAGACCGGAACCACCTGCCGGACACGCCGGAATCACCGGCTCGACCCGCCGGAACGACCGCTGGACATGCAAAATCACCTGCCGGCTACGCCGGAAACACTTGTCCAACACTCCGGAATCACCTGCCGGGCATGCCGGAACCACCTCTCAGATATGCCAGAACCACGTGCCAATGACCCTGGAAGCACCTGCCGAGCACGCCGGAACCACCTGCTCGACTCGCCAGAACCACCTGCCGGACACGCAGAAATCACCTGCCGGCTACGTCACAACCAGTTGGGGAACACTTCGGAATCACCTGCCGGGCTTCCTGGAACCACCTGCCGGTCATGCCAAAATCACCTGCCAACTACGCCAGTGCCACTAGGCGGACACTGTGGAAACACCTGTCGGGCCGGCCGGAACCACATCTCAGACGTGCCAGAACCATGTGCATGAGATGCTGGAACCACACCCCGAACAGACGGAAAACAGCTGCCAGACCCGTCTGAACAACCTGCCGAGCACGCCGGAGCACCTGCTCGACTCGCCGGAACCACCTACCTGACATGCCCAAATCACCAGCCGGGTATGCCAGAACCACTTGGCGGACACTCCGGAATCATCTGCCGGACATGCCGGAACCAGCTCTCAGACACACCAGAACCACGTGCCGGAGACGCCGGAAGCACCTGCCGAGCATGCCGGAGCCACCTGCTCGACTCGCCAGAAACACCTTCCGGACACGCCAAAATCACCTGCCGGGTACGCCAGAACCACCTGGCGGACACTCCGAAATCACCTGTCGCGCATGCCGGAACGACCTCTCAGAGGTACCAGAACCACCTGCCGGAGAAGCTGGAAACACGTCCTGGACAGTCTGGAACCACCTGCCGGCCAAGCCTGAACCACCTGCCGGACATGCCAACATCACCTGCCGACTATGCCAGAACCACTTGGCGAACACTCCGGAATCACTTGCCGGACATGCAGGAACCACCTCTCAGACATGCCAGAACCCCGTGCCAATGACCCCGGAAGCACCAGCCGAGCACGCCGGAACCACCTGCTCGACTCGCCAGAACCACCTGCCGATCACGCAAAAATCACCTGCCGGCTACGCCACAACCAATTGGTGAACACTTTGGAATCACCTGCCAGGCTTGCTGGAACCAACTGCCAGTCATGCCAAAATCACCTGCCAACTATGCCAGAACCGCTTGGCGGACACTGCGGAAACACCTGTTGGGCCGGCTGGAACCACATCTCAGACGTGCCAGAAATGTGTTCATGAGATGCTGGAACCACACCCCAAACAGACGGATACCACCTGCCAGAACGGACTGAACCACCTGCTGAGCACGCCGGAACCACCTGCTCGACTCACCGGTACCACCTCACTGACACGCGAAAATCACCTGCTGGGTATGCCAGAACCACTTGGCGGACACTCCGGAATCATCTGCCGGACATGCCGGAACCAGCTCTCAGACACACCAGAACCAAGTGCCGGAGATGCCGGAAGCACCTGCCGAGCATGCCGGAGCCACCTGCTCGACTCGCCAGAAACACCTGCCGGACACGCCAAAATCACCTGCCGGGTACGCCAGAACCACCTGGCGGACACTCCGAAACCACCTGCCGCGCATGCCGGAACCACCTCTCAGACGTGCCGGAAGCACGTGCCGGACACGCCGGAAACACGTACCGGACAGACCGGAACCAACTGCCAAGAACGCCGGAGCCACCTGTTCGACTCGCTGGAACCACCTGCCGGACAGGCCAATATCAACTGCTGGCTATGCCAGAACCACCTGGCGGACAGTCCGGGATCACCTGCCAGCCATGGCAGAACCACCTCTCAGACCTACCAGAACCACCTGCCGGAGAAGCTGGAAACACGTCCTGGACAGACTGGAACCACGTGACGACCATGCCTGAACCACCTGCCGAGCACGGCGGAACCACCTGCCGGACACGCCAAAATCACCTGCGGGCTACGCCAGAACCACTTGGACGACTCTCCGAAATGACCTGCCGGGCATGTTGGAACCACCTCTCACACGTGCCAGAAGCACGTGGCGGACAGTCCGGAATCACCTGTTGGGCATACGCAACCACCTCTGACACGTACCAGAACCACATGCCGAGCACGCCGGAACCACCTACCGGACAGACCGGAATCAACTTTTGGGCATGCCGGAACCACCAGTCAGATGTGCCAGAAACACGTGCCGGAGACGCCGGAAGCACCTGCCGAGCACGTCGCAACCACCTCCTCAAGTCGCCTGAACCACCTGCCGGACACGCCAAAATCACCTGCCTGCTACACCAGCACCACTTCGGCGACAAGCCGGAATCACGTGAGGGGCATGCCGGCACAGCCTCTCAGACTGAACGTCGTGCCGGACACCACAGAACCACCTGCCGGACAGACCGGATCCACCTGCCGGACACGCCGGCATCACCGGCTCGACCCGCCGGAACGACCGCTGGACATGCAAAATCACCTGCCGGCTACGCCGGAAGCACTTGGCGAACACTCCGGAATCACCTGCCGGGCATGCCGGAACCACCTCTCAGATATGCCAGAACCACGTGCCAATGACCCCGGAAGCACCTGCCGAGCACGCCGGAACCACCTTCTCGACTCGCCAGAAACACCTGCCGGACACGCAAAAATCACCTGCCGGCTACGCCACAACCAGTTGGGGAACACTTCGGAATCACCTGCCGGGCTTGCTGGAACCACCTGCCGGTCATGCCAAAATCACCTTCCAACTACGCCAGTACCACTTGGCGGACACTGTGGAAACACCTGTCGGGCCGGCCGGAACCACATCTCAGACGTGCCAGAACCATGTGCATGAGATGCTGGAACCACACCCCGAACAGACGGATACCGCCTGCCAGACCCGTCTGAACAACCTGCCGAGCACGCCGGAGCCACCTGCTCGACTCGCCGGAACCACCTACCTGACATGCCCAAATCACCAGCCGGGTATGCCAGAACCACTTGGCGGACACTCCGGAATCATCTGCCGGACATGCTGGAACCAGCTCTCAGACACACCAGAACCACGTGCCGGAGACGCCGGAAGCACCTGCCGAGCATGCCGGAGCCACCTGCTCGACTCGCCAGAAACACCTTCCGGACACGCCAAAATCACCTGCCGGGTACGCCAGAACCACCTGGCGGACACTCCGAAATCACCTGTCGCGCATGCCGGAACGACCTCTCAGAGGTACCAGAACCACCTGCCGGAGAAGCTGGAAACACGTCCTGGACAGTCTGGAACCACCTGCCGGCCAAGCCTGAACCACCTGCCGGACATGCCAACATCACCTGCCGACTATGCCAGAACCACTTGGCGAACACTCCGGAATCACTTGCCGGACATGCAGGAACCACCTCTCAGACATGCCAGAACCCCGTGCCAATGACCCCGGAAGCACCAGCCGAGCACGCCGGAACCACCTGCTCGACTCGCCAGAACCACCTGCCGATCACGCAAAAATCACCTGCCGGCTACGCCACAACCAATTGGTGAACACTTTGGAATCACCTGCCAGGCTTGCTGGAACCAACTGCCAGTCATGCCAAAATCACCTGCCAACTATGCCAGAACCGCTTGGCGGACACTGCGGAAACACCTGTTGGGCCGGCTGGAACCACATCTCAGACGTGCCAGAAATGTGTTCATGAGATGCTGGAACCACACCCCAAACAGACGGATACCACCTGCCAGAACGGACTGAACCACCTGCTGAGCACGCCGGAACCACCTGCTCGACTCACCGGTACCACCTCACTGACACGCGAAAATCACCTGCTGGGTATGCCAGAACCACTTGGCGGACACTCCGGAATCATCTGCCGGACATGCCGGAACCAGCTCTCAGACACACCAGAACCAAGTGCCGGAGATGCCGGAAGCACCTGCCGAGCATGCCGGAGCCACCTGCTCGACTCGCCAGAAACACCTGCCGGACACGCCAAAATCACCTGCCGGGTATGCCAGAACCACCTGACGGACACTACGGAATCACCTGCCGCGCATGCCGGAACCACCTCTCAGATGTGCCGGAAGCACGTGCCGGACACGCCGGAAACACCTACCGGACAGACCGGAACCACCTGCCAAGAACGCCGGAGCCACCTGTTCGACTCGCTGGAACCACCTGCCGGACAGGCCAATATCAACTGCTGGCTATGCCAGAACCATCTGGGGGACAGTCCGGGATCACCTGCCAGCCATGGCGGAACCACCTCTCAGACGTACCAGAACCAGCTGCCGGAGAAGCTGGAAACACGTCCTGGACAGACTGGAACCACGTGACGGCCATGCCTGAACCACCTGCCGAGCACGGCGCAACCACCTGCCGGACACGCCAAAATCACCTGCGGGCTACGCCAGAACCACTTGGACGACTCTCCGAAATGACCTGCCGGGCATGTTGGAACCACCTCTCAGACGTGCCAGAAGCACGTGGCGGACAGTCCGGAATCACCTGTTGGGCATACGCAACCACCTCTGACACGTACCAGAACCACGTGCCGTGCACGCCGGAACCACCTACCGGACACACCGGAATCAACTTTTGGGCATGCCGGAACCACCAGTCAGATGTGCCAGAAACACGTGCCGGAGACGCCGGAAGCACCTGTCGAGCACGTCGCAACCACCTGCTCAACTCGCCTGAACCACCTGCCGGACACGCCAAAATCACCTCCCCGCTACACCAGCACCACTTCGGGGACAAGCCGGAATCACGTGATGTGCATGCCGGCACAGCCTCTCAGACTGAACCTCGTGCCGGACAACACACAACCACATGCCGGACAGACCGGAACCACCTGCCGGACACGCCGGAATCACCGGCTCGACCCGCCGGGACGACCGCTGGACATGCAAAATCACCTGCCGGCTACGCCGGAAACACTTGTCCAACACTCCGGAATCACCTGCCGGGCATGCCGGAACCACCTCTCAGATATGCCAGAACCACGTGCCAATGACCCCGGAAGCACCTGCCGAGCACGCCGGAACCACCTGCTCGACTCGCCAGAACCACCTGCCAGACACGCAGAAATCACCTGCCGGCTACGTCACAAACAGTTGGGGAACACTTCGGAATCACCTGCCGGGCTTCCTGGAACCACCTGCCGGTCATGCCAAAATCACCTGCCAACTACGCCAGTGCCACTAGGCGGACACTGTGGAAACACCTGTCGGGCCGGCCGGAACCACATCTCAGACGTGCCAGAACCATGTGCATGAGATGCTGGAACCACACCCCGAACAGACGGAAAACACCTGCCAGACCCGTCTGAACAACCTGCCGAGCACGCCGGAGCACCTGCTCGACTCGCCGGAACCACCTACCTGACATGCCCAAATCACCAGCCGGGTATGCCAGAACCACTTGGCGGACACTCCGGAATCATCTGCCGGACATGCCGGAACCAGCTCTCAGACACACCAGAACCACGTGCCGGAGACGCCGGAAGCACCTGCCGAGCATGCCGGAGCCACCTGCTCGACTCGCCAGGAACACCTGCCGGACACGCCAAAATCACCTGCCGGGTACGCCAGAACCACCTGGCAGACACTCCGAAACCACCTGCCGCGCATGCCGGAACCACCTCTCAGACGTGCCGGAAGCACGTGCCGGACACGCCGGAAACACCTACCGGACAGACCGGAACCAACTGCCAAGAATGCCGGAGCCACCTGTTCGACTCGCTGGAACCACCTGCCGGACAGGCCAATATCAACTGCTGGCTATGCCAGAACCACCTGGCGGACAGTCCGGGATCACCTGCCAGCCATGGCAGAACCACCTCTCAGACCTACCAGAACCACCTGCCGGAGAAGCTGGAAACACGTCCTGGACAGACTGGAACCACGTGACGACCATGCCTGAACCACCTGCCGAGCACGGCGGAACCACCTGCCGGACACGCCAAAATCACCTGCGGGCTACGCCAGAACCACTTGGACGACTCTCCGAAATGACCTGCCGGGCATGTTGGAACCACCTCTCACACGTGCCAGAAGCACGTGGCGGACAGTCCGGAATCACCTGTTGGGCATACGCAACCACCTCTGACACGTACCAGAACCACATGCCGAGCACGCCGGAACCACCTACCGGACAGACCGGAATCAACTTTTGGGCATGCCGGAACCACCAGTCAGATGTGCCAGAAACACGTGCCGGAGACGCCGGAAGCACCTGCCGAGCACGTCGCAACCACCTCCTCAAGTCGCCTGAACCACCTGCCGGACACGCCAAAATCACCTGCCTGCTACACCAGCACCACTTCGGCGACAAGCCGGAATCACGTGAGGGGCATGCCGGCACAGCCTCTCAGACTGAACGTCGTGCCGGACACCACAGAACCACCTGCCGGACAGACCGGATCCACCTGCCGGACACGCCGGAATCACCGGCTCGACCCGCCGGAACGACCGCTGGACATGCAAAATCACCTGCCGGCTACGCCGGAAGCACTTGGCGAACACTCCGGAATCACCTGCCGGGCATGCCGGAACCACCTCTCAGATATGCCAGAACCACGTGCCAATGACCCCGGAAGCACCTGCCGAGCACGCCGGAACCACCTTCTCGACTCGCCAGAAACACCTGCCGGACACGCAAAAATCACCTGCCGGCTACGCCACAACCAGTTGGGGAACACTTCGGAATCACCTGCCGGGCTTGCTGGAACCACCTGCCGGTCATGCCAAAATCACCTTCCAACTACGCCAGTACCACTTGGCGGACACTGTGGAAACACCTGTCGGGCCGGCCGGAACCACATCTCAGACGTGCCAGAACCATGTGCATGAGATGCTGGAACCACACCCCGAACAGACGGATACCGCCTGCCAGACCCGTCTGAACAACCTGCCGAGCACGCCGGAGCCACCTGCTCGACTCGCCGGAACCACCTACCTGACATGCCCAAATCACCAGCCGGGTATGCCAGAACCACTTGGCGGACACTCCGGAATCATCTGCCGGACATGCTGGAACCAGCTCTCAGACACACCAGAACCACGTGCCGGAGACGCCGGAAGCACCTGCCGAGCATGCCGGAGCCACCTGCTCGACTCGCCAGAAACACCTTCCGGACACGCCAAAATCACCTGCCGGGTACGCCAGAACCACCTGGCGGACACTCCGAAATCACCTGTCGCGCATGCCGGAACGACCTCTCAGAGGTACCAGAACCACCTGCCGGAGAAGCTGGAAACACGTCCTGGACAGTCTGGAACCACCTGCCGGCCAAGCCTGAACCACCTGCCGGACATGCCAACATCACCTGCCGACTATGCCAGAACCACTTGGCGAACACTCCGGAATCACTTGCCGGACATGCAGGAACCACCTCTCAGACATGCCAGAACCCCGTGCCAATGACCCCGGAAGCACCAGCCGAGCACGCCGGAACCACCTGCTCGACTCGCCAGAACCACCTGCCGATCACGCAAAAATCACCTGCCGGCTACGCCACAACCAATTGGTGAACACTTTGGAATCACCTGCCAGGCTTGCTGGAACCAACTGCCAGTCATGCCAAAATCACCTGCCAACTATGCCAGAACCGCTTGGCGGACACTGCGGAAACACCTGTTGGGCCGGCTGGAACCACATCTCAGACGTGCCAGAAATGTGTTCATGAGATGCTGGAACCACACCCCAAACAGACGGATACCACCTGCCAGAACGGACTGAACCACCTGCTGAGCACGCCGGAACCACCTGCTCGACTCACCGGTACCACCTCACTGACACGCGAAAATCACCTGTTGGGTATGCCAGAACCACTTGGCGGACACTCCGGAATCATCTGCCGGACATGCCGGAACCAGCTCTCAGACACACCAGAACCAAGTGCCGGAGATGCCGGAAGCACCTGCCGAGCATGCCGGAGCCACCTGCTCGACTCGCCAGAAACACCTGCCGGACACGCCAAAATCACCTGCCGGGTATGCCAGAACCACCTGACGGACACTACGGAATCACCTGCCGCGCATGCCGGAACCACCTCTCAGATGTGCCGGAAGCACGTGCCGGACACGCCGGAAACACCTACCGGACAGACCGGAACCACCTGCCAAGAACGCCGGAGCCACCTGTTCGACTCGCTGGAACCACCTGCCGGACAGGCCAATATCAACTGCTGGCTATGCCAGAACCATCTGGGGGACAGTCCGGGATCACCTGCCAGCCATGGCGGAACCACCTCTCAGACGTACCAGAACCACCTGCCGGAGAAGCTGGAAACACGTCCTGGACAGACTGGAACCACGTGACGGCCATGCCTGAACCACCTGCCGAGCACGGCGGAACCACCTGCCGGACACGCCAAAATCACCTGCGGGCTACGCCAGAACCACTTGGACGACTCTCCGAAATGACCTGCCGGGCATGTTGGAACCACCTCTCAGACGTGCCAGAAGCACGTGGCGGACAGTCCGGAATCACCTGTTGGGCATACGCAACCACCTCTGACACGTACCAGAACCACGTGCCGAGAACGCCGGAACCACCTACCGGACAGACCGGAATCAACTTTTGGGCATGCCGGAACCACCTGTCAGATGTGCCAGAAACACGTGCCGGAGACGCCGGAAGCACCTGCCGAGCACGTCGCAACCACCTCCTCAAGTCGCCTGAACCACCTGCCGGACACGCCAAAATCACCTGCCTGCTACACCAGCACCACTTCGGCGACAAGCCGGAATCACGTGAGGGGCATGCCGGCACAGCCTCTCAGACTGAACGTCGTGCCGGACACCACAGAACCACCTGCCGGACAGACCGGATCCACCTGCCGGACACGCCGGAATCACCGGCTCGACCCGCCGGAACGACCGCTGGACATGCAAAATCACCTGCCGGCTACGCCGGAAGCACTTGGCGAACACTCCAGAATCACCTGCCGGGCATGCCGGAACCACCTCTCAGATATGCCAGAACCACGTGCCAATGACCCCGGAAGCACCTGCCGAGCACGCCGGAACCACCTTCTCGACTCGCCAGAAACACCTGCCGGACACGCAAAAATCACCTGCCGGCTACGCCACAACCAGTTGGGGAACACTTCGGAATCACCTGCCGGGCTTGCTGGAACCACCTGCCGGTCATGCCAAAATCACCTGCCAACTACGCCAGTACCACTTGGCGGACACTGTGGAAACACCTGTCGGGCCGGCCGGAACCACATCTCAGACGTGCCAGAACCATGTGCATGAGATGCTGGAACCACACCCCGAACAGACGGATACCGCCTGCCAGACCCGTCTGAACAACCTGCCGAGCACGCCGGAGCCACCTGCTCGACTCGCCGGAACCACCTACCTGACATGCCCAAATCACCAGCCGGGTATGCCAGAACCACTTGGAGGACACTCCGGAATCATCTGCCGGACATGCTGGAACCAGCTCTCAGACACACCAGAACCACGTGCCGGAGACGCCGGAAGCACCTGCCGAGCATGCCGGAGCCACCTGCTCGACTCGCCAGAAACACCTTCCGGACACGCCAAAATCACCTGCCGGGTACGCCAGAACCACCTGGCGGACACTCCGGAATCACCTGTCGCGCAAGCCAGAACCACCTCTCAGACGTCCCGGAAGCACGTGCCAGACACGCCGGAAACACCTACCGGACAGACCGGAACCACCTGCCGAGAACGCCGGAGCCACCTGTTCGACTCGCTGGAACCACCTGCCGGACAGGCCAATATCAACTGCTGGCTATGCCAGAACCACCTGTGGGACAGTCCGGGATCACCTGCCAGCCATGGCGGAACCACCTCTCAGACGTACCAGAACCACCTGCCGCAGAAGCTGGAAACACGTCCTGGACAGACTGGAACCACGTGACGTCCATGCCTGAACCACCTGCCGAGCACGGCGGAACCACCTGCCGGACACGCCAAAATCACCTGCGGGCTACGCCAGAACCACTTGGACGACTCTCCGAAATGACCTGCCGGGCATGTTGGAGCCACCTCTCAGACGTGCCAGAAGCACGTGGCGGACAGTCCGGAATCACCTGTTGGGCATACGCAACCACCTCTGACACGTACCAGAACCACGTGCCGTGCACGCCGGAACCACCTACCGGACACACCGGAATCAACTTTTGGGCATGCCGGAACCACCAGTCAGATGTGCCAGAAACACGTGCCGGAGACGCCGGAAGCACCTGTCGAGCACGTCGCAACCACCTGCTCAACTCGCCTGAACCACCTGCCGGACACGCCAAAATCACCTGCCCGCTACACCAGCACCACTTCGGGGACAAGCCGGAATCACGTGATGTGCATGCCGGCACAGCCTCTCAGACTGAACCTCGTGCCGGACAACACACAACCACATGCCGGACAGACCGGAACCACCTGCCGGACACGCCGGAATCACCGGCTCGACCCGCCGGAACGACCGCTGGACATGCAAAATCACCTGCCGGCTACGCCGGAAACACTTGTCCAACACTCCGGAATCACCTGCCGGGCATGCCGGAACCACCTCTCAGATATGCCAGAACCACGTGCCAATGACCCTGGAAGCACCTGCCGAGCACGCCGGAACCACCTGCTCGACTCGCCAGAACCACCTGCCGGACACGCAGAAATCACCTGCCGGCTACGTCACAACCAGTTGGGGAACACTTCGGAATCACCTGCCGGGCTTCCTGGAACCACCTGCCGGTCATGCCAAAATCACCTGCCAACTACGCCAGTGCCACTAGGCGGACACTGTGGAAACACCTGTCGGGCCGGCCGGAACCACATCTCAGACGTGCCAGAACCATGTGCATGACATGCTGGAACCACACCCCGAACAGACGGAAAACAGCTGCCAGACCCGTCTGAACAACCTGCCGAGCACGCCGGAGCACCTGCTCGACTCGCCGGAACCACCTACCTGACATGCCCAAATCACCAGCCGGGTATGCCAGAACCACTTGGCGGACACTCCGGAATCATCTGCCGGACATGCCGGAACCAGCTCTCAGACACACCAGAACCACGTGCCGGAGACGCCGGAAGCACCTGCCGAGCATGCCGGAGCCACCTGCTCGACTCGCCAGAAACACCTTCCGGACACGCCAAAATCACCTGCCGGGTACGCCAGAACCACCTGGCGGACACTCCGAAATCACCTGTCGCGCATGCCGGAACGACCTCTCAGAGGTACCAGAACCACCTGCCGGAGAAGCTGGAAACACGTCCTGGACAGTCTGGAACCACCTGCCGGCCAAGCCTGAACCACCTGCCGGACATGCCAACATCACCTGCCGACTATGCCAGAACCACTTGGCGAACACTCCGGAATCACTTGCCGGACATGCAGGAACCACCTCTCAGACATGCCAGAACCCCGTGCCAATGACCCCGGAAGCACCAGCCGAGCACGCCGGAACCACCTGCTCGACTCGCCAGAACCACCTGCCGATCACGCAAAAATCACCTGCCGGCTACGCCACAACCAATTGGTGAACACTTTGGAATCACCTGCCAGGCTTGCTGGAACCAACTGCCAGTCATGCCAAAATCACCTGCCAACTATGCCAGAACCGCTTGGCGGACACTGCGGAAACACCTGTTGGGCCGGCTGGAACCACATCTCAGACGTGCCAGAAATGTGTTCATGAGATGCTGGAACCACACCCCAAACAGACGGATACCACCTGCCAGAACGGACTGAACCACCTGCTGAGCACGCCGGAACCACCTGCTCGACTCACCGGTACCACCTCACTGACACGCGAAAATCACCTGCTGGGTATGCCAGAACCACTTGGCGGACACTCCGGAATCATCTGCCGGACATGCCGGAACCAGCTCTCAGACACACCAGAACCAAGTGCCGGAGATGCCGGAAGCACCTGCCGAGCATGCCGGAGCCAACTGCTCGACTCGCCAGAAACACCTGCCGGACACGCCAAAATCACCTGCCGGGTATGCCAGAACCACCTGACGGACACTACGGAATCACCTGCCGCGCATGCCGGAACCACCTCTCAGATGTGCCGGAAGCACGTGCCGGACACGCCGGAAACACCTACCGGACAGACCGGAACCACCTGCCAAGAACGCCGGAGCCACCTGTTCGACTCGCTGGAACCACCTGCCGGACAGGCCAATATCAACTGCTGGCTATGCCAGAACCATCTGGGGGACAGTCCGGGATCACCTGCCAGCCATGGCGGAACCACCTCTCAGACGTACCAGAACCACCTGCCGGAGAAGCTGGAAACACGTCCTGGACAGACTGGAACCACGTGACGGCCATGCCTGAACCACCTGCCGAGCACGGCGTAACCACCTGCCGGACACGCCAAAATCACCTGCGGGCTACGCCAGAACCACTTGGACGACTCTCCGAAATGACCTGCCGGGCATGTTGGAACCACCTCTCAGACGTGCCAGAAGCACGTGGCGGACAGTCCGGAATCACCTGTTGGGCATACGCAACCACCTCTGACACGTACCAGAACCACGTGCCGAGAACGCCGGAACCACCTACCGGACAGACCGGAATCAACTTTTGGGCATGCCGGAACCACCTGTCAGATGTGCCAGAAACACGTGCCGGAGACGCCGGAAGCACCTGCCGAGCACGTCGCAACCACCTCCTCAAGTCGCCTGAACCACCTGCCGGACACGCCAAAATCACCTGCCTGCTACACCAGCACCACTTCGGCGACAAGCCGGAATCACGTGAGGGGCATGCCGGCACAGCCTCTCAGACTGAACGTCGTGCCGGACACCACAGAACCACCTGCCGGACAGACCGGATCCACCTGCCGGACACGCCGGAATCACCGGCTCGACCCGCCGGAACGACCGCTGGACATGCAAAATCACCTGCCGGCTACGCCGGAAGCACTTGGCGAACACTCCGGAATCACCTGCCGGGCATGCCGGAACCACCTCTCAGATATGCCAGAACCACGTGCCAATGACCCCGGAAGCACCTGCCGAGCACGCCGGAACCACCTTCTCGACTCGCCAGAAACACCTGCCGGACACGCAAAAATCACCTGCCGGCTACGCCACAACCAGTTGGGGAACACTTCGGAATCACCTGCCGGGCTTGCTGGAACCACCTGCCGGTCATGCCAAAATCACCTGCCAACTACGCCAGTACCACTTGGCGGACACTGTGGAAACACCTGTCGGGCCGGCCGGAACCACATCTCAGACGTGCCAGAACCATGTGCATGAGATGCTGGAACCACACCCCGAACAGACGGATACCGCCTGCCAGACCCGTCTGAACAACCTGCCGAGCACGCCGGAGCCACCTGCTCGACTCGCCGGAACCACCTACCTGACATGCCAAAATCACCTGCCGACTATGCCAGAACCACTTGGCGAACACTCCGGAATCACTTGCCGGGCATGCAGGAACCACCTCTCACACATGCCAGAACCCCGTGCCAATGACCCCGGAAGCACCAGCCGAGCACGCCGGAACCACCTGCTCGACTCGCCAGAACCACCTGCCGATCACGCAAAAATCACCTGCCGGCTACGCCACAACCAGTTGGTGAACACTTTGGAATCACCTGCCAGGCTTGCTGGAACCACCTGCCAGTCATGCCAAAATCACCTGCCAACTACGTCAGAACCGCTTGGCGGACAATGCGGAAACACCTGTCGGGCCGGCTGGAACCACATCTCAGACGTGCCAGAAACGTGTTCATGAGATGCTGGAACCACACCCCGAACAGACGGATACCACCTGCCAGAACCGCCTGAACCACCTGCTGAGCACGCCGGAACCACCTGCTCGACTCACCGGTACCACCTCCCTGACACGCCAAAATCACCTGCTGGGTATGCCAGAACCACTTGGCGGACACTCCGGAATCATCTGCCGGACATGCCGGAACCAGCTCTCAGACACACCAGAACCAAGTGCCGGAGACGCCGGAAGCACCTGCCGAGCATGCCGGAGCCACCTGCTCGACTCGCCAGAAACACCTGCCGGACACGCCAAAATCACCTGCCGGGTATGCCAGAACCACCTGGCGGACACTACGGAATCACCTGCCGCGCATGCCGGAACCACCGCTCAGACGTGCCGGAAGCACGTGCCAGACACGCCGGAAACACCTACCGGACAGACCGGAACCACCTGCCAAGAACGCCGGAGCCACCTGTTCGACTCGCTGGAACCACCTGCCGGACAGGCCAATATCAACTGCTGGCTATGCCGGAACCACCTGGGGGACGGTCCGGGATCACCTGCCAGCCATGGCGGAACCACCTCTCAGACGTACCAGAACCACCTGCCGGAGAAGCTGGAAACACGTCCTGGACAGACTGGAACCACGTGACGGCAATGCCTGAACCACCTGCCGACCACGGTGGAACCACCTGCCGGACATGCCAAAATCACCTGCGGGCTACGCCAGAACCACTTGGACGACTCTCCGAAATGTCCTGCCGGGCATGTTGGAACCACCTCTCAGACGTGCCAGAAGCACGTGGCGGACAGGCCGGAATCACCTGTTGGTCATACGCAACCACCTCTGACACGTACCAGAACCACGTGCCGTGCACGCCGGAACCACCTACCGGACAGACCGGAATCAACTTTTGGGCCTGCCGGAACCACCAGTCAGATGTGCCAGAAACACGTGCCGGAGACGCCGGAAGCACCTGCCGAGCACGTCGCAACCACCTGCTCAACTCGCCTGAACCACCTGCCGGACACGCCAAAATCACCTGCCCGCTACACCAGCACCACTTCGGGGACAAGCCGGAATCACGTGAGGGGCATGCTGGCACAGCCTCTCAGACTGAACCTCGTGCCGGACACCACAGAACCACCTGCCGGACAGACCGGAACCACCTGCCGGACACGCCGGAACCACCTGCGTGTTATGCCAGAACCACTTGGAGGACTCTCTGGGGTGACCTGCCGGGCATGCCGGAACCACCTCTCAGACGTGCCAGAACCATGTGGCGGACAGTCCGGAATCACCTGTTGGGCATGCGCAACCACCTCTGAGACGTACCAGAACCACATGCCGTGCAGGCTGGAACCACCTACCTGACAGACCGGAATCACCTTTCGGGCATGCCGGAACCACCTGTCAGATGTGCCAGAAACACGTGCCGGAGACGCCGGAAGCACCTGCCAAGCACGTTGGAACCACCTGCTCAACTCTCCTGAACCACCTGCCGGACATGCCAAAATCACCTGCCGACTATGCCAGAACCACTTGGCGAACACTCCGGAATCACTTGCCGGGCATGCAGGCACCACCTCTCACACATGCCAGAACCCCGTGCCAATGACCCCGGAAGCACCAGCCGAGCACGCCGGAACAACCTGCTCGACTCACCAGAACCACCTGCCGATCACGCAAAAATCACCTGCCGGCTACGCCACAACCAGTTGGTGAACACTTTGGAATCACCTGCCAGGCTTGCTGGAACCACCTGTCAGTCATGCCAAAATCACCTGCCAACTACGCCAGAACCGCTTGGCGGACACTTCGGAAACACCTGTCGGGCCGGCTGGAACCACATCTCAGACGTGCCAGAAACGTGTTCATGAGATGCTGGAACCACACCCCGAACAGACGGATACCACCTGCCAGAACCGCCTGAACCACCTGCTGAGCACGCCGGAACCACCTGCTCGACTCACCGGTACCACCTCCCTGACACGCCAAAATCACCTGCTGGCTATGTCAGAACCACTTGGCGGACACTCCGGAATCATCTGCCGGACATGCCGGAACCAGCTCTCAGACACACCAGAACCAAGTGCCGGAGACACCGGAAGCACCTGCCGAGCATGCCGGAGCCACCTGCTCGACTCGCCAGAAACTCCTGCCAGGACACGCCAAAATCACCTGCCGGGTACGCCAGAACCACCTGTCCGACACTCCGAAATCACCTGTCGCGCATGCCGGAACCACCGCTCAGACGTGCCGGAAGCACGTGCCGGACACGCCGGAATCACCTACCGGACAGACCGGAACCACCTGCCGAGCACGCCGGAGCCACCTGTTCGACTCGCTGGAACCACCTGCCGGACACGCCAATATCAACTGCTGGCTATGCCAGAACCACCTGGAGGACAGTCTGGGATCACCTGCCAGCTATGGCGGAACCACCTCTCAGACGTACCAGAACCACCTGCCGGAGAAGCTGGAAACACGTCCTGGACAGACTGGAACCACGTGACGGCCATGCCTGAACCACCTGCCGAGCACGGCGGAACCACCTGCCGGACATGCCAAAATCACCTGCGGGCTACGCCAGAACCACTTGGACGACTCTCCGAAATGACCTGCCGGGTATGTTGGAACCACCTCTCACACGTGCCAGAAGCACGTGGCGGACAGGCCGGAATCACCTGTTGGGCATACGCAACCACCTCTGACTCGGACCAGAACCACGTGCCGTGCACGCCGGAGCCACCTACCGGACAGACCGGAATCAACTTTTGGGCATGCCGGAACCACCAGTCAGATGTGCCAGAAACACGTGCCGGAGACGCCGGAAGCACCTGCCGAGCACGTCGCAACCACCTGCTCAACTCGCCTGATCCACCTGACGGACACACCAAAATCACCTGCCCGCTACACCAGCACCACTTCGGGGACAAGCCGGAATCACGTGAGGGGCATGCCGGCACAGCCTCTCAGACTGAACCTCGTGCCGGACACCACAGAACCACCTGCCGGACAGACCGGATCCACCTGCCGGACACCCCGTAACCACCGTCTCGACCCGCCGGAACGACCACTGGACATGCAAAATCACCTGCCGGCTACGCCGGAAACACTTAGCGAACACTCCGGAATCACCTGCCGGGCATGCCGGAACCACCTCTCAGATATGCCAGAACCACGTGCCAATGACCCCGGAAGCACCTGCCGAGCACGCCGGAACCACCTGCTCGACTCGCCAGAACCGCCTTCCGGACTCGCAAAAATCACCTGCCGGCTACGCCACAACCAGTTGGGGAACACTTCGGAATCACCTGCCGGGCTTGCTGGAACCACCTGCCGGTCATGCCAAAATCACCTGCCAACTACGCCAGTACCACTTGGCGGACACTGTGGAAACACCTGTCGGGCCGGCCGGAACCACATCTCAGACGTGCCAGAACCATGTGCATGAGATGCTGGAACCACAACCCGAACAGACGGAAAACACCTGCCAGACCCGTCTGAACAACCTGCCGAGCACGCCGGAGCCACCTGCTCGACTCGCCGGAACGACCTACCTGACATGCCAAAATCACCAGCCGGGTATGCCAGAACCACTTGGCGGACACTCCGGAATCATCTGCCGGACATGCAGGAACCAGCTCTCAGACACACCAGAACCACGTGCCGGAGACGCCGGAAGCACCTGCCGAGCATGCCGGAGCCACCTGCTCGACTCGCCAGAAACACCTGCCGGACACGCCAAAATCACCTGCCGGGTACGCCAGAACCACCTGGCGGAATCTCCGAAATCACCTGTCGCGCATGCCGGAACCACCTCTCAGACGTGCCGGTAGCACGTGCCGGACACGCCGGAATCACCTACCGGACAGACCGGAACCACCTGCCGAGCACGCCGGAGCCACCTGTTCGACTCGCTGGAACCACCTGCCGGACAGGTCAATATGAACTGCTGGCTATGCCAGAACCACCTGGGGGACGGTCCGGGATCACCTGCCAGCCATGGCGGAACCACCTCTCAGACGTACCAGAACCACCTGCCGGAGAAGCTGGAAACACGTCCTGGACAGACTGGAACCACGTGACGGCCAGGCCTGAACCACCTGCCGAGCACGGCGGAACCACCTGCCGGACACGCCAAAATCACCTGCGGGCTATGACAGAACCACTTGGACGACTCTCTGGGATGACCTGCCGGGCATGCCGGAACCACCTCTCAGACGTGCCAGAACCATGTGGAGGACAGTCCGGAATCACCTGATGGGCATGGGCAACCACCTCTGAGACGTACCAGAACCACATGCCGTGCAGGCTGGAACCACCTACCAGACAGACCGGAATCACCTTTCGGGCATGCCGGAACCACCTGTCAGATGTGCCAGAAATACGTGCCGGAGACGCCGGAAGCACCTGCCAAGCACGTTGGAACCACCTGCTCAACTCGCCTGAACCACCTGCCGGACATGCCAAAATCACATGCCGACTATGCCAGAACCACTTGGCGAACACTCCGGAATCACCTGCCGGGCATGCCGGAACCACCTCTCAGATATGCCAGAACCCCGTGCCAATGACCCTGGAAGCACCTGCCGAGCACGCGGGAACCACCTGCTCGACTCGCCAGAACCACCTGCCGGACAGGCCAATATCAACTGCTGGCTATGCCAGAACCTCCTGGGGGACGGTCCGGAATCACCTGCCAGCCATGGCGGAACCACCTCTCAGACGTACCAGAACCACCTGCCGGAGAAGCTGGAAACACGTCCTGGACAGACTGGAACCACGTGACGGCCATGCCTGAACCACCTGCCGAGCAGGGCGGAACCACCTGCCGGACACGCCAAAATCACCTGCGGGCTACGCCAGAACCACTTGGACGACTCTCCGAAATGACCTGCCGGGCATGTTGGAACCACCTCTCAGACGTGCCAGAAGCACGTGGCGGACAGTCCGGAATCACCTGTTGGGCATACGCAACCACCTCTGACACGTACCAGAACCACGTGCCGTGCACGCCGGAGCCACCTACCGGACAGACCGGAATCAACTTTTGGGCATGCCGGAACCACCATTCAGATGTGCCAGAAACACGTGCCGGAGATGCCGGAAGCACCTGCCGAGCACGTCGCAACCACCTGCTCAACTCACCTGAACCACCTGCCGGACACGCCAAAATCACCTGCCCGCTACACCAGCACCACTTCGGGGACAAGCCAGAATCACGTGAGTGGCATGCCGGCACAGCCTCTCAGACTGAACCTCGTGCCGGACACCACAGAACCACCTGCCGGACAGACCGGAACCACCTGCCGGACACGCCGGAACCACCGGCTCGACCCGCCGGAAAGACCGCTGGACATGCAAAATCACCTGCCGGCTACGCCGGAAACACTTGGCGAACAATCCGGAATCACCTGCCGGGCATGCCGGAACCACCTCACAGATATGCCAGAACCACGTGCCAATGACCCCTGAAGCACCTGCCGAGCACGCCGGAACCACCTGCTCGACTCGCCAGAACCACCTGCCGGACACGCAGAAATCACATGCCGGCTACGCCACAACCAGTTGAGGAACACTTCGGAATCACATTCCGGGCTTGCTGGAACCACCTGACGGTCATGCCAAAATCACCTGACAACTACGCCAGTAAAACTTGGCGGACACTGTGGAAACACCTGTCGGGCCGGCCGGAACCACATCTCAGACGTGCCAGAACCATGTGCATGAGATGCTGGAACCACACCCCGAAAAGACGGAAAACACCTGCCAGACCCGTCTGAACAACCTGCCGAGCACGCCGGAGCCACCTGCTCGACTCGCCGGAACCACCTACCTGACATGCCAAAATCACCAGCCGGGTATGCCAGAACCACTCGGCGGACACTCCGGAATCATCTGCCGGACATGCCGGAACCAGCTCTCAGACACACCAGAACCACGTGCCGGAGACGCCGGAAGCACCTGCCGAGCATGCCGGAGCCACCTGCTCGACTCGCCAGAAACACCTGCCGGACACGCCAAAATCACCTGCCGGGTAGGCCAGAACCACCTGGCCGACACTCCTAAATCACCTGTCGCGCATGCCGGAACCACCTCTCAGACGTGCCGGAAGCACGTGCCGGACACGCCGGAATCACCTACCGGACAGACCGGAACCACCTGCCGAGCACGCCGGAGCCACCTGTTCGACTCGCTGGAACCACCTGCCGGACAGGCCAATATCAACTGCTGGCTATGCCAGAACCACTTGGGGGACAGTCCGGGATCACCTGCCAGCCATGGCGGAACCACCTCTCAGACGTACCAGAACCACCTGCCGGAGAAGCTGGAAACACGTCCTGGACAGACTGGAACCACGTGACGGCCATGCCTGAACCACCTGCCGAGCACGGCGGAACCACCTGCCGGACACGCCAAAATCACCTGTGGACTATGCCAGAACCACTTGGACGACTCTCCGAAATTACCTGCCGGGCATGCCGGAACCACCTCTCAGATATGCCAGAACCACGTGCCAATGACCCCGGAAGCACCTGCCGAGCACGCCGGAACCACCTGTTCGACTCGCTGGAACCACCTGCCGGACAGGCCAATATCAACTGCTGGCTATGCCAGAAACTCCTGGGGGACGGTCCGGAATCACCTGCCAGCCATGGCGGAACCACCTCTCAGACGTACCAGAACCACCTGCCGGAGAAGCTGGAAACACGTCCTGGACAGACTGGAACCACGTGACGGCCATGCCTGAACCACCTGCCGAGCAGGGCGGAACCACCTGCCAGACACGCCAAAATCACCTGCGTGTTATGCCAGAACCACTTGGAGGACTCTCCGAAATGACCTGCCGGGCATGCCGGAACCACCTCTCAGACGTGCCACGACCATGTGGCGGGCAGTCCGGAATCACCTTTTGGGCATGCGCAACCACCTCTGAGACGTACCAGAACCACGTGCCGTGCACGCCGGAGCCACCTACCGGACAGACCGGAATCAACTTTTGGGCATGCCGGAACCACCAGTCAGATGTGCCAGAAACACGTGCCGGAGACGCCGGAAGCACCTGCCGAGCACGTCGCAACCACCTGCTCAACTCGCCTGAACCACCTGCCGGACACGCCAAAATCACCTGCCCGCTACACCAGCACCACTTCGGGGACAAGCCGGAATCACGTGAGGGGCATGCCGGCACAGCCTCTCAGACTGAACGTCATGCCGGTCACCACAGAACCACCTGCCGGACAGACCGGAACCACCTGCCGGACACGCCGGAACCACCGGCTCTACCCGCCGGAACGACCGCTGGACATGCAAAATCACCTGCCGGCTACGCCACAAACACTTGGCGAACACTCCGGAATTACCTGCCGGGCATGCCGGAACCACCTCTCAGATATGCCAGAACCACGTGCCAATGACCCCGGAAGCACCTGCCGAGCACGCCAGAACCACCTGCCGGACACGCGTAAATCACCTTCCGGCTACGCCACAAGCAGTTGGGGAACACTTCGGAATCACCTGCCGGGCTTGCTGGAACCACCTGCCGGTCATGCCAAAATCACCTGCCAACTACGCCAGTACCACTTGGCGGACACTGTGGAAACACCTGTCGGGCCGGCCGGAACCACATCTCAGACGTGCCAGAACCATGTGCATGAGATGCTGGAACCACACCCCGAACAGACGGAAAACACCTGCCAGACCCGTCTGAACAACCTGCCGAGCACGCCGGAGCCACCTGCTCAACTCGCCGGAACCACCTACCTGACATGCCCAAATCAGCAGCCGGGTATGCCAGAACCACTTGGCGGACACTCCGGAATCATCTGCCGGACATGCCGGAACCAGCTCTCAGACACACCAGAACCAAGTGACGGAGACGCCGGAAGCACCTGCCGAGCATGCCGGAGCCACCTGCTCGACTCGCCAGAAACACCTGCCGGACACGCCAAAATCACCTGCCGGGTATGCCAGAACCACCAGGCGGACACTACGGAATCACCTGCCGCGCATGCCGGAACCACCTCTCAGATATGCCAGAACCACGTGCCAATGACCCCGGAAGCACCTGCCGAGCACGCCGGAACCACCTGCTCGACTCGCCAGAACCACCTGCCGGACACGCAAAAATCACCTGCCAGGCGACGCCACAACCAGTTGCGGAACACTTCGGAATCACCTGCCGGGCTTGCTGGAACCACCTGCCGGTCATGCCAAAATCACCTGCCAACTACGCCAGTACCACTTGGCGGACACTGTGGAAACACCTGTCGGGCCGGCCGGAACCACATCTCAGACGTGCCAGAACCATGTGCATGAGATGCTGGAACCACACCCCGAACAGGCGGAAAACACCTGCCAGACCCGTCTGAACAACCTGCCCAGCACGCCGGAGCCACCTGCTCGACTCGCCGGAACCACCTACCTGACATGCCCAAATCACCAGCCGGGTATGCCAGAACCACTTGGCGGACACTCCGGAATCATCTGCCGGACATGCCGGAACCAGCTCTCAGACACACCAGAACCACGTGCCGGAGACGCCAGAAGCACCTGCCGAGCATGCCGGAGCCACCTGCTCGACTCGCCAGAAACACCTGCCGGACACGCCAAAATCACCTGCCGGGTACGCCAGAACCACCTGGCGGACACTCCGAAATCACATGTCGCGCATGCCGGAACCACCTCTCAGACGTGCCGGAAGCACGTGCCGGACACGCTGGAATCACCTACCGGACAGACTGGAACCTCCTGCCGAGCACGCCGTAGCCACCTGTTCGACTCGCTGGAACCACCTGCCGGACAGGCCAATATCAACTGCTGGCTATGCCAGAACCACCTGGGGGACGGTCCGGAATCGCCTGCCAGCCGTGGCGGAACCACCTCTCAGACGTACCAGAACCACCTGCCGGAGAAGCTGGAAACACGTCCTGGACAGTCTGGAACCACCTGCCGGCCAAGCCTGAACCACCTGCCAAGCACAACGGAACAACCTGCCAGACACGCCAAAATCACCTGCGTGTTATGCCAGAACCACTTGGAGGACTCTCTGGGATGACCTGCCGGGCATGCCGGAACCACCTCTCAGACGTGCCAGAACCATGTGGCGGACAGTCCGGAATCACCTGATGGGCATGGGCAACCACCTCTGAGACGTACCAGAACCACATGCCGTGCAGGCTGGAACCACCTACCAGACAGACCGGAATCACCTTTCGGGCATGCCGGAACCACCTGTCAGATGTGCCAGAAATACGTGCCGGAGACGCCGGAAGCACCTGCCAAGCACGTTGGAACCACCTGCTCAACTCGCCTGAACCACCTGCCGGACATGCCAAAATCACATGCCGACTATGCCAGAACCACTTGGCGAACACTCCGGAATCACCTGCCGGGCATGCCGGAACCACCTCTCAGATATGCCAGAACCCCGTGCCAATGACCCTGGAAGCACCTGCCGAGCACGCGGGAACCACCTGCTCGACTCGCCAGAACCACCTGCCGGACACGCAAAAATCATCTGCCGGCTACGCCACAACCAGTTGGGGAACACTTCGGAATCACATTCCGGGCTTGCTGGAACCACCTGACGGTCATGCCAAAATCACCTGACAACTACGCCAGTAAAACTTGGCGGACACTGTGGAAACACCTGTCGGGCCGGCCGGAACCACATCTCAGACGTGCCAGAACCATGTGCATGAGATGCTGGAACCACACCCCGAAAAGACGGAAAACACCTGCCAGACCCGTCTGAACAACCTGCCGAGCACGCCGGAGCCACCTGCTCGACTCGCCGGAACCACCTACCTGACATGCCAAAATCACCAGCCGGGTATGCCAGAACCACTCGGCGGACACTCCGGAATCATCTGCCGGACATGCCGGAACCAGCTCTCAGACACACCAGAACCACGTGCCGGAGACGCCGGAAGCACCTGCCGAGCATGCCGGAGCCACCTGCTCGACTCGCCAGAAACACCTGCCGGACACGCCAAAATCACCTGCCGGGTAGGCCAGAACCACCTGGCCGACACTCCTAAATCACCTGTCGCGCATGCCGGAACCACCTCTCAGACGTGCCGGAAGCACGTGCCGGACACGCCGGAATCACCTACCGGACAGACCGGAACCACCTGCCGAGCACGCCGGAGCCACCTGTTCGACTCGCTGGAACCACCTGCCGGACAGGCCAATATCAACTGCTGGCTATGCCAGAACCACTTGGGGGACAGTCCGGGATCACCTGCCAGCCATGGCGGAACCACCTCTCAGACGTACCAGAACCACCTGCCGGAGAAGCTGGAAACACGTCCTGGACAGACTGGAACCACGTGACGGCCATGCCTGAACCACCTGCCGAGCACGGCGGAACCACCTGCCGGACACGCCAAAATCACCTGTGGACTATGCCAGAACCACTTGGACGACTCTCCGAAATTACCTGCCGGGCATGCCGGAACCACCTCTCAGATATGCCAGAACCACGTGCCAATGACCCCGGAAGCACCTGCCGAGCACGCCGGAACCACCTGTTCGACTCGCTGGAACCACCTGCCGGACAGGCCAATATCAACTGCTGGCTATGCCAGAACCTCCTGGGGGACGGTCCGGAATCACCTGCCAGCCATGGCGGAACCACCTCTCAGACGTACCAGAACCACCTGCCGGAGAAGCTGGAAACACGTCCTGGACAGACTGGAACCACGTGACGGCCATGCCTGAACCACCTGCCGAGCAGGGCGGAACCACCTGCCAGACACGCCAAAATCACCTGCGTGTTATGCCAGAACCACTTGGAGGACTCTCCGAAATGACCTGCCGGGCATGCCGGAACCACCTCTCAGACGTGCCACGACCATGTGGCGGGCAGTCCGGAATCACCTTTTGGGCATGCGCAACCACCTCTGAGACGTACCAGAACCACGTGCCGTGCACGCCGGAGCCACCTACCGGACAGACCGGAATCAACTTTTGGGCATGCCGGAACCACCAGTCAGATGTGCCAGAAACACGTGCCGGAGACGCCGGAAGCACCTGCCGAGCACGTCGCAACCACCTGCTCAACTCGCCTGAACCACCTGCCGGACACGCCAAAATCACCTGCCCGCTACACCAGCACCACTTCGGGGACAAGCCGGAATCACGTGAGGGGCATGCCGGCACAGCCTCTCAGACTGAACGTCATGCCGGTCACCACAGAACCACCTGCCGGACAGACCGGAACCACCTGCCGGACACGCCGGAACCACCGGCTCGACCCGCCGGAACGACCGCTGGACATGCAAAATCACCTGCCGGCTACGCCGCAAACACTTGGCGAACACTCCGGAATTACCTGCCGGGCATGCCGGAACCACCTCTCAGATATGCCAGAACCACGTGCCAATGACCCCGGAAGCACCTGCCGAGCACGCCAGAACCACCTGCCGGACACGCGTAAATCACCTTCCGGCTACGCCACAAGCAGTTGGGGAACACTTCGGAATCACCTGCCGGGCTTGCTGGAACCACCTGCCGGTCATGCCAAAATCACCTGCCAACTACGCCAGTACCACTTGGCGGACACTGTGGAAACACCTGTCGGGCCGGCCGGAACCACATCTCAGACGTGCCAGAACCATGTGCATGAGATGCTGGAACCACACCCCGAACAGACGGAAAACACCTGCCAGACCCGTCTGAACAACCTGCCGAGCACGCCGGAGCCACCTGCTCAACTCGCCGGAACCACCTACCTGACATGCCCAAATCAGCAGCCGGGTATGCCAGAACCACTTGGCGGACACTCCGGAATCATCTGCCGGACATGCCGGAACCAGCTCTCAGACACACCAGAACCAAGTGACGGAGACGCCGGAAGCACCTGCCGAGCATGCCGGAGCCACCTGCTCGACTCGCCAGAAACACCTGCCGGACACGCCAAAATCACCTGCCGGGTATGCCAGAACCACCAGGCGGACACTACGGAATCACCTGCCGCGCATGCCGGAACCACCTCTCAGATATGCCAGAACCACGTGCCAATGACCCCGGAAGCACCTGCCGAGCACGCCGGAACCACCTGCTCGACTCGCCAGAACCACCTGCCGGACACGCAAAAATCACCTGCCAGGCGACGCCACAACCAGTTGCGGAACACTTCGGAATCACCTGCCGGGCTTGCTGGAACCACCTGCCGGTCATGCCAAAATCACCTGCCAACTACGCCAGTACCACTTGGCGGACACTGTGGAAACACCTGTCGGGCCGGCCGGAACCACATCTCAGACGTGCCAGAACCATGTGCATGAGATGCTGGAACCACACCCCGAACAGGCGGAAAACACCTGCCAGACCCGTCTGAACAACCTGCCCAGCACGCCGGAGCCACCTGCTCGACTCGCCGGAACCACCTACCTGACATGCCCAAATCACCAGCCGGGTATGCCAGAACCACTTGGCGGACACTCCGGAATCATCTGCCGGACATGCCGGAACCAGCTCTCAGACACACCAGAACCACGTGCCGGAGACGCCAGAAGCACCTGCCGAGCATGCCGGAGCCACCTGCTCGACTCGCCAGAAACACCTGCCGGACACGCCAAAATCACCTGCCGGGTACGCCAGAACCACCTGGCGGACACTCCGAAATCACATGTCGCGCATGCCGGAACCACCTCTCAGACGTGCCGGAAGCACGTGCCGGACACGCTGGAATCACCTACCGGACAGACTGGAACCTCCTGCCGAGCACGCCGTAGCCACCTGTTCGACTCGCTGGAACCACCTGCCGGACAGGCCAATATCAACTGCTGGCTATGCCAGAACCACCTGGGGGACGGTCCGGAATCGCCTGCCAGCCGTGGCGGAACCACCTCTCAGACGTACCAGAACCACCTGCCGGAGAAGCTGGAAACACGTCCTGGACAGTCTGGAACCACCTGCCGGCCAAGCCTGAACCACCTGCCAAGCACAACGGAACAACCTGCCAGACACGCCAAAATCACCTGCGTGTTATGCCAGAACCACTTGGAGGACTCTCTGGGATGACCTGCCGGGCATGCCGGAACCACCTCTCAGACGTGCCAGAACCATGTGGCGGACAGTCCGGAATCACCTGATGGGCATGGGCAACCACCTCTGAGACGTACCAGAACCACATGCCGTGCAGGCTGGAACCACCTACCAGACAGACCGGAATCACCTTTCGGGCATGCCGGAACCACCTGTCAGATGTGCCAGAAATACGTGCCGGAGACGCCGGAAGCACCTGCCAAGCACGTTGGAACCACCTGCTCAACTCGCCTGAACCACCTGCCGGACATGCCAAAATCACATGCCGACTATGCCAGAACCACTTGGCGAACACTCCGGAATCACCTGCCGGGCATGCCGGAACCACCTCTCAGATATGCCAGAACCCCGTGCCAATGACCCTGGAAGCACCTGCCGAGCACGCGGGAACCACCTGCTCGACTCGCCAGAACCACCTGCCGGACACGCAAAAATCACCTGCCGGCTACGCCACAACCAGTTGGGGAACACTTCGGAATCACCTGCCGGGCTTGCTGGAACCACCTGCCGGTCATGCCAAAATCACCTGCCAACTATGCCAGTACCACTTGGCGGACACTGTGGAAACACCTGTGGGGCCGGCCGGAACCACATCTCAGACGTGCCAGAACCATGTGCATGAGATGCTGGAACCACACCCCGAACAGACGGAAAACACCTGCCAGACCCGTCTGAACAACCTGCCGAGCACGCCGGAGCCACCTGCTCGACTCGCCGGAACCACCTACCTGACATGCCAAAATCACCAGCCGGGTATGCCAGAACCACTTGGCGGACACTCCGGAATCATCTGCCGGACATGCCGGAACCAGCTCTCAGACACACCAGAAACACGTGCCAGAGACGCCGGAAGCACCTGCCGAGCATGCCGGAGCCACCTGCTCGACTCGCCAGAAACACCTGCCGGACACGCCAAAATCACCTGCCTGGTACGCCAGAACCACCTGGCGGACACTCCGAAATCACCTGTCGCGCATGCCGGAACCACCTCTCAGACGTGCCGGTAGCACGTGCCGGACGCGCCGGAATCACCTACCGGACAGACCGGAACCACCTGCCGAGCACGCCGGAGCCACCTGTTCGACTCGCTGGAACCACCTGCCGGACAGGCCAATATCAACTGCTGGCTATGCCAGAACCACTTGGGGGACAGTCCGGGATCACCTGCCAGCCATGGCGGAACCACCTCTCAGACGTACCAGAACCACCTGCCGGAGAAGCTGGAAACACGTCCTGGACAGACTGGAACCACGTGACGGCCATGCCTGAACCACCTGCCGAGCACGGCGGAACCACCTGCCGGACACGCCAAAATCACCTGCGGACTATGCCAGAACCACTTGGACGACTCTCCGAAATTACCTGCCGGGCATGCCGGAACCACCTCTCAGATATGCCAGAACCACGTGCCAATGACCCCGGAAGCACCTGCCGAGCACGCCGGAACCACCTGTTCGACTCGCTGGAACCACCTGCCGGACAGGCCAATATCAACTGCTGGCTATGCCAGAAACTCCTGGGGGACGGTCCGGAATCACCTGCCAGCCATGGCGGAACCACCTCTCAGACGTACCAGAACCACCTGCCGGAGAAGCTGGAAACACGTCCTGGACAGACTGGAACCACGTGACGGCCATGCCTGAACCACCTGCCGAGCAGGGCGGAACCACCTGCCAGACACGCCAAAATCACCTGCGTGTTATGCCAGAACCACTTGGAGGACTCTCTGGGATGACCTGCCGGGCATGCCGGAACCACCTCTCAGACGTGCCACGACCATGTGGCGGGCAGTCCGGAATCACCTTTTGGGCATGCGCAACCACCTCTGACTCGGACCAGAACCACGTGCCGTGCACGCCGGAGCCACCTACCGGACAGACCGGAATCAACTTTTGGGCATGCCGGAACCACCAGTCAGATGTGCCAGAAACACGTGCCGGAGACGCCGGAAGCACCTGCCGAGCACGTCGCAACCACCTGCTCAACTCGCCTGAACCACCTGCCGGACACGCCAAAATCACCTGCCCGCTACACCAGCACCACTTCGGGGACAAGCCGGAATCACGTGAGGGGCATGCCGGCACAGCCTCTCAGACTGAACGTCATGCCGGTCACCACAGAACCACCTGCCGGACAGACCGGAACCACCTGCCGGACACGCCGGAACCACCGGCTCTACCCGCCGGAACGACCGCTGGACATGCAAAATCACCTGCCGGCTACGCCGCAAACACTTGGCGAACACTCCGGAATTACCTGCCGGGCATGCCGGAACCACCTCTCAGATATGCCAGAACCACGTGCCAATGACCCCGGAAGCACCTGCCGAGCACGCCAGAACCACCTGCCGGACACGCGTAAATCACCTTCCGGCTACGCCACAAGCAGTTGGGGAACACTTCGGAATCACCTGCCGGGCTTGCTGGAACCACCTGCCGGTCATGCCAAAATCACCTGCCAACTACGCCAGTACCACTTGGCGGACACTGTGGAAACACCTGTCGGGCCGGCCGGAACCACATCTCAGACGTGCCAGAACCATGTGCATGAGATGCTGGAACCACACCCCGAACAGACGGAAAACACCTGCCAGACCCGTCTGAACAACCTGCCGAGCACGCCGGAGCCACCTGCTCAACTCGCCGGAACCACCTACCTGACATGCCCAAATCAGCAGCCGGGTATGCCAGAACCACTTGGCGGACACTCCGGAATCATCTGCCGGACATGCCGGAACCAGCTCTCAGACACACCAGAACCAAGTGACGGAGACGCCGGAAGCACCTGCCGAGCATGCCGGAGCCACCTGCTCGACTCGCCAGAAACACCTGCCGGACACGCCAAAATCACCTGCCGGGTATGCCAGAACCACCAGGCGGACACTACGGAATCACCTGCCGCGCATGCCGGAACCACCTCTCAGATATGCCAGAACCACGTGCCAATGACCCCGGAAGCACCTGCCGAGCACGCCGGAACCACCTGCTCGACTCGCCAGAACCACCTGCCGGACACGCAAAAATCACCTGCCAGGCGACGCCACAACCAGTTGCGGAACACTTCGGAATCACCTGCCGGGCTTGCTGGAACCACCTGCCGGTCATGCCAAAATCACCTGCCAACTACGCCAGTACCACTTGGCGGACACTGTGGAAACACCTGTCGGGCCGGCCGGAACCACATCTCAGACGTGCCAGAACCATGTGCATGAGATGCTGGAACCACACCCCGAACAGGCGGAAAACACCTGCCAGACCCGTCTGAACAACCTGCCCAGCACGCCGGAGCCACCTGCTCGACTCGCCGGAACCACCTACCTGACATGCCCAAATCACCAGCCGGGTATGCCAGAACCACTTGGCGGACACTCCGGAATCATCTGCCGGACATGCCGGAACCAGCTCTCAGACACACCAGAACCACGTGCCGGAGACGCCAGAAGCACCTGCCGAGCATGCTGGAGCCACCTGCTCGACTCGCCAGAAACACCTGCCGGACACGCCAAAATCACCTGCCGGGTACGCCAGAACCACCTGGCGGACACTCCGAAATCACATGTCGCGCATGCCGGAACCACCTCTCAGACGTGCCGGAAGCACGTGCCGGACACGCTGGAATCACCTACCGGACAGACTGGAACCTCCTGCCGAGCACGCCGTAGCCACCTGTTCGACTCGCTGGAACCACCTGCCGGACAGGCCAATATCAACTGCTGGCTATGCCAGAACCACCTGGGGGACGGTCCGGAATCGCCTGCCAGCCGTGGCGGAACCACCTCTCAGACGTACCAGAACCACCTGCCGGAGAAGCTGGAAACACGTCCTGGACAGTCTGGAACCACCTGCCGGCCAAGCCTGAACCACCTGCCAAGCACAACGGAACAACCTGCCAGACACGCCAAAATCACCTGCGTGTTATGCCAGAACCACTTGGAGGACTCTCTGGGATGACCTGCCGGGCATGCCGGAACCACCTCTCAGACGTGCCAGAACCATGTGGCGGACAGTCCGGAATCACCTGATGGGCATGGGCAACCACCTCTGAGACGTACCAGAACCACATGCCGTGCAGGCTGGAACCACCTACCAGACAGACCGGAATCACCTTTCGGGCATGCCGGAACCACCTGTCAGATGTGCCAGAAATACGTGCCGGAGACGCCGGAAGCACCTGCCAAGCACGTTGGAACCACCTGCTCAACTCGCCTGAACCACCTGCCGGACATGCCAAAATCACATGCCGACTATGCCAGAACCACTTGGCGAACACTCCGGAATCACCTGCCGGGCATGCCGGAACCACCTCTCAGATATGCCAGAACCCCGTGCCAATGACCCTGGAAGCACCTGCCGAGCACGCGGGAACCACCTGCTCGACTCGCCAGAACCACCTGCCGGACACGCAAAAATCACCTGCCGGCTACGCCACAACCAGTTGGGGAACACTTCGGAATCACCTGCCGGGCTTGCTGGAACCACCTGCCGGTCATGCCAAAATCACCTGCCAACTATGCCAGTACCACTTGGCGGACACTGTGGAAACACCTGTGGGGCCGGCCGGAACCACATCTCAGACGTGCCAGAACCATGTGCATGAGATGCTGGAACCACACCCCGAACAGACGGAAAACACCTGCCAGACCCGTCTGAACAACCTGCCGAGCACGCCGGAGCCACCTGCTCGACTCGCCGGAACCACCTACCTGACATGCCAAAATCACCAGCCGGGTATGCCAGAACCACTTGGCGGACACTCCGGAATCATCTGCCGGACATGCCGGAACCAGCTCTCAGACACACCAGAAACACGTGCCAGAGACGCCGGAAGCACCTGCCGAGCATGCCGGAGCCACCTGCTCGACTCGCCAGAAACACCTGCCGGACACGCCAAAATCACCTGCCTGGTACGCCAGAACCACCTGGCGGACACTCCGAAATCACCTGTCGCGCATGCCGGAACCACCTCTCAGACGTGCCGGAAGCACGTGCCGGACGCGCCGGAATCACCTACCGGACAGACCGGAACCACCTGCCGAGAACGCCGGAGCCACCTGTTCGACTCGCTGGAACCACCTGCCGGACAGGCCAATATCAACTGCTGGCTATGCCAGAACCACTTGGGGGACAGTCCGGGATCACCTGCCAGCCATGGCGGAACCACCTCTCAGACGTACCAGAACCACCTGCCGGAGAAGCTGGAAACACGTCCTGGACAGACTGGAACCACGTGACGGCCATGCCTGAACCACCTGCCGAGCACGGCGGAACCACCTGCCGGACACGCCAAAATCACCTGCGGACTATGCCAGAACCACTTGGACGACTCTCCGAAATTACCTGCCGGGCATGCCGGAACCACCTCTCAGATATGCCAGAACCACGTGCCAATGACCCCGGAAGCACCTGCCGAGCACGCCGGAACCACCTGTTCGACTCGCTGGAACCACCTGCCGGACAGGCCAATATCAACTGCTGGCTATGCCAGAACCTCCTGGGGGACGGTCCGGAATCACCTGCCAGCCATGGCGGAACCACCTCTCAGACGTACCAGAACCACCTGCCGGAGAAGCTGGAAACACGTCCTGGACAGACTGGAACCACGTGACGGCCATGCCTGAACCACCTGCCGAGCAGGGCGGAACCACCTGCCGGACACGCCAAAATCACCTGAGGGCTACGCCAGAACCACTTGGACGACTCTCCGAAATGACCTGCCGGGCATGTTGGAACCACCTCTCAGACGTGCCAGAAGCACGTGGCGGACAGTCCGGAATCACCTGTTGGGCATACGCAACCACCTCTGACACGTACCAGAACCACGTGCCGTGCACGCCGGAGCCACCTACCGGACAGACCGGAATCAACTTTTGGGCATGCCGGAACCACCATTCAGATGTGCCAGAAACACGTGCCGGAGATGCCGGAAGCACCTGCCGAGCACGTCGCAACCACCTGCTCAACTCACCTGAACCACCTGCCGGACACGCCAAAATCACCTGCCCGCTACACCAGCACCACTTCGGGGACAAGCCAGAATCACGTGAGTGGCATGCCGGCACAGCCTCTCAGACTGAACCTCGTGCCGGACACCACAGAACCACCTGCCGGACAGACCGGAACCACCTGCCGGACACGCCGGAACCACCGGCTCGACCCGCCGGAAAGACCGCTGGACATGCAAAATCACCTGCCGGCTACGCCGGAAACACTTGGCGAACAATCCGGAATCACCTGCCAGGCATGCCGGAACCACCTCACAGATATGCCAGAACCACGTGCCAATGACCCCTGAAGCACCTGCCGAGCACGCCGGAACCACCTGCTCGACTCGCCAGAACCACCTGCCGGACACGCAGAAATCACATGCCGGCTACGCCACAACCAGTTGAGGAACACTTCGGAATCACATTCCGGGCTTGCTGGAACCACCTGACGGTCATGCCAAAATCACCTGCCAACTACGCCAGTACCACTTGGCGGACACTGTGGAAACACCTGTCGGGCCGGCCGGAACCACATCTCAGACGTGCCAGAACCATGTGCATGAGATGCTGGAACCACACCCCGAAAAGACGGAAAACACCTGCCAGACCCGTCTGAACAACCTGCCGAGCACGCCGGAGCCACCTGCTCGACTCGCCGGAACCACCTACCTGACATGCCCAAATCACCAGCCGGGTATGCCAGAACCACTCGGCGGACACTCCGGAATCATCTGCCGGACATGCCGGAACCAGCTCTCAGACACACCAGAACCACGTGCCGGAGACGCCGGAAGCACCTGCCGAGCATGCCGGAGCCACCTGCTCGACTCGCCAGAAACACCTGCCGGACACGCCAAAATCACCTGCCGGGTACGCCAGAACCACCTGGCCGACACTCCTAAATCACCTGTCGCGCATGCCGGAACCACCTCTCAGACGTGCCGGAAGCACGTGCCGGACACGCCGGAATCACCTACCGGACAGACCGGAACCACCTGCCGAGCACGCCGGAGCCACCTGTTCGACTCGCTGGAACCACCTGCCGGACAGGCCAATATCAACTGCTGGCTATGCCAGAACCACCTGGGGGACAGTCCGGGATCACCTGCCAGCCATGGCGGAACCACCTCTCAGACGTACCAGAACCACCTGCCGGAGAAGCTGGAAACACGTCCTGGACAGACTGGAACCACGTGACGGCCATGCCTGAACCACCTGCCGAGCACGGCGGAACCACCTGCCGGACACGCCAAAATCACCTGCGGACTATGCCAGAACCACTTGGACGACTCTCCGAAATTACCTGCCGGGCATGCCGGAACCACCTCTCAGATATGCCAGAACCACGTGCCAATGACCCCGGAAGCACCTGCCGAGCACGCCGGAACCACCTGTTCGACTCGCTGGAACCACCTGCCGGACAGGCCAATATCAACTGCTGGCTATGCCAGAACCTCCTGGGGGACGGTCCGGAATCACCTGCCAGCCATGGCGGAACCACCTCTCAGACGTACCAGAACCACCTGCCGGAGAAGCTGGAAACACGTCCTGGACAGACTGGAACCACGTGACGGCCATGCCTGAACCACCTGCCGAGCAGGGCGGGACCACCTGCCAGACACGCCAAAATCACCTGCGTGTTATGCCAGAACCACTTAGAGGACTCTCTGGGATGACCTGCCGGGCATGCCGGAACCACCTCTCAGACGTGCCACAACCATGTGGCGGGCAGTCCGGAATCACCTTTTGGGCATGCGCAACCACCTCTGAGACGTACCAGAACCACGTGCCGTGCACGCCGGAGCCACCTACCGGACAGACCGGAATCAACTTTTGGGCATGCCGGAACCACCAGTCAGATGTGCCAGAAACACGTGCCGGAGACGCCGGAAGCACCTGCCGAGCACGTCGCAACCACCTGCTCAACTCGCCTGAACCACCTGCCGGACACGCCAAAATCACCTGCCCGCTACACCAGCACCACTTCGGGGACAAGCCGGAATCACGTGAGGGGCATGCCGGCACAGCCTCTCAGACTGAACGTCATGCCGGTCACCACAGAACCACCTGCCGGACAGACCGGAACCACCTGCCGGACACGCCGGAACCACCGGCTCGACCCGCCGGAACGACAGCTGGACATGCAAAATCACCTGCCGGCTACGCCGCAAACACTTGGCGAACACTCCGGAATTACCTGCCGGGCATGCCGGAACCACCTCTCAGATATGCCAGAACCACGTGCCAATGACCCCGGAAGCACCTGCCGAGCACGCCAGAACCACCTGCCGGATACGCGTAAATGACCTTCCGGCTACGCCACAAGCAGTTGGGGAACACTTCGGAATCACCTGCCGGGCTTGCTGGAACCACCTGCCGGTCATGCCAAAATCACCTGCCAACTACGCCAGTACCACTTGGCGGACACTGTGGAAACACCTGTCGGGCCGGCCGGAACCACATCTCAGACGTGCCAGAACCATGTGCATGAGATGCTGGAACCACACCCCGAACAGACGGAAAACACCTGCCAGACCCGTCTGAACAACCTGCCGAGCACGCCGGAGCCACCTGCTCAACTCGCCGGAACCACCTACCTGACATGCCCAAATCAGCAGCCGGGTATGCCAGAACCACTTGGCGGACACTCCGGAATCATCTGCCGGACATGCCGGAACCAGCTCTCAGACACACCAGAACCAAGTGACGGAGACGCCGGAAGCACCTGCCGAGCATGCCGGAGCCACCTGCTCGACTCGCCAGAAACACCTGCCGGACACGCCAAAATCACCTGCCGGGTATGCCAGAACCACCAGGCGGACACTACGGAATCACCTGCCGCGCATGCCGGAACCACCTCTCAGATATGCCAGAACCACGTGCCAATGACCCCGGAAGCACCTGCCGAGCACGCCGGAACCACCTGCTCGACTCGCCAGAACCACCTGCCGGACACGCAAAAATCACCTGCCGGCTACGCCACAACAATTTGCGGAACACTTCGGAATCACCTGCCGGGCTTGCTGGAACCACCTGCCGGTCATGCCAAAATCACCTGCCAACTACGCCAGTACCACTTGGCGGACACTGTGGAAACACCTGTCGGGCCGGCCGGAACCACATCTCAGACGTGCCAGAACCATGTGCATGAGATGCTGGAACCACACCCCGAACAGACGGAAAACACCTGCCAGACCCGTCTGAACAACCTGCCGAGCACGCCGGAGCCACCTGCTCGACTCGCCGGAACCACCTACCTGACATGCCCAAATCACCAGCCGGGTATGCCAGAACCACTTGGCGGACACTCCGGAATCATCTGCCGGACATGCCGGAACCAGCTCTCAGACACACCAGAACCACGTGCCGGAGACGCCAGAAGCACCTGCCGAGCATGCCGGAGCCACCTGCTCGACTCGCCAGAAACACCTGCCGGACACGCCAAAATCACCTGCCGGGTACGCCAGAACCACCTGGCGGACACTCCGAAATCACCTGTCGCGCATGCCGGAACCACCTCTCAGACGTGCCGGAAGCACGTGCCGGACACGCTGGAATCACCTACCGGACAGACTGGAACCTCCTGCCGAGCACGCCGTAGCCACCTGTTCGACTCGCTGGAACCACCTGCCGGACAGGCCAATATCAACTGCTGGCTATGCCAGAACCACCTGGGGGACGGTCCGGAATCGCCTGCCAGCCGTGGCGGAACCACCTCTCAGACGTACCAGAACCACCTGCCGGAGAAGCTGGAAACACGTCCTGGACAGTCTGGAACCACCTGCCGGCCAAGCCTGAACCACCTGCCAAGCACAACGGAACAACCTGCCAGACACGCCAAAATCACCTGCGTGTTATGCCAGAACCACTTGGAGGACTCTCTGGGATGACCTGCCGGGCATGCCGGAACCACCTCTCAGACGTGCCAGAACCATGTGTCGGACAGTCCGGAATCACCTGATGGGCATGGGCAACCACCTCTGAGACGTACCAGAACCACATGCCGTGCAGGCTGGAACCACCTACCAGACAGACCGGAATCACCTTTCGGGCATGCCGGAACCACCTGTCAGATGTGCCAGAAATACGTGCCGGAGACGCCGGAAGCACCTGCCAAGCACGTTGGAACCACCTGCTCAACTCGCCTGAACCACCTGCCGGACATGCCAAAATCACATGCCGACTATGCCAGAACCACTTGGCGAACACTCCGGAATCACCTGCCGGGCATGCCGGAACCACCTCTCAGATATGCCAGAACCCCGTGCCAATGACCCTGGAAGCACCTGCCGAGCACGCGGGAACCACCTGCTCGACTCGCCAGAACCACCTGCCGGACACGCAAAAATCACCTGCCGGCTACGCCACAACCAGTTGGGGAACACTTCGGAATCACCTGCCGGGCTTGCTGGAACCACCTGCCGGTCATGCCAAAATCACCTGCCAACTATGCCAGTACCACTTGGCGGACACTGTGGAAACACCTGTCGGGCCGGCCAGAACCACATCTCAGACGTGCCAGAACCATGTGCATGAGATGCTGGAACCACACCCCGAACAGACGGAAAACACCTGAGAGACCCGTCTGAACAACCTGCCGAGCACGCCGGAGCCACCTGCTCGACTCGCCGGAACCACCTACCTGACATGCCAAAATCACCAGCCGGGTATGCCAGAACCACTTGGCGGACACTCCGGAATCATCTGCCGGACATGCCGGAACCAGCTCTCAGACACACCAGAAACACGTGCCAGAGACGCCGGAAGCACCTGCCGAGCATGCCGGAGCCACCTGCTCGACTCGCCAGAAACACCTGCCGGACACGCCAAAATCACCTGCCTGGTACGCCAGAACCACCTGGCGGACACTCCGAAATCACCTGTCGCGCATGCCGGAACCACCTCTCAGACGTGCCGGAAGCACGTGCCGGACGCGCCGGAATCACCTACCGGACAGACCGGAACCACCTGCCGAGCACGCCGGAGCCACCTGTTCGACTCGCTGGAACCACCTGCCGGACAGGCCAATATCAACTGCTGGCTATGCCAGAACCTCCTGGGGGACGGTCCGGAATCACCTGCCAGCCATGGCGGAACCACCTCTCAGACGTACCAGAACCACCTGCCGGAGAAGCTGGAAACACGTCCTGGACAGACTGGAACCACGTGACGGCCATGCCTGAACCACCTGCCGAGCATGGCGGAACCACCTGCCGGACACGCCAAAATCACCTGCGGACTATGCCAGATCCACTTGGACGACTCTCCGAAATTACCTGCCGGGCATGCCGGAACCACCTCTCAGATATGCCAGAACCACGTGCCAATGACCCCGGAAGCACCTGCCGAGCACGCCGGAACCACCTGTTCGACTCGCTGGAACCACCTGCCGGACAGGCCAATATCAACTGCTGGCTATGCCAGAACCTCCTGGGGGACGGTCCGGAATCACCTGCCAGCCATGGCGGAACCACCTCTCAGACGTACCAGAACCACCTGCCGGAGAAGCTGGAAACACGTCCTGGACAGACTGGAACCACGTGACGGCCATGCCTGAACCACCTGCCGAGCAGGGCGGAACCACCTGCCGGACACGCCAAAATCACCTGCGGGCTACGCCAGAACCACTTGGACGACTCTCCGAAATGACCTGCCGGGCATGTTGGAACCACCTCTCAGACGTGCCAGAAGCACGTGGCGGACAGTCCGGAATCACCTGTTGGGCATACGCAACCACCTCTGACACGTACCAGAACCACGTGCCGTGCACGCCGGAGCCACCTACCGGACAGACCGGAATCAACTTTTGGGCATGCCGGAACCACCATTCAGATGTGCCAGAAACACGTGCCGGAGATGCCGGAAGCACCTGCCGAGCACGTCGCAACCACCTGCTCAACTCACCTGAACCACCTGCCGGACACGCCAAAATCACCTGCCCGCTACACCAGCACCACTTCGGGGACAAGCCAGAATCACGTGAGTGGCATGCCGGCACAGCCTCTCAGACTGAACCTCGTGCCGGACACCACAGAACCACCTGCCGGACAGACCGGAACCACCTGCCGGACACGCCGGAACCACCGGCTCGACCCGCCGGAAAGACCGCTGGACATGCAAAATCACCTGCCGGCTACGCCGGAAACACTTGGCGAACAATCCGGAATCACCTGCCGGGCATGCCGGAACCACCTCACAGATATGCCAGAACCACGTGCCAATGACCCCTGAAGCACCTGCCGAGCACGCCGGAACCACCTGCTCGACTCGCCAGAACCACCTGCCGGACACGCAGAAATCACATGCCGGCTACGCCACAACCAGTTGAGGAACACTTCGGAATCACATTCCGGGCTTGCTGGAACCACCTGACGGTCATGCCAAAATCACCTGCCAACTACGCCAGTACCACTTGGCGGACACTGTGGAAACACCTGTCGGGCCGGCCGGAACCACATCTCAGACGTGCCAGAACCATGTGCATGAGATGCTGGAACCACACCCCGAAAAGACGGAAAACACCTGCCAGACCCGTCTGAACAACCTGCCGAGCACGCCGGAGCCACCTGCTCGACTCGCCGGAACCACCTACCTGACATGCCCAAATCACCAGCCGGGTATGCCAGAACCACTTGGCGGACACTCCGGAATCATCTGCCGGACATGCCGGAACCAGCTCTCAGACACACCAGAACCACGTGCCGGAGACGCCGGAAGCACCTGCCGAGCATGCCGGAGCCACCTGCTCGACTCGCCAGAAACACCTGCCGGACACGCCAAAATCACCTGCCGGGTACGCCAGAACCACCTGGCGGACACTCCGAAATCACCTGTCGCGCATCCCGGAACCACCTCTCAGACGTGCCGGAAGCACGTGCCGGACGCACCGGAATCACTTACCGGACAGACCGGAACCACCTGCCGAGCATGCCGGAGACACCTGTTCGACTCGCTGGAACCACCTGCCGGACAGGCCAATATTAACTGCTGGCCATGCCAGAACCACCTGGGGGACGGTCCGGAATCACCTGCCAGCCATGGCGGAACCACCTCTCAGACGTACCAGAACCACCTGCCGGAGAAGCTGTAAACACGTCCTGGACAGACTGGAACCACCTGCCGGCCAAGCCTGAACCTCCTGCCAAGCACAACGGAACAACCTGCCAGACACGCCAAAACCACCTACGTGTTATGCCAGAACCACTTGGAGGACTCTCCGAAATGACCTGCCGGGCATGTTGGAACCACCTCTCAGACGTGCCAGAAGCACGTGGCCGACAGTCCGGAATCACCTGTTGGGCATACGCAACCACCTCTGAGACGTACCAGAACCATGTGCCGTGCACGCCGGAGCCACCTACCGGACAGACCGGAATCAACTTTTGGGCATGCCGGAACCACCAGTCAGATGTGCCAGAAAAACGTGCCGGAGACGCCGGAAGCACCTGCCGAGCACGTCGCAACCACCTGCTCAACTCGCCTGAACCACCTTCCGGACACGCCAAAATCACCTGCCCGCTACACCAGCACCACTTCGGGGACAAGCCAGAATCACGTGAGGGGCATGCCGGCACAGCCTCTCAGACTGAACGTCGTGCCGGACACCACAGAACCACCTGCCGGACAGACCGGAACCACCTGCCGGACACGCCGGAACCACCGGCTCGACCCGCCGGAACGACAGCTGGACATGCAAAATCACCTGCCGGCTACACCGGAAACACTTGGCGAACACTCCGGAATCACCTGCCGGGCATGTCGGAACCACCTCTCAGATATGCCAGAACCACGTGCCAATGACCCCGGAAGCACCTGCCGAGCACGCCGGAACCACCTGCTCAACTTGCCAGAACCACCTGCCGGACACGCAAAAATCACCTGCCGGCTACGCCACAACCAGTTGGGGAACACTTCGGAATCACCTGCCGGGCTTGCTGGAACCACCTGCCGGTCATGCCAAAATCACCTGCCAACTACGCCAGTACCACTTGGCGGACACTGTGGAAACACCTGTTGGGCCGGCCGGAACCACATCTCAGACGTGCCAGAAACGTGTTCATGAGATGCTGGAACCACACCCCGAACAGACGGATACCACCTGCCAGAACCGCCTGAACCACCTGCTGAGCACGCCGGAACCACCTGCTCGACTCACCGGTAACACCTCCCTGACACGCCAAAATCACCTGCTGGGTATGCCAGAACCAATTGGCGGAAACTCTGGAATCATCTGCCGGACATGCCGGAACCAGCTCTCAGACACACCAGAACCAAGTGCCGGAGACGCCGGAAGCACCAGCCGAGCATACCGGAGCCACCTGCTCGACTCGCCAGAACCACCTGCCGGACACGCCAAAATCACCTGCCGGGTACGCCAGAACCACCTGGAGGACACTCCGAAATCACCTGTCGCGCATGCCGGAACCACCTCTCAGACGTGCCGGAAGCACGTGCCGGACACGCCGGAATCACCTACCGGACAGACCGGAACCACCTGCCGAGCACGCCGGGGCCACCTGTTCGACTCGCTGGAACCACCTGCCGGACAGGCCAATATCAACTGCTGGCTATGCCAGAACCACCTGGGGTACAGTCCGGGATCACCTGCCAGCCGTGGCGGAACCACCTCTCAGACGTACCGGAACCACCTGCCGGAGAAGCTGGAAACACGTCCTGGACAGACTGGAACCACGTGACGGCCATGCCTGAACCACCTGCCGAGCACGGTGGAACCACCTGCCAGACACGCCAAAATCACCTGCGGGCTATGCCAGAACCACTTGGACGACTCTCCGAAATGACCTGCTGGGCATGTTGGAACCACCTCTCAGACGTGCCAGGAGCACGTGGCAGACAGTCCGGAATCACCTGTTGGGCATACGCAACCACCTCTGAGACGTACCAGAACCACGTGCCGTGCACGCCGGAGCCACCTACCGGACAGACCGGAATCAACTTTTGGGCATGCCGGAACCGCCAGTCAGATGTGCCAGAAACACGTGCCGGAGACGCCGGAAGCACCTGTCGAGCACGTCGCAACCACCTGTTCAACTCGCCTGAACCACCTGCCGGACACGCCAAAATCACCTGCCCGCTACACCAGCAACACTTCGGGGACAAGCCGGAATCACGTGAGGGGCATGCCGGCACAGCCTCTCAGACTGAACGTCCTGCCGGTCACCACAGAACCACCTGCCGGACAGACCGGAACCACCTGCCGGACACGCCGGAACCACCGGCTCGACCCGCCGGAACGACAGCTGGACATGCAAAATCACCTGCCGGCTACGCCGCAAACACTTGGCGAACACTCCGGAATCACCTGCCGGGCATGCCGGAACCACCTCTCAGATATGCCAGAACCACGTGCCAATGACCCCGGAAGCACCTGCCGAGCACGCCGGAACCACCTGCTCGACTCGCCAGAACCACCTGAAAATCACGCAAAAATCACCTGCTGGCTATGCCACAACCAGTTGGTGAACACTTTGGAATCACCTGCCAGGCTTGCTGGAACCACCTGCCAGTCATGCCAAAATCACCTGCCAACTACGCCAGAACCGCTTGGCGGACACTGCCGAAACACCTGTCGGGCCGGCTGGAACCACATCTCAGAAGTGCCAGAAACGTGTTCATGAGATGCTGGAACCACACCCCGAACAGAAGGATACCACCTGCCAGAACCGCCTGAACCACCTCCTGAGCACGCCGGAACCACCTGCTCGACTCACCGGTACCAGCTCCCTGACACGCCAAAATCACCTGCTGGGTATGCCAGAACCACTTGGCGGACACTCCGGAATCATCTGCCTGACATGCCAGAACGAGCTGTCAGACACACCAGAACCAAGTGCCGGAGACGCCGGAAGCACCTGCCGAGCATGCCGGAGCCACCTGCTCGACTCGCCAGAACCACCTGACGGACACGCAAAAATCACCTGCCGGCTACGCCACAACCAGTTGGGGAACACTTCGGAATCACCTGCCGGGCTTGCTGGAACCACCTGCCGGTCATGCCAAAATCACCTGCCAACTACACCAGTACCACTTGGCGGACACTGTGGAAACACCTGTCGGGCCGGCCAGAACGACATCTCAGACGTGCCAGAACCATGTGCATGAGATGCTGGAACCACAACCCGAACAGACGGAAAACACCTGCCAGACCCGTCTGAACAACCTGCCGAGCACGCCGGAGCTACCTGCTCGACTCGCCGGAACCACCTACCTGACATGCCAAAATCACCAGCCGGGTATGCCAGAACCACTTGGCGGACACTCCGGAATCATCTGCCGGACATGCTGGAACCAGCTCTCAGACACACCAGAACCACGTGCCGGAGACGCCGGAAGCACCTGCCGAGCATGCCGGAGCCACCTGCTCGACTCGCCAGAAACACCTGCCGGACACGCCAAAATCACCTGCCGGGTACGCCAGAACCACCTGGCGGACTCTCCGAAATCACCTGTCGCGCATGCCGGGACCACCTCTCAGACGTGCCGGTAGCACGTGCCGGACACGCCGGAATCACCTACCGGACAGACCGGAACCACCTGCCGAGCACGCCGGAGCCACCAGTTCGACTCGCTGGAACCACCTGCCGGACAGGCCAATATCAACTGCTGGCTATGCCTGAACAACCTGGGGGACGGTCCGGGATCACCTGCCGGGCATGTTGGAGCCACCTCTCAGACGTGCCAGAAGCACGTGGCAGACAGTCCGGAATCACCTGTTGGGCATACGCAACCACCTCTGACACGTACCAGAACCACGTGCCGTGCACGCCGGAACCACCTACCGGACACACCGGAATCAACTTTTGGGCATGCCGGAACCACCAGTCAGATGTGCCAGAAACACGTGCCGGAGACGCCGGAAGCACCTGTCGAGCACGTCGCAACCACCTGCTCAACTCGCCTGAACCACCTGCCGGACACGCCAAAATCACCTCCCCGCTACACCAGCACCACTTCGGGGACAAGCCGGAATCACGTGATGTGCATGCCGGCACAGCCTCTCAGACTGAACCTCGTGCCGGACAACACACAACCACATGCCGGACAGACCGGAACCACCTGCCGGACACGCCGGAATCACCGGCTCGACCCGCCGGAACGACCGCTGGACATGCAAAATCACCTGCCGGCTACGCCGGAAACACTTGTCCAACACTCCGGAATCACCTGCCGGGCATGCCGGAACCACCTCTCAGATATGCCAGAACCACGTGCCAATGACCCTGGAAGCACCTGCCGAGCACGCCGGAACCACCTGCTCGACTCGCCAGAACCACCTGCCGGACACGCAGAAATCACCTGCCGGCTACGTCACAACCAGTTGGGGAACACTTCGGAATCACCTGCCGGGCTTCCTGGAACCACCTGCCGGTCATGCCAAAATCACCTGCCAACTACGCCAGTGCCACTAGGCGGACACTGTGGAAACACCTGTCGGGCCGGCCGGAACCACATCTCAGACGTGCCAGAACCATGTGCATGAGATGCTGGAACCACACCCCGAACAGACGGAAAACAGCTGCCAGACCCGTCTGAACAACCTGCCGAGCACGCCGGAGCACCTGCTCGACTCGCCGGAACCACCTACCTGACATGCCCAAATCACCAGCCGGGTATGCCAGAACCACTTGGCGGACACTCCGGAATCATCTGCCGGACATGCCGGAACCAGCTCTCAGACACACCAGAACCACGTGCCGGAGACGCCGGAAGCACCTGCCGAGCATGCCGGAGCCACCTGCTCGACTCGCCAGAAACACCTTCCGGACACGCCAAAATCACCTGCCGGGTACGCCAGAACCACCTGGCGGACACTCCGAAATCACCTGTCGCGCATGCCGGAACGACCTCTCAGAGGTACCAGAACCACCTGCCGGAGAAGCTGGAAACACGTCCTGGACAGTCTGGAACCACCTGCCGGCCAAGCCTGAACCACCTGCCGGACATGCCAACATCACCTGCCGACTATGCCAGAACCACTTGGCGAACACTCCGGAATCACTTGCCGGACATGCAGGAACCACCTCTCAGACATGCCAGAACCCCGTGCCAATGACCCCGGAAGCACCAGCCGAGCACGCCGGAACCACCTGCTCGACTCGCCAGAACCACCTGCCGATCACGCAAAAATCACCTGCCGGCTACGCCACAACCAATTGGTGAACACTTTGGAATCACCTGCCAGGCTTGCTGGAACCAACTGCCAGTCATGCCAAAATCACCTGCCAACTATGCCAGAACCGCTTGGCGGACACTGCGGAAACACCTGTTGGGCCGGCTGGAACCACATCTCAGACGTGCCAGAAATGTGTTCATGAGATGCTGGAACCACACCCCAAACAAACGGATACCACCTGCCAGAACGGACTGAACCACCTGCTGAGCACGCCGGAACCACCTGCTCGACTCACCGGTACCACCTCACTGACACGCGAAAATCACCTGCTGGGTATGCCAGAACCACTTGGCGGACACTCCGGAATCATCTGCCGGACATGCCGGAACCAGCTCTCAGACACACCAGAACCAAGTGCCGGAGATGCCGGAAGCACCTGCCGAGCATGCCGGAGCCACCTGCTCGACTCGCCAGAAACACCTGCCGGACACGCCAAAATCACCTGCCGGGTATGCCAGAACCACCTGACGGACACTACGGAATCACCTGCCGCGCATGCCGGAACCACCTCTCAGATGTGCCGGAAGCACGTGCCGGACACGCCGGAAACACCTACCGGACAGACCGGAACCACCTGCCAAGAACGCCGGAGCCACCTGTTCGACTCGCTGGAACCACCTGCCGGACAGGCCAATATCAACTGCTGGCTATGCCAGAACCATCTGGGGGACAGTCCGGGATCACCTGCCAGCCATGGCGGAACCACCTCTCAGACGTACCAGAACCACCTGCCGGAGAAGCTGGAAACACGTCCTGGACAGACTGGAACCACGTGACGGCCATGCCTGAACCACCTGCCGAGCACGGCGGAACCACCTGCCGGACACGCCAAAATCACCTGCGGGCTACGCCAGAACCACTTGGACGACTCTCCGAAATGACCTGCCGGGCATGTTGGAACCACCTCTCAGACGTGCCAGAAGCACGTGGCGGACAGTCCGGAATCACCTGTTGGGCATACGCAACCACCTCTGACACGTACCAGAACCACGTGCCGAGAACGCCGGAACCACCTACCGGACAGACCGGAATCAACTTTTGGGCATGCCGGAACCACCTGTCAGATGTGCCAGAAACACGTGCCGGAGACGCCGGAAGCACCTGCCGAGCACGTCGCAACCACCTCCTCAAGTCGCCTGAACCACCTGCCGGACACGCCAAAATCACCTGCCTGCTACACCAGCACCACTTCGGCGACAAGCCGGAATCACGTGAGGGGCATGCCGGCACAGCCTCTCAGACTGAACGTCGTGCCGGACACCACAGAACCACCTGCCGGACAGACCGGATCCACCTGCCGGACACGCCGGAATCACCGGCTCGACCCGCCGGAACGACCGCTGGACATGCAAAATCACCTGCCGGCTACGCCGGAAGCACTTGGCGAACACTCCAGAATCACCTGCCGGGCATGCCGGAACCACCTCTCAGATATGCCAGAACCACGTGCCAATGACCCCGGAAGCACCTGCCGAGCACGCCGGAACCACCTTCTCGACTCGCCAGAAACACCTGCCGGACACGCAAAAATCACCTGCCGGCTACGCCACAACCAGTTGGGGAACACTTCGGAATCACCTGCCGGGCTTGCTGGAACCACCTGCCGGTCATGCCAAAATCACCTGCCAACTACGCCAGTACCACTTGGCGGACACTGTGGAAACACCTGTCGGGCCGGCCGGAACCACATCTCAGACGTGCCAGAACCATGTGCATGAGATGCTGGAACCACACCCCGAACAGACGGATACCGCCTGCCAGACCCGTCTGAACAACCTGCCGAGCACGCCGGAGCCACCTGCTCGACTCGCCGGAACCACCTACCTGACATGCCCAAATCACCAGCCGGGTATGCCAGAACCACTTGGCGGACACTCCGGAATCATCTGCCGGACATGCTGGAACCAGCTCTCAGACACACCAGAACCACGTGCCGGAGACGCCGGAAGCACCTGCCGAGCATGCCGGAGCCACCTGCTCGACTCGCCAGAAACACCTTCCGGACACGCCAAAATCACCTGCCGGGTACGCCAGAACCACCTGGCGGACACTCCGAAATCACCTGTCGCGCATGCCGGAACGACCTCTCAGAGGTACCAGAACCACCTGCCGGAGAAGCTGGAAACACGTCCTGGACAGTCTGGAACCACCTGCCGGCCAAGCCTGAACCACCTGCCGGACATGCCAACATCACCTGCCGACTATGCCAGAACCACTTGGCGAACACTCCGGAATCACTTGCCGGACATGCAGGAACCACCTCTCAGACATGCCAGAACCCCGTGCCAATGACCCCGGAAGCACCAGCCGAGCACGCCGGAACCACCTGCTCGACTCGCCAGAACCACCTGCCGATCACGCAAAAATCACCTGCCGGCTACGCCACAACCAATTGGTGAACACTTTGGAATCACCTGCCAGGCTTGCTGGAACCAACTGCCAGTCATGCCAAAATCACCTGCCAACTATGCCAGAACCGCTTGGCGGACACTGCGGAAACACCTGTTGGGCCGGCTGGAACCACATCTCAGACGTGCCAGAAATGTGTTCATGAGATGCTGGAACCACACCCCAAACAGACGGATACCACCTGCCAGAACGGACTGAACCACCTGCTGAGCACGCCGGAACCACCTGCTCGACTCACCGGTACCACCTCACTGACACGCGAAAATCACCTGCTGGGTATGCCAGAACCACTTGGCGGACACTCCGGAATCATCTGCCGGACATGCTGGAACCAGCTCTCAGACACACCAGAACCACGTGCCGGAGACGCCGGAAGCACCTGCCGAGCATGCCGGAGCCACCTGCTCGACTCGCCAGAAACACCTGCCGGACACGCCAAAATCACCTGCCGGGTACGCCAGAACCACCTGGCCGACACTCCTAAATCACCTGTCGCGCATGCCGGAACCACCTCTCAGACGTGCCGGAAGCACGTGCCGGACAAGCCGGAATCACCTACCGGACAGACCGGAACCACCTGCCGAGCACGCCGGAGCCACCTGTTCGACTCGCTGGAACCACCTGCCGGACAGGCCAATATCAACTGCTGGCTATGCCAGAACCACCTGGGGGACAGTCCGGGATCACCTGCCAGCCATGGCGGAACCACCTCTCAGACCTACCAGAACCACCTGCCGGAGAAGCTGGAAACACGTCCTGGACAGACTGGAACCACGTGACGGCCATGCCTGAACCACCTGCCGAGCACGGCGGAACCACCTGCCGGACACGCCAAAATCACCTGCGGACTATGCCAGATCCACTTGGACGACTCTCCGAAATTACCTGCCGGGCATGCCGGAACCACCTCTCAGATATGCCAGAACCACGTGCCAATGACCCCGGAAGCACCTGCCGAGCACGCCGGAACCACCTGTTCGACTCGCTGGAACCACCTGCCGGACAGGCCAATATCAACTGCTGGCTATGCCAGAACCTCCTGGGGGACGGTCCGGAATCACCTGCCAGCCATGGCGGAACCACCTCTCAGACGTACCAGAACCACCTGCCGGAGAAGCTGGAAACACGTCCTGGACAGACTGGAACCACGTGACGGCCATGCCTGAACCACCTGCCGAGCAGGGCGGAACCACCTGCCGGACACGCCAAAATCACCTGCGGGCTACGCCAGAACCACTTGGACGACTCTCCGAAATGACCTGCCGGGCATGTTGGAACCACCTCTCAGACGTGCCAGAAGCACGTGGCGGACAGTCCGGAATCACCTGTTGGGCATACGCAACCACCTCTGACACGTACAAGAACCACGTGCCGTGCACGCCGGAGCCACCTACCGGACAGACCGGAATCAACTTTTGGGCATGCCGGAACCACCATTCAGATGTGCCAGAAACACGTGCCGGAGATGCCGGAAGCACCTGCCGAGCACGTCGCAACCACCTGCTCAACTCGCCTGAACCACCTGCCGGACACGCCAAAATCACCTGCCCGCTACACCAGCACCACTTCGGGGACAAGCCGGAATCACGTGAGTGGCATGCCGGCACAGCCTCTCAGACTGAACCTCGTGCCGGACACCACAGAACCACCTGCCGGACAGACCGGAACCACCTGCCGGACACGCCGGAACCACCGGCTCGACCCGCCGGAAAGACCGCTGGACATGCAAAATCACCTGCCGGCTACGCCGGAAACACTTGGCGAACAATCCGGAATCACCTGCCGGGCATGCCGGAACCACCTCACAGATATGCCAGAACCACGTGCCAATGACCCCTGAAGCACCTGCCGAGCACGCCGGAACCACCTGCTCGACTCGCCAGAACCACCTGCCGGACACGCAGAAATCACCTGCCGGCTACGTCACAACCAGTTGGGGAACACTTCGGAATCACCTGCCGGGCTTCCTGGAACCACCTGCCGGTCATGCCAAAATCACCTGCCAACTACGCCAGTACCACTTGGCGGACACTGTGGAAACACCTGTCGGGCCGGCCGGAACCACATCTCAGACGTGCCAGAACCATGTGCATGAGATGCTGGAACCACACCCCGAAAAGACGGAAAACACCTGCCAGACCCGTCTGAACAACCTGCCGAGCACGCCGGAGCCACCTGCTCGACTCGCCGGAACCACCTACCTGACATGCCCAAATTACCAGCCGGGTATGCCAGAACCACTCGGTGGACACTCCGGAATCATCTGCCGGACATGCCGGAACCAGGTCTCAGACACACCAGAACCACGTGCCGGAGACGCCGGAAGCACCTGCCGAGCATGCCGGAGCCACCTGCTCGACTCGCCAGAAACACCTGCCGGACACGCCAAAATCACCTGCCGGGTACGCCAGAACCACCTGGCCGACACTCCTAAATCACCTGTCGCGCATGCCGGAACCACCTCTCAGACGTGCCGAAAGCACGTGCCGGACACGCCGGAATCACCTACCGGACAGACCGGAACCACCTGCCGAGCACGCCGGAGCCACCTGTTCGACTCGCTGGAACCACCTGCCGGACAGGCCAATATCAACTGCTGGCTATGCCAGAACCACCTGGGGGACAGTCCGGGATCACCTGCCAGCCATGGCGGAACCACCTCTCAGACGTACCAGAACCACCTGCCGGAGAAGCTGGAAACACGTCCTGGACAGACTGGAACCACGTGACGGCCATGCCTGAACCACCTGCCGAGCACGGCGGAACCACCTGCCGGACACGCCAAAATCACCTGCGGACTATGCCAGAACCACTTGGACGACTCTCCGAAATTACCTGCCGGGCATGCCGGAACCACCTCTCAGATATGCCAGAACCACGTGCCAATGACCCCGGAAGCACCTGCCGAGCACGCCGGAACCACCTGTTCGACTCGCTGGAACCACCTGGCGGACAGGCCAATATCAACTGCTGGCTATGCCAGAACCACCTGGGGGACAGTCCGGTATCACCTGCCAGCCATGGCGGAACCACCTCTCAGACGTACCAGAACCACCAGCCGGAGAAGCTGGAAACAGGTCCTGGACAGACTGGAACCACGTGACGGCCATGCCTGAACCACCTGCCGAGCACGGCGTAACCACCTGCCGGACACGCCAAAATCACCTGCGGGCTACGCCAGAACCACTTGGACGACTCTCCGAAATGACCTGCCGGGCATGTTGGAACCACCTCTCAGACGTGCCAGAAGCACGTGGCGGACAGTCCGGAATCACCTGTTGGGCATACGCAACCACCTCTGACACGTACCAGAACCACGTGCCGAGAACGCCGGAACCACCTACCGGACAGACCGGAATCAACTTTTGGGCATGCCGGAACCACCTGTCAGATGTGCCAGAAACACGTGCCGGAGACGCCGGAAGCACCTGCCGAGCACGTCGCAACCACCTCCTCAAGTCGCCTGAACCACCTGCCGGACACGCCAAAATCACCTGCCTGCTACACCAGCACCACTTCGGCGACAAGCCGGAATCACGTGAGGGGCATGCCGGCACAGCCTCTCAGACTGAACGTCGTGCCGGACACCACAGAACCACCTGCCGGACAGACCGGATCCACCTGCCGGACACGCCGGAATCACCGGCTCGACCCGCCGGAACGACCGCTGGACATGCAAAATCACCTGCCGGCTACGCCGGAAGCACTTGGCGAACACTCCAGAATCACCTGCCGGGCATGCCGGAACCACCTCTCAGATATGCCAGAACCACGTGCCAATGACCCCGGAAGCACCTGCCGAGCACGCCGGAACCACCTTCTCGACTCGCCAGAAACACCTGCCGGACACGCAAAAATCACCTGCCGGCTACGCCACAACCAGTTGGGGAACACTTCGGAATCACCTGCCGGGCTTGCTGGAACCACCTGCCGGTCATGCCAAAATCACCTGCCAACTACGCCAGTACCACTTGGCGGACACTGTGGAAACACCTGTCGGGCCGGCCGGAACCACATCTCAGACGTGCCAGAACCATGTGCATGAGATGCTGGAACCACACCCCGAACAGACGGATACCGCCTGCCAGACCCGTCTGAACAACCTGCCGAGCACGCCGGAGCCACCTGCTCGACTCGCCGGAACCACCTACCTGACATGCCCAAATCACCAGCCGGGTATGCCAGAACCACTTGGCGGACACTCCGGAATCATCTGCCGGACATGCTGGAACCAGCTCTCAGACACACCAGAACCACGTGCCGGAGACGCCGGAAGCACCTGCCGAGCATGCCGGAGCCACCTGCTCGACTCGCCAGAAACACCTTCCGGACACGCCAAAATCACCTGCCGGGTACGCCAGAACCACCTGGCGGACACTCCGGAATCACCTGTCGCGCAAGCCAGAACCACCTCTCAGACGTCCCGGAAGCACGTGCCAGACACGCCGGAAACACCTACCGGACAGACCGGAACCACCTGCCGGACACGCCGGAACCACCGGCTCGACCCGCCGGAAAGACCGCTGGACATGCAAAATCACCTGCCGGCTACGCCGGAAACACTTGGCGAACAATCCGGAATCACCTGCCAGGCATGCCGGAACCACCTCACAGATATGCCAGAACCACGTGCCAATGACCCCTGAAGCACCTGCCGAGCACGCCGGAACCACCTGCTCGACTCGCCAGAACCACCTGCCGGACACGCAGAAATCACATGCCGGCTACGCCACAACCAGTTGAGGAACACTTCGGAATCACATTCCGGGCTTGCTGGAACCACCTGACGGTCATGCCAAAATCACCTGCCAACTACGCCAGTACCACTTGGCGGACACTGTGGAAACACCTGTCGGGCCGGCCGGAACCACATCTCAGACGTGCCAGAACCATGTGCATGAGATGCTGGAACCACACCCCGAAAAGACGGAAAACACCTGCCAGACCCGTCTGAACAACCTGCCGAGCACGCCGGAGCCACCTGCTCGACTCGCCGGAACCACCTACCTGACATGCCCAAATCACCAGCCGGGTATGCCAGAACCACTCGGCGGACACTCCGGAATCATCTGCCGGACATGCCGGAACCAGCTCTCAGACACACCAGAACCACGTGCCGGAGACGCCGGAAGCACCTGCCGAGCATGCCGGAGCCACCTGCTCGACTCGCCAGAAACACCTTCCGGACACGCCAAAATCACCTGCCGGGTACGCCAGAACCACCTGGCCGACACTCCTAAATCACCTGCCGCGCATGCCGGAACCACCTCTCAGACATGCCGGAAGCACGTGCCGGACACGCCGGAATCACCTACCGGACAGACCGGAACCACCTGCCGAGCACGCCGGAGCCACCTGTTCGACTCGCTGGAACCACCTGCCGGACAGGCCAATATCAACTGCTGGCTATGCCAGAACCACCTGGGGGACAGTCCGGGATCACCTGCCAGCCATGGCGGAACCACCTCTCAGACGTACCAGAACCACCTGCCGGAGAAGCTGGAAACACGTCCTGGACAGACTGGAACCACGTGACGGCCATGCCTGAACCACCTGCTGAGCACGGCGGAACCACCTGCCGGACACGCCAAAATCACCTGCGGACTATGCCAGAACCACTTGGACGACTCTCCGAAATTACCTGCCGGGCATGCCGGAACCACCTCTCAGATATGCCAGAACCACGTGCCAATGACCCCGGAAGCACCTGCCGAGCACGCCGGAACCACCTGTTCGACTCGCTGGAACCACCTGCCGGACAGGCCAATATCAACTGCTGGCTATGCCAGAACCTCCTGGGGGACGGTCCGGAATCACCTGCCAGCCATGGCGGAACCACCTCTCAGACGTACCAGAACCACCTGCCGGAGAAGCTGGAAACACGTCCTGGACAGACTGGAACCACGTGACGGCCATGCCTGAACCACCTGCCGAGCAGGGCGGGACCACCTGCCAGACACGCCAAAATCACCTGCGTGTTATGCCAGAACCACTTGGAGGACTCTCTGGGATGACCTGCCGGGCATGCCGGAACCACCTCTCAGACGTGCCACAACCATGTGGCGGGCAGTCCGGAATCACCTTTTGGGCATGCGCAACCACCTCTGAGACGTACCAGAACCACGTGCCGTGCACGCCGGAGCCACCTACCGGACAGACCGGAATCAACTTTTGGGCATGCCGGAACCACCAGTCAGATGTGCCAGAAACACGTGCCGGAGACGCCGGAAGCACCTGCCGACCACGTCGCAACCACCTGCTCAACTCGCCTGAACCACCTGCCGGACACGCCAAAATCACCTGCCCGCTACACCAGCACCACTTCGGGGACAAGCCGGAATCACGTGAGGGGCATGCCGGCACAGCCTCTCAGACTGAACGTCATGCCGGTCACCACAGAACCACCTGCCGGACAGACCGGAACCACCTGCCGGACACGCCGGAACCACCGGCTCTACCCGCCGGAACGACCGCTGGACATGCAAAATCACCTGCCGGCTACGCCGCAAACACTTGGCGAACACTCCGGAATTACCTGCCGGGCATGCCGGAACCACCTCTCAGATATGCCAGAACCACGTGCCAATGACCCCGGAAGCACCTGCCGAGCACGCCAGAACCACCTGCCGGATACGCGTAAATCACCTTCCGGCTACGCCACAAGCAGTTGGGGAACACTTCGGAATCACCTGCCGGGCTTGCTGGAACCACCTGCCGGTCATGCCAAAATCACCTGCCAACTACGCCAGTACCACTTGGCGGACACTGTGGAAACACCTGTCGGGCCGGCCGGAACCACATCTCAGACGTGCCAGAACCATGTGCATGAGATGCTGGAACCACACCCCGAACAGACGGAAAACACCTGCCAGACCCGTCTGAACAACCTGCCGAGCACGCCGGAGCCACCTGCTCAACTCGCCGGAACCACCTACCTGACATGCCCAAATCAGCAGCCGGGTATGCCAGAACCACTTGGCGGACACTCCGGAATCATCTGCCGGACATGCCGGAACCAGCTCTCAGACACACCAGAACCAAGTGACGGAGACGCCGGAAGCACCTGCCGAGCATGCCGGAGCCACCTGCTCGACTCGCCAGAAACACCTGCCGGACACGCCAAAATCACCTGCCGGGTATGCCAGAACCACCAGGCGGACACTACGGAATCACCTGCCGCGCATGCCGGAACCACCTCTCAGATATGCCAGAACCACGTGCCAATGACCCCGGAAGCACCTGCCGAGCCCGCCGGAACCACCTGCTCGACTCGCCAGAACCACCTGCCGGACACGCAAAAATCACCTGCCGGCTACGCCACAACCAGTTGCGGAACACTTCGGAATCACCTGCCGGGCTTGCTGGAACCACCTGCCGGTCATGCCAAAATCACCTGCCAACTACGCCAGTACCACTTGGCGGACACTGTGGAAACACCTGTCGGGCCGGCCGGAACCACATCTCAGACGTGCCAGAACCATGTGCATGAGATGCTGGAACCACACCCCGAACAGACGGAAAACACCTGCCAGACCCGTCTGAACAACCTGCCCAGCACGCCGGAGCCACCTGCTCGACTCGCCGGAACCACCTACCTGACATGCCCAAATCACCAGCCGGGTATGCCAGAACCACTTGGCGGACACTCCGGAATCATCTGCCGGACATGCCGGAACCAGCTCTCAGACACACCAGAACCACGTGCCGGAGACGCCAGAAGCACCTGCCGAGCATGCCGGAGCCACCTGCTCGACTCGCCAGAAACACCTGCCGGACACGCCAAAATCACCTGCCGGGTACGCCAGAACCACCTGGCGGACACTCCGAAATCACATGTCGCGCATGCCGGAACCACCTCTCAGACGTGCCGGAAGCACGTGCCGGACACGCTGGAATCACCTACCGGACAGACTGGAACCTCCTGCCGAGCACGCCGTAGCCACCTGTTCGACTCGCTGGAACCACCTGCCGGACAGGCCAATATCAACTGCTGGCTATGCCAGAACCACCTGGGGGACGGTCCGGAATCGCCTGCCAGCCGTGGCGGAACCACCTCTCAGACGTACCAGAACCACCTGCCGGAGAAGCTGGAAACACGTCCTGGACAGTCTGGAACCACCTGCCGGCCAAGCCTGAACCACCTGCCAAGCACAACGGAACAACCTGCCAGACACGCCAAAATCACCTGCGTGTTATGCCAGAACCACTTGGAGGACTCTCTGGGATGACCTGCCGGGCATGCCGGAACCACCTCTCAGACGTGCCAGAACCATGTGTCGGACAGTCCGGAATCACCTGATGGGCATGGGCAACCACCTCTGAGACGTACCAGAACCACATGCCGTGCAGGCTGGAACCACCTACCAGACAGACCGGAATCACCTTTCGGGCATGCCGGAACCACCTGTCAGATGTGCCAGAAATACGTGCCGGAGACGCCGGAAGCACCTGCCAAGCACGTTGGAACCACCTGCTCAACTCGCCTGAACCACCTGCCGGACACGCCAAAATCACCTGCGGGCTACGCCAGAACCACTTGGACGACTCTCCGAAATGACCTGCCGGGCATGTTGGAACCACCTCTCAGACGTGCCAGAAGCACGTGGCGGACAGTCCGGAATCACCTGTTGGGCATACGCAACCACCTCTGACACGTACCAGAACCACGTGCCGTGCACGCCGGAGCCACCTACCGGACAGACCGGAATCAACTTTTGGGCATGCCGGAACCACCATTCAGATGTGCCAGAAACACGTGCCGGAGATGCCGGAAGCACCTGCCGAGCACGTCGCAACCACCTGCTCAACTCACCTGAACCACCTGCCGGACACGCCAAAATCACCTGCCCGCTACACCAGCACCACTTCGGGGACAAGCCAGAATCACGTGAGTGGCATGCCGGCACAGCCTCTCAGACTGAACCTCGTGCCGGACACCACAGAACCACCTGCCGGACAGACCGGAACCACCTGCCGGACACGCCGGAACCACCGGCTCGACCTGCCGGAAAGACCGCTGGACATGCAAAATCACCTGCCGGCTACGCCGGAAACACTTGGCGAACAATCCGGAATCACCTGCCGGGCATGCCGGAACCACCTCACAGATATGCCAGAACCACGTGCCAATGACCCCTGAAGCACCTGCCGAGCACGCCGGAACCACCTGCTCGACTCGCCAGAACCACCTGCCGGACACGCAGAAATCACATGCCGGCTACGCCACAACCAGTTGAGGAACACTTCGGAATCACATTCCGGGCTTGCTGGAACCACCTGACGGTCATGCCAAAATCACCTGCCAACTACGCCAGTACCACTCGGCGGACACTGTGGAAACACCTGTCGGGCCGGCCGGAACCACATCTCAGACGTGCCAGAACCATGTGCATGAGATGCTGGAACCACACCCCGAAAAGACGGAAAACACCTGCCAGACCCGTCTGAACAACCTGCCGAGCACGCCGGAGCCACCTGCTCGACTCGCCGGAACCACCTACCTGACACGCCAAAATCACCTGCTGGGTATGCCAGAACCAATTGGCGGAAACTCCGGAATCATCTGCCGGACATGCCGGAACCAGCTCTCAGACACACCAGAACCAAGTGCCGGAGACGCCGGAAGCACCAGCCGAGCATACCGGAGCCACCTGCTCGACTCGCCAGAACCACCTGCCGGACACGCCAAAATCACCTGCCGGGTACGCCAGAACCACCTGGAGGACACTCCGAAATCACCTGTCGCGCATGCCGGAACCACCTCTCAGACGTGCCGGAAGCACGTGCCGGACACGCCGGAATCACCTACCGGACAGACCGGAACCACCTGCCGAGCACGCCGGGGCCACATGTTCGACTCGCTGGAACCACCTGCCGGACAGGCCAATATCAACTGCTGGCTATGCCAGAACCACCTGGGGTACAGTCCGGGATCACCTGCCAGCCGTGGCGGAACCACCTCTCAGACGTACCGGAACCACCTGCCGGAGAAGCTGGAAACACGTCCTGGACAGACTGGAACCACGTGACGGCCATGCCTGAACCACCTGCCGAGCACGGTGGAACCACCTGCCAGACACGCCAAAATCACCTGCGGGCTATGCCAGAACCACTTGGACGACTCTCCGAAATGACCTGCTGGGCATGTTGGAACCACCTCTCAGACGTGCCAGGAGCACGTGGCAGACAGTCCGGAATCACCTGTTGGGCATACGCAACCACCTCTGAGACGTACCAGAACCACGTGCCGTGCACGCCGGAGCCACCTACCGGACAGACCGGAATCAACTTTTGGGCATGCCAGAACCGCCAGTCAGATGTGCCAGAAACACGTGCCGGAGACGCCGGAAGCACCCGCCGAGCACGTCGCAACCACCTGTTCAACTCGCCTGAACCACCTGCCGGACACGCCAAAATCACCTGCCCGCTACACCAGCAACACTTCGGGGACAAGCCGGAATCACGTGAGGGGCATGCCGGCACAGCCTCTCAGACTGAACGTCCTGCCGGTCACCACAGAACCACCTGCCGGACAGACCGGAACCACCTGCCGGACACGCCGGAACCACCGGCTCGACCCGCCGGAACGACCGCTGGACAGGCAAAATCACCTGCCGGCTACGCCGCAAACACTTGGCGAACACTCCGGAATCACCTGCCGGGCATGCCGGAACCACCTCTCAGATATGCCAGAACCACGTGCCAATGACCCCGGAAGCACCTGCCGAGCACGCCGGAACCACCTGCTCGACTCGCCAGAACCACCTGAAAATCACGCAAAAATCACCTGCTGGCTATGCCACAACCAGTTGGTGAACACTTTGGAATCACCTGCCAGGCTTGCTGGAACCACCTGCCAGTCATGCCAAAATCACCTGCCAACTACGCCAGAACCGCTTGGCGGACACTGCCGAAACACCTGTCGGGCCGGCTGGAACCACATCTCAGAAGTGCCAGAAACGTGTTCATGAGATGCTGGAACCACACCCCGAACAGAAGGATACCACCTGCCAGAACCGCCTGAACCACCTCCTGAGCACGCCGGAACCACCTGCTCGACTCACCGGTAACACCTCCCTGACACGCCAAAATCACCTGCTGGGTATGCCAGAACCACTTGGCGGACACTCCGGAATCATCTGCCTGACATGCCAGAACGAGCTGTCAGACACACCAGAACCAAGTGCCGGAGACGCCGGAAGCACCTGCCGAGCATGCCGGAGCCACCTGCTCGACTCGCCAGAACCACCTGACGGACACGCAAAAATCACCTGCCGGCTACGCCACAACCAGTTGGGGAACACTTCGGAATCACCTGCCGGGCTTGCTGGAACCACCTGCCGGTCATGCCAAAATCACCTGCCAACTACACCAGTACCACTTGGCGGACACTGTGGAAACACCTGTCGGGCCGGCCAGAACGACATCTCAGACGTGCCAGAACCATGTGCATGAGATGCTGGAACCACAACCCGAACAGACGGAAAACACCTGCCAGACCCGTCTGAACAACCTGCCGAGCACGCCGGAGCTACCTGCTCGACTCGCCGGAACCACCTACCTGACATGCCAAAATCACCAGCCGGGTATGCCAGAACCACTTGGCGGACACTCCGGAATCATCTGCCGGACATGCAGGAACCAGCTCTCAGACACACCAGAACCACGTGCCGGAGACGCCGGAAGCACCTGCCGAGCATGCCGGAGCCACCTGCTCGACTCGCCAGAAACACCTGCCGGACACGCCAAAATCACCTGCCGGGTACGCCAGAACCACCTGGCGGACTCTCCGAAATCACCTGTCGCGCATGCCGGGACCACCTCTCAGACGTGCCGGTAGCACGTGCCGGACACGCCGGAATCACCTACCGGACAGACCGGAACCACCTGCCGAGCACGCCGGAGCCACCAGTTCGACTCGCTGGAACCACCTGCCGGACAGGCCAATATCAACTGCTGGCTATGCCTGAACAACCTGGGGGACGGTCCGGGATCACCTGCCAGCCATGGCGGAACCACCTCTCAGACGTACCAGAACCACCTGCCGGAGAAGCTGGAAACAGGTCCTGGACAGACTGGAACCACGTGACGGCCATGCCTGAACCACCTGCCGAGCACGGCGGAACCACCTGCCGGACACGCCAAAATCACCTGCGGGCTACGCCAGAACCACTTGGACGACTCTCCGAAATGACCTGCCGGGCATGTTGGAACCACCTCTCAGACGTGCCAGGAGCACGTGGCAGCCAGTCCGGAATCACCTGTTGGGCATACGCAACCACCTCTGAGACGTACCAGAACCACGTGCCGTGCACGCCGGAGCCACCTACCGGACAGACCGGAATCAACTTTTGGGCATGCCGGAACCGCCAGTCAGATGTGCCAGAAACACGTGCCGGAGACGCCGGAAGCACCTGCTGAGCACATCGCAACCACCTGTTCAACTCGCCTGAACCACCTGCCGGACACGCCAAAATCACCTGCCCGCTACACCAGCAACACTTCGGGGACAAGCCGGAATCACGTGAGGGGCATGCCGGCACAGCCTCTCAGACTGAACGTCCTGCCGGTCACCACAGAACCACCTGCCGGACAGACCGGAACCACCTGCCGGACACGCCGGAACCACCGGCTCGACCCGCCGGAACGACCGCTGGACATGCAAAATCACCTGCCGGCTACGCCGCAAACACTTGGCGAACACTCTGGAATCACCTGCCAGCCATGCCGGAACCACCTCTCAGATATGCCAGAACCACGTGCCAATGACCCCGGAAGCACCTGCCGAGCACGCCGGAACCACCTGCTCGACTCGCCAGAACCACCTGCCGGACACGCAAAAATCACCTGCTGGCTACGCCACAACCAGTTGGTGAACACTTTGGAATCACCTGCCAGGCGTGCTGGAACCACCTGCCAGTCATGCCAAAATCACCTGCCAACTACGCCAGAACCGCTTGGCGGACACTGTGGAAACACCTGTCGGGCCGGCCGGAACCACATCTCAGACGTGCCAGAACCATGTGCATGAGATGCTGGAACCACACCCCGAACACACGGAAAACACCTGCCAGACCCGTCTGAACAACCTGCCGAGCACGCCGGAGCCACCTGCTCGACTCGCCGGAACCACCTACCTGACATGCCCAAATCACCAGCCGGGTATGCCAGAACCACTTGGCGGACACTCCGGAATCATCTGCCGGACATGCCGGAACCAGCTCTCAGACACACCAGAACCACGTGCCGGAGACGCCGGAAGCACCTGCCGAGCATGCCGGAGCCACCTGCTCGACTCGCCAGAAACACCTGCCGGACACGCCAAAATCACCTGCCGGGTACGCCAGAACCACCTGGCGGAATCTCCGAAATCACCTGTCGCGCATGCCGGAACCACCTCTCAGACGTGCCGGAAGCACGTGCCGGACACGCCGGAATCACCTACCGGACAGACCGGAACCACCTGCCGAGCACGCCGGAGCCACCTGTTCGACTCGCTGGAACCACCTGCCGGACACGCCAATATCAACTGCTGGCTATGCCAGAACCACCTGGGGGACGGTCCGGAATCGCCTGCCAGCCATGGCGGAACCACCTCTCAGACGTACCAGAACCACCTGCCGGAGAAGCTGGAAACACGTCCTGGACAGTCTGGAACCACCTGCCGGCCAAGCCGGAACCACCTGCCAAGCACAACGGAACAACCTGCCAGACACGCCAAAATCACCTGCATGTTATGCCAGAACCACTTGGAGGACTCTCTGGGATGACCTGCCGGGCATGCCGGAACCACCTCTCAGACGTGCCAGAACCATGTGGCGGACAGTCCGGAATCACCTGTTGGGCATGCGCAACCACCTCTGAGACGTACCAGAACCACATGCCGTGCAGGCTGGAACCACCTACCGGACAGACCGGAATCACCTTTCGGGCATGCCGGAACCACCTGTCAGATGTGCCAGAAACACGTGCCGGAGACGCCGGAAGCACCTGCCAAGCACGTTGGAACCACCTGCTCAACTCGCCTGAACCACCTGCCGGACATGCCAAAATCACCTGCCGACTATGCCAGAACCACTTGGCGAACACTCCGGAATCACTTGCCGGGCATGCAGGAACCACCTCTCAGACATGCCAGAACCCCGTGCCAATGACCCCGGAAGCACCAGCCGAGCACGCCGGAACCACCTGCTCGACTAGCCAGAACCACCTGAAAATCACGCAAAAATCACCTGCTGGCTACGCCACAACCAGTTGGTGAACACTTTGGAATCACCTGCCAGGCTTGCTGGAACCACCTGCCAGTCATGCCAAAATCACCTGCCAACTACGCCAGAACCGATTGGCGGACACTGCGGAAACACCTGTCGGGCCGGCTGGAACCACATCTCAGACGTGCCAGAAACGTGTTCATGAGATGCTGGAACCACACCGCGAACAGAAGGATACCACCTGCCAGAACCGCCTGAACCACCTGCTGAGCACGCCGGAACCACCTGCTCGACTCACCGGTACCACCTCCCTGACACGCCAAAATCACCTGCTGGGTATGCCAGAACCACTTGGCGGACACTCCGGAATCACCTGCCGGGCATGCCGGAACCACCTCTCAGATATGCCAGAACCACGTGCCAATGACCCCGGAAGCACCTGCTGAGCACGCCGCAACCACTTGCTCGACTCGCCAGAACCACCTGCTCGACTCGCCAGAACCACCTGCCGGACACACAGAAATCACCTGCCGGCTACGCCACAACCAGTTGGGGAACACTTCGGAATCACCTGCCGGGCTTGCTGGAACCACCTGCCGGTCATGCCAAAATCACCTGCCAACTACGCCAGTACCACTTGGCGGACACTGTGGAAACAGCTGTCAGGCCGGCCGGAACCACATCTCAGACGTGCCAGAACCATGTGCATGAGATGCTGGAACCACACCCCGAACAGACGGAAAACACGTGCCAGACCCGTCTGAACAACCTGCCGATCACGCCGGAGCCACCTGCTCGACTAGCCGGAACCACCTACCTGACACGCCCAAATCACCAGCCGGGTATGCCAGAACCACTTGGCGGACACTCCGGAATCATCTGCCGGACATGCCGGAACCAGCTCTCAGACACACCAGAACCACGTGCCGGAGACGCCGGAAGCACCTGCCGAGCATGCCGGAGCCACCTGCTCGACTCGCCAGAAACACCTGCCGGACACGCCAAAATCACCTGCCGGGTACGCCAGAACCACCTGGCCGACACTACGGAATCACCTGCCGCGCATGCCGGAACCACCTCTCAGACGTGCCGGAAGCACGTGCCAGACACGCCGGAAACACCTACCGGACAGACCGGAACCACCTGCCAAGAACGCCGGAGCCACCTGTTCGACTCGCTGGAACCACCTGCCGGACACGCCAATATCAACTGCTGGCTATGCCAGAACCACCTGGGGGACAGTCCGGGATCACCTGCCAGCCATGGCGGAACCACCTCTCAGACGTACCAGAACCACCTGCCGGAGAAGCTGGAAACACGTCCTGGACAGACTGGAACCACGTGACGGCCATGCCTGAACCACCTCCCGAGCACGGCCGAACCGCCTGCCGGACACGCCTAAATCACCTGCGGGCTACGCCAGAACCACTTGGACGACTCTCCGAAATGACCTGCCGGGTATGTTGGAACCACCTCTCAGACGTGCCAGAAGCACGTGGCGGACAGTCCGGAATCACCTGTTGGGCATACGCAACCACCTCTCACACGTACCAGTACCACGTGCCGAGCACGCCGGAATCACCTACCGGACAGACCGGAATCAAATTTTTGGGCATGCCGGAACCACCAGTCAGATGTGCCAGAAACACGTGCCGGAGACCCCGGAAGCACCTGCCGAGCACGTCGCAACCACCTGCTCAACTCGCCTGAACCACCTGCCGGACACGCCAAAATCACCTGCCCGCTACACCAGCACCACTTCGGGGACAAGCCGGAATCACGTGAGGGGCATGCCGGCACAGCCTCTCAGACTGAACCTCGTGCCGGACACCACAGAAATACCTGCCGGACAGACCGGAACCACCTGCCGGACACGCCGGGACCACCGGCTCGACCCGCCGGAACGACCGCTGGACATGCAAAATCACCTGCCGGCTACGCCGTAAACACTTGGCGAACACTCCGGAATCACCTGCCGGGCATGCCGGAACCACCTCACAGATATGCCAGAACCACGTGCCAATGACCCCGGAAGCACCTGCCGAGCATGCCGGAACCACCTGCTCGACTCGCCAGAACCACCTGCCGGACACGCAAAAATCACCTGCCGGCTACGCCACAACCAGTTGGGGAACACTTCGGAATCACCTGCCGGGCTTGCTGGAACCACCTGCCGGTCATGCCAAAATCACCTGCCAACTACGCCAGTACCACTTGGCGGACACTGTGGAAACACCTGTCGGGCCGGCCGGAACCACATCTCAGACGTGCCAGAACCATGTGCATGAGATGCTGGAACCACACCCCGAACAGACGGAAAACACCTGCCAGACCCGTCTGAACAACCTGCCGAGCACGCCGGAGCCACCTGCTCGACTCGCCGGAACCACCTACCTGACATGCCCAAATCACCAGCCGGGTATGCCAGAACCACTTGGCGGACACTCCGGAATCATCTGCCGGACATGCCGGAACCAGCTCTCAGACACACCAGAACCACGTGCCGGAGACGCCGGAAGCACCTGCCGAGCATGCCGGAGCCACCTGCTCGACTCGCCAGAAACACCTGCCGGACACGCCAAAATCACCTGCCGGGTACGCCAGAACCACCTGGCGGAATCTCCGAAATCACCTGTCGCGCATGCCGGAACCACCTCTCAGACGTGCCGGAAGCACGTGCCGGACACGCCGGAATCACCTACCGGACAGTCCGGAACCACCTGCCGAGCACGCCGGAGCCACCTGTTCGACTCGCTGGAACCACCTGCCGGACAGGCCAATATCAACTGCTGGCTATGCCAGAACCACCTGGGGGACGGTCCGGAATCGCCTGCCAGCCATGGCGGAACCACCTCTCAGACGTACCAGAACCACCTGCCGGAGAAGCTGGAAACACGTCCTGGACAGACTGGAACCACGTGACGGCCATGCCTGAACCACCTCCCGAGCACGGCCGAACCGCCTGCCGGACACGCCTAAATCACCTGCGGGCTACGCCAGAACCACTTGGACGACTCTCCGAAATGACCTGCCGGGTATGTTGGAACCACCTCTCAGACGTGCCAGAAGCACGTGGCGGACAGTCCGGAATCACCTGTTGGGCATACGCAACCACCTCTCACACGTACCAGTACCACGTGCCGAGCACGCCGGAATCACCTACCGGACAGACCGGAATCAAATTTTTGGGCATGCCGGAACCACCAGTCAGATGTGCCAGAAACACGTGCCGGAGACGCCGGAAGCACCTGCCGAGCACGTCGCAACCACCTGCTCAACTCGCCTGAACCACCTGCCGGACACGCCAAAATCACCTGCCCGCTACACCAGCACCACTTCGGGGACAAGCCGGAATCACGTGAGGGGCATGCCGGCACAGCCTCTCAGACTGAACCTCGTGCCGGACACCACAGAAATACCTGCCGGACAGACCGGAACCACCTGCCGGACACGCCGGGACCACCGGCTCGACCCGCCGGAACGACCGCTGGACATGCAAAATCACCTGCCGGCTACGCCGTAAACACTTGGCGAACACTCCGGAATCACCTGCCGGGCATGCCGGAACCACCTCACAGATATGCCAGAACCACGTGCCAATGACCCCGGAAGCACCTGCCGAGCACGCCGGAACCACCTGCTCGACTCGCCAGAACCACCTGCCGGACACGCAAAAATCACCTGCCGGCTACGCCACAACCAGTTGGGGAACACTTCGGAATCACCTGCCGGGCTTGCTGGAACCACCTGCCGGTCATGCCAAAATCACCTGCCAACTACGCCAGTACCACTTGGCGGACACTGTGGAAACACCTGTCGGGCCGGCCGGAACCACATCTCAGACGTGCCAGAACCATGTGCATGAGATGCTGGAACCACACCCCGAACAGACGGAAAACACCTGCCAGACCCGTCTGAACAACCTCCCGAGCACGCCGGAGCCACCTGCTCGACTCGCCGGAACCACCTACCTGACATGCCCAAATCACCAGCCGGGTATGCCAGAACCACTTGGCGGACACTCCGGAATCATCTGCCGGACATGCTGGAACCAGCTCTCAGACACACCAGAACCACGTGCCGGAGACGCCGGAAGCACCTGCCGAGCATGCCGGAGCCACCTGCTCGACTCGCCAGAAACACCTGCCGGACACGCCAAAATCACCTGCCGGGTACGCCAGAACCACCTGGCGGACTCTCCGAAATCACCTGTCGCGCATGCCGGGACCACCTCTCAGACGTGCCGGTAGCACGTGCCGGACACGCCGGAATCACCTACCGGACAGACCGGAACCACCTGCCGAGCACGCCGGAGCCACCAGTTCGACTCGCTGGAACCACCTGCCGGACAGGCCAATATCAACTGCTGGCTATGCCTGAACAACCTGGGGGACGGTCCGGGATCACCTGCCAGCCATGGCGGAACCACCTCTCAGACGTACCAGAACCACCTGCCGGAGAAGCTGGAAACAGGTCCTGGACAGACTGGAACCACGTGACGGCCATGCCTGAACCACCTGCCGAGCACGGCGGAACCACCTGCCGGACACGCCAAAATCACCTGCGGGCTACGCCAGAACCACTTGGACGACTCTCCGAAATGACCTGCCGGGCATGTTGGAACCACCTCTCAGACGTGCCAGGAGCACGTGGCAGCCAGTCCGGAATCACCTGTTGGGCATACGCAACCACCTCTGAGACGTACCAGAACCACGTGCCGTGCACGCCGGAGCCACCTACCGGACAGACCGGAATCAACTTTTGGGCATGCCGGAACCGCCAGTCAGATGTGCCAGAAACACGTGCCGGAGACGCCGGAAGCACCTGCTGAGCACATCGCAACCACCTGTTCAACTCGCCTGAACCACCTGCCGGACACGCCAAAATCACCTGCCCGCTACACCAGCAACACTTCGGGGACAAGCCGGAATCACGTGAGGGGCATGCCGGCACAGCCTCTCAGACTGAACGTCCTGCCGGTCACCACAGAACCACCTGCCGGACAGACCGGAACCACCTGCCGGACACGCCGGAACCACCGGCTCGACCCGCCGGAACGACCGCTGGACATGCAAAATCACCTGCCGGCTACGCCGCAAACACTTGGCGAACACTCTGGAATCACCTGCCAGCCATGCCGGAACCACCTCTCAGATATGCCAGAACCACGTGCCAATGACCCCGGAAGCACCTGCCGAGCACGCCGGAACCACCTGCTCGACTCGCCAGAACCACCTGCCGGACACGCAAAAATCACCTGCTGGCTACGCCACAACCAGTTGGTGAACACTTTGGAATCACCTGCCAGGCGTGCTGGAACCACCTGCCAGTCATGCCAAAATCACCTGCCAACTACGCCAGAACCGCTTGGCGGACACTGTGGAAACACCTGTCGGGCCGGCCGGAACCACATCTCAGACGTGCCAGAACCATGTGCATGAGATGCTGGAACCACACCCCGAACAGACGGAAAACACCTGCCAGACCCGTCTGAACAACCTGCCGAGCACGCCGGAGCCACCTGCTCGACTCGCCGGAACCACCTACCTGACATGCCCAAATCACCAGCCGGGTATGCCAGAACCACTTGGCGGACACTCCGGAATCATCTGCCGGACATGCCGGAACCAGCTCTCAGACACACCAGAACCACGTGCCGGAGACGCCGGAAGCACCTGCCGAGCATGCCGGAGCCACCTGCTCGACTCGCCAGAAACACCTGCCGGACACGCCAAAATCACCTGCCGGGTACGCCAGAACCACCTGGCGGAATCTCCGAAATCACCTGTCGCGCATGCCGGAACCACCTCTCAGACGTGCCGGAAGCACGTGCCGGACACGCCGGAATCACCTACCGGACAGACCGGAACCACCTGCCGAGCACGCCGGAGCCACCTGTTCGACTCGCTGGAACCACCTGCCGGACACGCCAATATCAACTGCTGGCTATGCCAGAACCACCTGGGGGACGGTCCGGAATCGCCTGCCAGCCATGGCGGAACCACCTCTCAGACGTACCAGAACCACCTGCCGGAGAAGCTGGAAACACGTCCTGGACAGTCTGGAACCACCTGCCGGCCAAGCCGGAACCACCTGCCAAGCACAACGGAACAACCTGCCAGACACGCCAAAATCACCTGCATGTTATGCCAGAACCACTTGGAGGACTCTCTGGGATGACCTGCCGGGCATGCCGGAACCACCTCTCAGACGTGCCAGAACCATGTGGCGGACAGTCCGGAATCACCTGTTGGGCATGCGCAACCACCTCTGAGACGTACCAGAACCACATGCCGTGCAGGCTGGAACCACCTACCGGACAGACCGGAATCACCTTTCGGGCATGCCGGAACCACCTGTCAGATGTGCCAGAAACACGTGCCGGAGACGCCGGAAGCACCTGCCAAGCACGTTGGAACCACCTGCTCAACTCGCCTGAACCACCTGCCGGACATGCCAAAATCACCTGCCGACTATGCCAGAACCACTTGGCGAACACTCCGGAATCACTTGCCGGGCATGCAGGAACCACCTCTCAGACATGCCAGAACCCCGTGCCAATGACCCCGGAAGCACCAGCCGAGCACGCCGGAACCACCTGCTCGACTAGCCAGAACCACCTGAAAATCACGCAAAAATCACCTGCTGGCTACACCACAACCAGTTGGTGAACACTTTGGAATCACCTGCCAGGCTTGCTGGAACCACCTGCCAGTCATGCCAAAATCACCTGCCAACTACGCCAGAACCGATTGGCGGACACTGCGGAAACACCTGTCGGGCCGGCTGGAACCACATCTCAGACGTGCCAGAAACGTGTTCATGAGATGCTGGAACCACACCGCGAACAGAAGGATACCACCTGCCAGAACCGCCTGAACCACCTGCTGAGCACGCCGGAACCACCTGCTCGACTCACCGGTACCACCTCCCTGACACGCCAAAATCACCTGCTGGGTATGCCAGAACCACTTGGCGGACACTCCGGAATCACCTGCCGGGCATGCCGGAACCACCTCTCAGATATGCCAGAACCACGTGCCAATGACCCCGGAAGCACCTGCTGAGCACGCCGCAACCACTTGCTCGACTCGCCAGAACCACCTGCTCGACTCGCCAGAACCACCTGCCGGACACACAGAAATCACCTGCCGGCTACGCCACAACCAGTTGGGGAACACTTCGGAATCACCTGCCGGGCTTGCTGGAACCACCTGCCGGTCATGCCAAAATCACCTGCCAACTACGCCAGTACCACTTGGCGGACACTGTGGAAACAGCTGTCAGGCCGGCCGGAACCACATCTCAGACGTGCCAGAACCATGTGCATGAGATGCTGGAACCACACCCCGAACAGACGGAAAACACGTGCCAGACCCGTCTGAACAACCTGCCGATCACGCCGGAGCCACCTGCTCGACTAGCCGGAACCACCTACCTGACACGCCCAAATCACCAGCCGGGTATGCCAGAACCACTTGGCGGACACTCCGGAATCATCTGCCGGACATGCCGGAACCAGCTCTCAGACACACCAGAACCACGTGCCGGAGACGCCGGAAGCACCTGCCGAGCATGCCGGAGCCACCTGCTCGACTCGCCAGAAACACCTGCCGGACACGCCAAAATCACCTGCCGGGTACGCCAGAACCACCTGGCCGACACTACGGAATCACCTGCCGCGCATGCCGGAACCACCTCTCAGACGTGCCGGAAGCACGTGCCAGACACGCCGGAAACACCTACCGGACAGACCGGAACCACCTGCCAAGAACGCCGGAGCCACCTGTTCGACTCGCTGGAACCACCTGCCGGACACGCCAATATCAACTGCTGGCTATGCCAGAACCACCTGGGGGACAGTCCGGGATCACCTGCCAGCCATGGCGGAACCACCTCTCAGACGTACCAGAACCACCTGCCGGAGAAGCTGGAAACACGTCCTGGACAGACTGGAACCACGTGACGGCCATGCCTGAACCACCTCCCGAGCACGGCCGAACCGCCTGCCGGACACGCCTAAATCACCTGCGGGCTACGCCAGAACCACTTGGACGACTCTCCGAAATGACCTGCCGGGTATGTTGGAACCACCTCTCAGACGTGCCAGAAGCACGTGGCGGACAGTCCGGAATCACCTGTTGGGCATACGCAACCACCTCTCACACGTACCAGTACCACGTGCCGAGCACGCCGGAATCACCTACCGGACAGACCGGAATCAAATTTTTGGGCATGCCGGAACCACCAGTCAGATGTGCCAGAAACACGTGCCGGAGACCCCGGAAGCACCTGCCGAGCACGTCGCAACCACCTGCTCAACTCGCCTGAACCACCTGCCGGACACGCCAAAATCACCTGCCCGCTACACCAGCACCACTTCGGGGACAAGCCGGAATCACGTGAGGGGCATGCCGGCACAGCCTCTCAGACTGAACCTCGTGCCGGACACCACAGAAATACCTGCCGGACAGACCGGAACCACCTGCCGGACACGCCGGGACCACCGGCTCGACCCGCCGGAACGACCGCTGGACATGCAAAATCACCTGCCGGCTACGCCGGAAACACTTGGCGAACACTCCGGAATCACCTGCCGGGCATGCCGGAACCACCTCACAGATATGCCAGAACCACGTGCCAATGACCCCGGAAGCACCTGCCGAGCATGCCGGAACCACCTGCTCGACTCGCCAGAACCACCTGCCGGACACGCAAAAATCACCTGCCGGCTACGCCACAACCAGTTGGGGAACACTTCGGAATCACCTGCCGGGCTTGCTGGAACCACCTGCCGGTCATGCCAAAATCACCTGCCAACTACGCCAGTACCACTTGGCGGACACTGTGGAAACACCTGTCGGGCCGGCCGGAACCACATCTCAGACGTGCCAGAACCATGTGCATGAGATGCTGGAACCACACCCCGAACAGACGGAAAACACCTGCCAGACCCGTCTGAACAACCTGCCGAGCACGCCGGAGCCACCTGCTCGACTCGCCGGAACCACCTACCTGACATGCCCAAATCACCAGCCGGGTATGCCAGAACCACTTGGCGGACACTCCGGAATCATCTGCCGGACATGCCGGAACCAGCTCTCAGACACACCAGAACCACGTGCCGGAGACGCCGGAAGCACCTGCCGAGCATGCCGGAGCCACCTGCTCGACTCGCCAGAAACACCTGCCGGACACGCCAAAATCACCTGCCGGGTACGCCAGAACCACCTGGCGGAATCTCCGAAATCACCTGTCGCGCATGCCGGAACCACCTCTCAGACGTGCCGGAAGCACGTGCCGGACACGCCGGAATCACCTACCGGACAGTCCGGAACCACCTGCCGAGCACGCCGGAGCCACCTGTTCGACTCGCTGGAACCACCTGCCGGACAGGCCAATATCAACTGCTGGCTATGCCAGAACCACCTGGGGGACGGTCCGGAATCGCCTGCCAGCCATGGCGGAACCACCTCTCAGACGTACCAGAACCACCTGCCGGAGAAGCTGGAAACACGTCCTGGACAGACTGGAACCACGTGACGGCCATGCCTGAACCACCTCCCGAGCACGGCCGAACCGCCTGCCGGACACGCCTAAATCACCTGCGGGCTACGCCAGAACCACTTGGACGACTCTCCGAAATGACCTGCCGGGTATGTTGGAACCACCTCTCAGACGTGCCAGAAGCACGTGGCGGACAGTCCGGAATCACCTGTTGGGCATACGCAACCACCTCTCACACGTACCAGTACCACGTGCCGAGCACGCCGGAATCACCTACCGGACAGACCGGAATCAAATTTTTGGGCATGCCGGAACCACCAGTCAGATGTGCCAGAAACACGTGCCGGAGACGCCGGAAGCACCTGCCGAGCACGTCGCAACCACCTGCTCAACTCGCCTGAACCACCTGCCGGACACGCCAAAATCACCTGCCCGCTACACCAGCACCACTTCGGGGACAAGCCGGAATCACGTGAGGGGCATGCCGGCACAGCCTCTCAGACTGAACCTCGTGCCGGACACCACAGAAATACCTGCCGGACAGACCGGAACCACCTGCCGGACACGCCGGGACCACCGGCTCGACCCGCCGGAACGACCGCTGGACATGCAAAATCACCTGCCGGCTACGCCGTAAACACTTGGCGAACACTCCGGAATCACCTGCCGGGCATGCCGGAACCACCTCACAGATATGCCAGAACCACGTGCCAATGACCCCGGAAGCACCTGCCGAGCACGCCGGAACCACCTGCTCGACTCGCCAGAACCACCTGCCGGACACGCAAAAATCACCTGCCGGCTACGCCACAACCAGTTGGGGAACACTTCGGAATCACCTGCCGGGCTTGCTGGAACCACCTGCCGGTCATGCCAAAATCACCTGCCAACTACGCCAGTACCACTTGGCGGACACTGTGGAAACACCTGTCGGGCCGGCCGGAACCACATCTCAGACGTGCCAGAACCATGTGCATGAGATGCTGGAACCACACCCCGAACAGACGGAAAACACCTGCCAGACCCGTCTGAACAACCTCCCGAGCACGCCGGAGCCACCTGCTCGACTCGCCGGAACCACCTACCTGACATGCCCAAATCACCAGCCGGGTATGCCAGAACCACTTGGCGGACACTCCGGAATCATCTGCCGGACATGCCGGAACCAGCTCTCAGACACACCAGAACCACGTGCCGGAGACGCCGGAAGCACCTGCCGAGCATGCCGGAGCCACCTGCTCGACTCGCCAGAAACACCTGCCGGACACGCCAAAATCACCTGCCGGGTAGGCCAGAACCACCTGGCGGACATTCCGTAATCACCTGTCGCGCATGCCGGAACCACCTCTCAGACGTGCCGGAAGCACGTGCCGGACACGCCGGAATCACCTACCGGACTGACCGGAACCACCTGCCGAGCACGCCGGAGCCACCTGTTCGACTCGCTGGAACCACCTGCCGGACAGGCCAATATCAACTGCTGGCTATGCCAGAACCACCTGGGGGACGGTCCGGAATCGCCTGCCAGCCATTTCGGAACCACCTCTCAGACGTACCAGAACCACCTGCCGGAGAAGCTGGAAACACGTCCTGGACAGTCTGGAACCACCTGCCGGCCAAGCCTGAACCACCTGCCAAGCACAACGGAACAACCTGCCAGACACGCCAAAATCACCTGCGTGTCATGCCAGAACCACTTGGAGGACTCTCTGGGATGACCTGCCGGGCATGCCGGAACCACCTCTCAGACGTGCCAGAACCATGTGGCGGACAGTCCGGAATCACCTGTTGGGCATGCGCAACCACCTCTGAGACGTACCAGAACCACATGCCGTGCAGGCTGGAACCACCTACCGGACAGACCGGAATCACCTTTCGGGCATGCCGGAACCACCTGTCAGATGTGCCAGAAACACGTGCCGGAGACGCCGGAAGCACCTGCCAAGCACGTTGGAACCACCTGCTAAACTCGCCTGAACCACCTGCCGGACATGCCAAAATCACCTGCCGACTATGCCAGAACCACTTGGCGAACACTCCGGAATCACTTGCCGGGCATGCAGGAACCACCTCTCACACATGCCAGAACCCCGTGCCAATGACCCCGGAAGCACCAGCCGAGCACGCCGGAACCACCTGCTCGACTCGCCAGAACCACCTGCCAATCACGCAAAAATCACCTGCCGGCTACGCCACAACCAGTTGGTGAACACTTTGGAATCACCTGCCAGGCTTGCTGGAACCACCTGCCAGTCATGCCAAAATCACCTGCCAACTACGTCAGAACCGCTTGGCGGACAATGCGGAAACACCTGTCGGGCCGGCTGGAACCACATCTCAGACGTGCCAGAAACGTGTTCATGAGATGCTGGAACCACACCCCGAACAGACGGATACCACCTGCCAGAACCGCCTGAACCACCTGCAGAGCACGCCGGAACCACCTGCTCGACTCACCGGTACCACCTCCCTGACACGCCAAAATCACCTGCTGGGTATGCCAGAACCACTTGGCGGACACTCCGGAATCATCTGCCGGACATGCCGGAACCAGCTCTCAGACACACCAGAACCAAGTGCCGGAGACGCCGGAAGCACCTGCCGAGCATGCCGGAGCCACCTGCTCGACTCGCCAGAAACAGCTGCCGGACACGCCAAAATCACCTGCCGGGTATGCCAGAACCACCTGGCGGACACTACGGAATCACCTGCCGCGCATGCCGGAACCACCGCTCAGACGTGCCGGAAGCACGTGCCAGACACGCCGGAAACACCTACCGGACAGACCGGAACCACCTGCCAAGAACGCCGGAGCCACCTGTTCGACTCGCTGGAACCACCTGCCGGACACGCCAATATCAACTGCTGGCTATGCCAGAACCACCTGGGGGACAGTCTGGGATCACCTGCCAGCCATGGCGGAACCACCTCTCAGACGTACCAGAACCACCTGCCGGAGAAGCTGGAAACACGTCCTGGACAGACTGGAACCACGTGACGGCCATGCCTGAACCACCTGCCGAGCACGGCGGAACCACCTGCCGGACATGCCAAAATCAACTGCGGGCTACGCCAGAACCACTTGGACGACTCTCCGAAATGACCTGCCGGGTATGTTGGAACCACCTCTCAGACGTGCCAGAAGCACGTGGCGGACAGGCCGGAATCACCTGTTGGGCATACGCAACCACCTCTGACTCGGACCAGAACCACGTGCCGTGCACGCCGGAGCCACCTACCGGACAGACCGGAATCAACTTTTGGGCATGCCGGAACCACCAGTCAGATGTGCCAGAAACACGTGCCGGAGACGCCGGAAGCACCTGCCGAGCACGTCGCAACCACCTGCTCAACTCGCCTGATCCACCTGCCGGACACACCAAAATCACCTGCCCGCTACACCAGCACCACTTCGGGGACAAGCCGGAATCACGTGAGGGGCATGCCGGCACAGCCTCTCAGACTGAACCTCGTGCCGGACACCACAGAACCACCTGCCGGACAGACCGGAACCACCTGCCGGACACCCCGTAACCACCGTCTCGACCCGCCGGAACGACCACTGGACATGCAAAATCACCTGCCGGCTACGAGGGAAACACTTAGCGAACACTCCGGAATCACCTGCCGGGCATGCCGGAACCACCTCTCAGATATGCCAGAACCACGTGCCAATGACCCCGGAAGCACCTGCCGAGCACGCCGGAACCACCTGCTCGACTCGCCAGAACCACCTTCCGGACTCGCAAAAATCGCCTGCCGGCTACGCCACAACCAGTTGGGGAACACTTCGGAATCACCTGCCGGGCTTGCTGGAACCACCTGCCGGTCATGCCAAAATCACCTGCCAACTACGCCAGTACCACTTGGCGGACACTGTGGAAACACCTGTCGGGCCGGCCGGAACCACATCTCAGACGTGCCAGAACCATGTGCATGAGATGCTGGAACCACAACCCGAACAGACGGAAAACACCTGCCAGACCCGTCTGAACAACCTGCCGAGCACGCCGGAGCCACCTGCTCGACTCGCCGGAACGACCTACCTGACATGCCAAAATCACCAGCCGGGTATGCCAGAACCACTTGGCGGACACTCCGGAATCATCTGCCGGACATGCAGGAACCAGCTCTCAGACACACCAGAACCACGTGCCGGAGACGCCGGAAGCACCTGCCGAGCATGCCGGAGCCACCTGCTCGACTCGCCAGAAACACCTGCCGGACACGCCAAAATCACCTGCCGGGTACGCCAGAACCACCTGGCGGAATCTCCGAAATCACCTGTCGCGCATGCCGGAACCACCTCTCAGACGTGCCGGTAGCACGTGCCGGACACGCCGGAATCACCTACCGGACAGACCGGAACCACCTGCCGAGCACGCCGGAGCCACCTGTTCGACTCGCTGGAACCACCTGCCGGACAGGTCAATATCAACTGCTGGCTATGCCAGAACCACCTGGGGGACGGTCCGGGATCACCTGCCAGCCATGGCGGAACCACCTCTCAGACGTACCAGAACCACCTGCCGGAGAAGCTGGAAACACGTCCTGGACAGACTGGAACCACGTGACGGCCAGGCCTGAACCACCTGCCGAGCACGGCGGAACCACCTGCCGGACACGCCAAAATCATCTGCGGGCTATGCCAGAACCACTTGGACGACTCTCTGGGATGACCTGCCGGGCATGCCGGAACCACCTCTCAGACGTTCCAGAACCATGTGGCGGACAGTCCGGAATCACCTGATGGGCATGGGCAACCACCTCTGAGACGTACCAGAACCACATGCCGTGCAGGCTGGAACCACCTACCAGACAGACCGGAATCACCTTTCGGGCATGCCGGAACCACCTGTCAGATGTGCCAGAAATACGTGCCGGAGACGCCGGAAGCACCTGCCAAGCACGTTGGAACCACCTGCTCAACTCGCCTGAACCACCTGCCGGACATGCCAAAATCACATGCCGACTATGCCAGAACCACTTGGCGAACACTCCGGAATCACCTGCCGGGCATGCCGGAACCACCTCTCAGATATGCCAGAACCCCGTGCCAATGACCCTGGAAGCACCTGCCGAGCACGCGGGAACCACCTGCTCGACTCGCCAGAACCACCTGCCGGACAGGCCAATATCAACTGCTGGCTATGCCAGAACCTCCTGGGGGACGGTCCGGAATCACCTGCCAGCCATGGCGGAACCACCTCTCAGACGTACCAGAACCACCTGCCGGAGAAGCTGGAAACACGTCCTGGACAGACTGGAACCACGTGACGGCCATGCCTGAACCACCTGCCGAGCAGGGCGGAACCACCTGCCGGACACGCCAAAATCACCTGCGGGCTACGCCAGAACCACTTGGACGACTCTCCGAAATGACCTGCCGGGCATGTTGGAACCACCTCTCAGACGTGCCAGAAGCACGTGGCGGACAGTCCGGAATCACCTGTTGGGCATACGCAACCACCTCTGACACGTACCAGAACCACGTGCCGTGCACGCCGGAGCCACCTACTGGACAGACCGGAATCAACTTTTGGGCATGCCGGAACCACCATTCAGATGTGCCAGAAACACGTGCCGGAGATGCCGGAAGCACCTGCCGAGCACGTCGCAACCACCTGCTCAACTCACCTGAACCACCTGCCGGACACGCCAAAATCACCTGCCCGCTACACCAGCACCACTTCGGGGACAAGCCAGAATCACGTGAGTGGCATGCCGGCACAGCCTCTCAGACTGAACCTCGTGCCGGACACCACAGAACCACCTGCCGGACAGACCGGAACCACCTGCCGGACACGCCGGAACCACCGGCTCGACCCGCCGGAAAGACCGCTGGACATGCAAAATCACCTGCCGGCTACGCCGGAAACACTTGGCGAACAATCCGGAATAACCTGCCGGGCATGCCGGAACCACCTCACAGATATGCCAGAACCACGTGCCAATGACCCCTGAAGCACCTGCCGAGCACGCCGGAACCACCTGCTCGACTCGCCAGAACCACCTGCCGGACACGCAGAAATCACATGCCGGCTACGCCACAACCAGTTGAGGAACACTTTGGAATCCCATTCCGGGCTTGCTGGAACCACCTGACGGTCATGCCAAAATCACCTGACAACTACGCCAGTAAAACTTGGCGGACACTGTGGAAACACCTGTCGGGCCGGCCGGAACCACATCTCAGACGTGCCAGAACCATGTGCATGAGATGCTGGAACCACACCCCGAAAAGACGGAAAACACCTGCCAGACCCGTCTGAACAACCTGCCGAGCACGCCGGAGCCACCTGCTCGACTCGCCGGAACCACCTACCTGACATACCCAAATCACCAGCCGGGTATGCCAGAACCACTCGGCGGACACTCCGGAATCATCTGCCGGACATGCCGGAACCAGCTCTCAGACACACCAGAACCACGTGCCGGAGACGCCGGAAGCACCTGCCGAGCATGCCGGAGCCACCTGCTCGACTCGCCAGAAACACCTGCCGGACACGCCAAAATCACCTGCCGGGTACGCCAGAACCACCTGGCGGACACTCCGAAATCACCTGTCGCGCATGCCGGAACCACCTCTCAGACGTGCCGGAAGCACGTGCCGGACACGCCGGAATCACCTACCGGACAGACCGGAACCACCTGCCGAGCACGCCGGAGCCACCTGTTCGACTCGCTGGAACCACCTGCCGGACAGGCCAATATCAACTGCTGGCTATGCCAGAACCACTTGGGGGACAGTCCGGGATCACCTGCCAGCCATGGCGGAACCACCTGTCAGACGTACCAGAACCACCTGCCGGAGAAGCTGGAAACACGTCCTGGACAGACTGGAACCACGTGACGGCCATGCCTGAACCACCTGCCGAGCACGGCGGAACCACCTGCCGGACACGCCAAAATCACCTGCGGACTATGCCAGAACCACTTGGACGACTCTCCGAAATTACCTGCCGGGCATGACGGAACCACCTCTCAGATATGCCAGAACCACGTGCCAATGACCCCGGAAGCACCTGCCGAGCACGCCGGAACCACCTGTTCGACTCGCTGGAACCACCTGCCGGACAGGCCAATATCAACTGCTGGCTATGCCAGAACCTCCTGGGGGACGGTCCGGAATCACCTGCCAGCCATGGCGGAACCACCTCTCAGACGTACCAGAACCACCTGCCGGAGAAGCTGGAAACACGTCCTGGACAGACTGGAACCACGTGACGGCCATGCCTGAACCACCTGCCGAGCAGGGCGGAACCACCTGCCAGACACGCCAAAATCACCTGCGTGTTATGCCAGAACCACTTGGAGGACTCTCTGGGATGACCTGCCGGGCATGCCGGAACCACCTCTCAGACGTGCCACGACCATGTGGCGGGCAGTCCGGAATCACCTTTTGGGCATGCGCAACCACCTCTGAGACGTACCAGAACCACGTGCCGTGCACGCCGGAGCCACCTACCGGACAGACCGGAATCAACTTTTGGGCATGCCGGAACCACCAGTCAGATGTGCCAGAAACACGTGCCGGAGACGCCGGAAGCACCTGCCGAGCACGTCGCAACCACCTGCTCAACTCGCCTGAACCACCTGCCGGACACGCCAAAATCACCTGCCCGCTACACCAGCACCACTTCGGGGACAAGCCGGAATCACGTGAGGGGCATGCCGGCACAGCCTCTCAGACTGAACGTCATGCCGGTCACCACAGAACCACCTGCCGGACAGACCGGAACCACCTGCCGGACACGCCGGAACCACCGGCTCGACCCGCCGGAACGACCGCTGGACATGCAAAATCACCTGCCGGCTACGCCGCAAACACTTGGCGAACACTCCGGAATTACCTGCCGGGCATGCCGGAACCACCTCTCAGATATGCCAGAACCACGTGCCAATGACCCCGGAAGCACCTGCCGAGCACGCCAGAACCACCTGCCGGACACGCGTAAATCACCTTCCGGCTACGCCACAAGCAGTTGGGGAACACTTCGGAATCACCTGCCGGGCTTGCTGGAACCACCTGCCGGTCATGCCAAAATCACCTGCCAACTACGCCAGTACCACTTGGCGGACACTGTGGAAACACCTGTCGGGCCGGCCGGAACCACATCTCAGACGTGCCAGAACCATGTGCATGAGATGCTGGAACCACACCCCGAACAGACGGAAAACACCTGCCAGACCCGTCTGAACAACCTGCCGAGCACGCCGGAGCCACCTGCTCAACTCGCCGGAACCACCTACCTGACATGCCCAAATCAGCAGCCGGGTATGCCAGAAACACTTGGCGGACACTCCGGAATCATCTGCCGGACATGCCGGAACCAGCTCTCAGACACACCAGAGCCAAGTGACGGAGACGCCGGAAGCACCTGCCGAGCATGCCGGAGCCACCTGCTCGACTCGCCAGAAACACCTGCCGGACACGCCAAAATCACCTGCCGGGTATGCCAGAACCACCAGGCGGAGACTACGGAATCACCTGCCGCGCATGCCGGAACCACCTCTCAGATATGCCAGAACCACGTGCCAATGACCCCGGAAGCACCTGCCGAGCACGCCGGAACCACCTGCTCGACTCGCCAGAACCACCTGCCGGACACGCAAAAATCACCTGCCAGGCGACGCCACAACCAGTTGCGGAACACTTCGGAATCACCTGCCGGGCTTGCTGGAACCACCTGCCGGTCATGCCAAAATCACCTGCCAACTACGCCAGTACCACTTGGCGGACACTGTGGAAACACCTGTCGGGCCGGCCGGAACCACATCTCAGACGTGCCAGAACCATGTGCATGAGATGCTGGAACCACACCCCGAACAGACGGAAAACACCTGCCAGACCCGTCTGAACAACCTGCCGAGCACGCCGGAGCCACCTGCTCGACTCGCCGGAACCACCTACCTGACATGCCCAAATCACCAGCCGGGTATGCCAGAACCACTTGGCGGACACTCCGGAATCATCTGCCGGACATGCCGGAACCAGCTCTCAGACACACCAGAACCACGTGCCGGAGACGCCAGAAGCACCTGCCGAGCATGCCGGAGCCACCTGCTCGACTCGCCAGAAACACCTGCCGGACACGCCAAAATCACCTGCCGGGTACGCCAGAACCACCTGGCGGACACTCCGAAATCACCTGTCGCGCATGCCGGAACCACCCCTCAGACGTGCCGGAAGCACGTGCCGGACACGCTGGAATCACCTACCGGACAGACTGGAACCTCCTGCCGAGCACGCCGTAGCCACCTGTTCGACTCGCTGGAACCACCTGCCGGACAGGCCAATATCAACTGCTGGCTATGCCAGAACCACCTGGGGGACGGTCCGGAATCGCCTGCCAGCCGTGGCGGAACCACCTCTCAGACGTACCAGAACCACCTGCCGGAGAAGCTGGAAACACGTCCTGGACAGTCTGGAACCACCTGCCGGCCAAGCCTGAACCACCTGCCAAGCACAACGGAACAACCTGCCAGACACGCCAAAATCACCTGCGTGTTATGCCAGAACCACTTGGAGGACTCTCTGGGATGACCTGCCGGGCATGCCGGAACCACCTCTCAGACGTGCCAGAACCATGTGGCGGACAGTCCGGAATCACCTGATGGGCATGGGCAACCACCTCTGAGACGTACCAGAACCACATGCCGTGCAGGCTGGAACCACCTACCAGACAGACCGGAATCACCTTTCGGGCATGCCGGAACCACCTGTCAGATGTGCCAGAAATACGTGCCGGAGACGCCGGAAGCACCTGCCAAGCACGTTGGAACCACCTGCTCAACTCGCCTGAACCACCTGCCGGACATGCCAAAATCACATGCCGACTATGCCAGAACCACTTGGCGAACACTCCGGAATCACCTGCCGGGCATGCCGGAACCACCTCTCAGATATGCCAGAACCCCGTGCCAATGACCCTGGAAGCACCTGCCGAGCACGCGGGAACCACCTGCTCGACTCGCCAGAACCACCTGCCGGACACGCAAAAATCACCTGCCGGCTACGCCACAACCAGTTGGGGAACACTTCGGAATCACCTGCCGGGCTTGCTGGAACCACCTGCCGGTCATGCCAAAATCACCTGCCAACTATGCCAGTACCACTTGGCGGACACTGTGGAAACACCTGTCGGGCCGGCCGGAACCACATCTCAGACGTGCCAGAACCATGTGCATGAGATGCTGGAACCACACCCCGAACAGACGGAAAACACCTGCCAGACCCGTCTGAACAACCTGCCGAGCACGCCGGAGCCACCTGCTCGACTCGCCGGAACCACCTACCTGACATGCCAAAATCACCAGCCGGGTATGCCAGAACCACTTGGCGGACACTCCGGAATCATCTGCCGGACATGCCGGAACCAGCTCTCAGACACACCAGAAACACGTGCCAGAGACGCCGGAAGCACCTGCCGAGCATGCCGGAGCCACCTGCTCGACTCGCCAGAAACACCTGCCGGACACGCCAAAATCACCTGCCTGGTACGCCACAACCACCTGGCGGACACTCCGAAATCACCTGTCGCGCATGCCGGAACCACCTCTCAGACGTGCCGGAAGCACGTGCCGGACGCGACGGAATCACCTACCGGACAGACCGGAACCACCTGCCGAGCACGCCGGAGCCACCTGTTCGACTCGCTGGAACCACCTGCCGGACAGGCCAATATCAACTGCTGGCTATGCCAGAACCACTTGGGGGACAGTCCGGGATCACCTGCCAGCCATGGCGGAACCACCTCTCAGACGTACCAGAACCACCTGCCGGAGAAGCTGGAAACACGTCCTGGACAGACTGGAACCACGTGACGGCCATGCCTGAACCACCTGCCGAGCACGGCGGAACCACCTGCCGGACACGCCAAAATCACCTGCGGACTATGCCAGAACCACTTGGACGACTCTCCGAAATTACCTGCCGGGCATGCCGCAACCACCTCTCAGATATGCCAGAACCACGTGCCAATGACCCCGGAAGCACCTGCCGAGCACGCCGGAACCACCTGTTCGACTCGCTGGAACCACCTGCCGGACAGGCCAATATCAACTGCTGGCTATGCCAGAACCTCCTGGGGGACGGTCCGGAATCACCTGCCAGCCATGGCGGAACCACCTCTCAGACGTACCAGAACCACCTGCCGGAGAAGCTGGAAACACGTCCTGGACAGACTGGAACCACGTGACGGCCATGCCTGAACCACCTGCCGAGCAGGGCGGAACCACCTGCCGGACACGCCAAAATCACCTGCGGGCTACGCCAGAACCACTTGGACGACTCTCCGAAATGACCTGCCGGGCATGTTGGAACCACCTCTCAGACGTGCCAGAAGCACGTGGCGGACAGTCCGGAATCACCTGTTGGGCATACGCAACCACCTCTGACACGTACCAGAACCACGTGCCGTGCACGCCGGAGCCACCTACCGGACAGACCGGAATCAACTTTTGGGCATGCCGGAACCACCATTCAGATGTGCCAGAAACACGTGCCGGAGATGCCGGAAGCACCTGCCGAGCACGTCGCAACCACCTGCTCAACTCACCTGAACCACCTGCCGGACACGCCAAAATCACCTGCCCGCTACACCAGCACCACTTCGGGGACAAGCCAGAATCACGTGAGTGGCATGCCGGCACAGCCTCTCAGACTGAACCTCGTGCCGGACACCACAGAACCACCTGCCGGACAGACCGGAACCACCTGCCGGACACGCCGGAACCACCGGCTCGACCCGCCGGAAAGACCGCTGGACATGCAAAATCACCTGCCGGCTACGCCGGAAACACTTGGCGAACAATCCGGAATCACCTGCCGGGCATGCCGGAACCACCTCACAGATATGCCAGAACCACGTGCCAATGACCCCTGAAGCACCTGCCGAGCACGCCGGAACCACCTGCTCGACTCGCCAGAACCACCTGCCGGACACGCAGAAATCACATGCCGGCTACGCCACAACCAGTTGAGTAACACTTCGGAATCACATTCCGGGCTTGCTGGAACCACCTGACGGTCATGCCAAAATCACCTGCCAACTACGCCAGTACCACTTGGCGGACACTGTGGAAACACCTGTCGGGCCGGCCGGAACCACATCTCAGACGTGCCAGAACCATGTGCATGAGATGCTGGAACCACACCCCGAAAAGACGGAAAACACCTGCCAGACCCGTCTGAACAACCTGCCGAGCACGCCGGAGCCACCTGCTCGACTCGCCGGAACCACCTACCTGACATGCCCAAATCACCAGCCAGGTATGCCAGAACCACTCGGCGGACACTCCGGAATCATCTGCCGGACATGCCGGAACCAGCTCTCAGACACACCAGAACCACGTGCCGGAGACGCCGGAAGCACCTGCCGAGCATGCCGGAGCCACCTGCTCGACTCGCCAGAAACACCTGCCGGACACGCCAAAATCACCTGCCGGGTACGCCAGAACCACCTGGCCGACACTCCTAAATCACCTGTCGCGCATGCCGGAACCACCTCTCAGACGTGCCGAAAGCACGTGCCGGACACGCCGGAATCACCTACCGGACAGACCGGAACCACCTGCCGAGCACGCCGGAGCCACCTGTTCGACTCGCTGGAACCACCTGCCGGACAGGCCAATATCAACTGCTGGCTATGCCAGAACCACCTGGGGGACAGTCCGGGATCACCTGCCAGCCATGGCGGAACCAACTCTCAGACGTACCAGAACCACCTGCCGGTGAAGCTGGAAACACGTCCTGGACAGACTGGAACCACGTGACGGCCATGCCTGAACCACCTGCCGAGCACGGCGGAACCACCTGCCGGACACGCCAAAATCACCTGCGGACTATGCCAGAACCACTTGGACGACTCTCCGAAATTACCTGCCGGGCATGCCGGAACCACCTCTCAGATATGCCAGAACCACGTGCCAATGACCCCGGAAGCACCTGCCGAGCACGCCGGAACCACCTGTTCGACTCGCTGGAACCACCTGCCGGACAGGCCAATATCAACTGCTGGCTATGCCAGAACCACCTGGGGGACAGTCCGGGATCACCTGCCAGCCATGGCGGAACCACCTCTCAGACGTACCAGAACCACCAGCCGGAGAAGCTGGAAACAGGTCCTGGACAGACTGGAACCACGTGACGGCCATGCCTGAACCACCTGCCGAGCACGGCGTAACCACCTGCCGGACACGCCAAAATCACCTGCGGGCTACGCCAGAACCACTTGGACGACTCTCCGAAATGACCTGCCGGGCATGTTGGAACCACCTCTCAGACGTGCCAGAAGCACGTGGCGGACAGTCCGGAATCACCTGTTGGGCATACGCAACCACCTCTGACACGTACCAGAACCACGTGCCGAGAACGCCGGAACCACCTACCGGACAGACCGGAATCAACTTTTGGGCATGCCGGAACCACCTGTCAGATGTGCCAGAAACACGTGCCGGAGACGCCGGAAGCACCTGCCGAGCACGTCGCAACCACCTCCACAAGTCGCCTGAACCACCTGCCGGACACGCCAAAATCACCTGCCTGCTACACCAGCACCACTTCGGCGACAAGCCGGAATCACGTGAGGGGCATGCCGGCACAGCCTCTCAGACTGAACGTCGTGCCGGACACCACAGAACCACCTGCCGGACAGACCGGATCCACCTGCCGGACACGCCGGAATCACCGGCTCGACCCGCCGGAACGACCGCTGGACATGCAAAATCACCTGCCGGATACGCCAGAAGCACTTGGCGAACACTCCGGAATCACCTGCCGGGCATGCCGGAACCACCTCTCAGATATGCCAGAACCACGTGCCAATGACCCCGGAAGCACCTGCCGAGCACGCCGGAACCACCTTCTCGACTCGCCAGAAACACCTGCCGGACACGCAAAAATCACCTGCCGGCTACGCCACAACCAGTTGGGGAACACTTCGGAATCACCTGCCGGGCTTGCTGGAACCACCTGCCGGTCATGCCAAAATCACCTGCCAACTACGCCAGTACCACTTGGCGGACACTGTGGAAACACCTGTCGGGCCGGCCGGAACCACATCTCAGACGTGCCAGAACCATGTGCATGAGATGCTGGAACCACACCCCGAACAGACGGATACCGCCTGCCAGACCCGTCTGAACAACCTGCCGAGCACGCCGGAGCCACCTGCTCGACTCGCCGGAACCACCTACCTGACATGCCCAAATCACCAGCCGGGTATGCCAGAACCACTTGGCGGACACTCCGGAATCATCTGCCGGACATGCTGGAACCAGCTCTCAGACACACCAGAACCACGTGCCGGAGACGCCGGAAGCACCTGCCGAGCATGCCGGAGCCACCTGCTCGACTCGCCAGAAACACCTTCCGGACACGCCAAAATCACCTGCCGGGTACGCCAGAACCACCTGGCGGACACTCCGAAATCACCTGTCGCGCATGCCGGAACGACCTCTCAGAGGTACCAGAACCACCTGCCGGAGAAGCTGGAAACACGTCCTGGACAGTCTGGAACCACCTGCCGGCCAAGCCTGAACCACCTGCCGGACATGCCAACATCACCTGCCGACTATGCCAGAACCACTTGGCGAACACTCCGGAATCACTTGCCGGACATGCAGGAACCACCTCTCAGACATGCCAGAACCCCGTGCCAATGACCCCGGAAGCACCAGCCGAGCACGCCGGAACCACCTGCTCGACTCGCCAGAACCACCTGCCGATCACGCAAAAATCACCTGCCGGCTACGCCACAACCAATTGGTGAACACTTTGGAATCACCTGCCAGGCTTGCTGGAACCAACTGCCAGTCATGCCAAAATCACCTGCCAACTATGCCAGAACCGCTTGGCGGACACTGCGGAAACACCTGTTGGGCCGGCTGGAACCACATCTCAGACGTGCCAGAAATGTGTTCATGAGATGCTGGAACCACACCCCAAACAGACGGATACCACCTGCCAGAACGGACTGAACCACCTGCTGAGCACGCCGGAACCACCTGCTCGACTCACCGGTACCACCTCACTGACACGCGAAAATCACCTGCTGGGTATGCCAGAACCACTTGGCGGACACTCCGGAATCATCTGCCGGACATGCCGGAACCAGCTCTCAGACACACCAGAACCAAGTGCCGGAGATGCCGGAAGCACCTGCCGAGCATGCCGGAGCCACCTGCTCGACTCGCCAGAAACACCTGCCGGACACGCCAAAATCACCTGCCGGGTATGCCAGAACCACCTGACGGACACTACGGAATCACCTGCCGCGCATGCCGGAACCACCTCTCAGATGTGCCGGAAGCACGTGCCGGACACGCCGGAAACACCTACCGGACAGACCGGAACCACCTGCCAAGAACGCCGGAGCCACCTGTTCGACTCGCTGGAACCACCTGCCGGACAGGCCAATATCAACTGCTGGCTATGCCAGAACCATCTGGGGGACAGTCCGGGATCACCTGCCAGCCATGGCGGAACCACCTCTCAGACGTACCAGAACCACCTGCCGGAGAAGCTGGAAACACGTCCTGGACAGACTGGAACCACGTGACGGCCATGCCTGAACCACCTGCCGAGCACGGCGTAACCACCTGCCGGACACGCCAAAATCACCTGCGGGCTACGCCAGAACCACTTGGACGACTCTCCGAAATGACCTGCCGGGCATGTTGGAACCACCTCTCAGACGTGCCAGAAGCACGTGGCGGACAGTCCGGAATCACCTGTTGGGCATACGCAACCACCTCTGACACGTACCAGAACCACGTGCCGAGAACGCCGGAACCACCTACCGGACAGACCGGAATCAACTTTTGGGCATGCCGGAACCACCTGTCAGATGTGCCAGAAACACGTGCCGGAGACGCCGGAAGCACCTGCCGAGCACGTCGCAACCACCTCCTCAAGTCGCCTGAACCACCTGCCGGACACGCCAAAATCACCTGCCTGCTACACCAGCACCACTTCGGCGACAAGCCGGAATCACGTGAGGGGCATGCCGGCACAGCCTCTCAGACTGAACGTCGTGCCGGACACCACAGAACCACCTGCCGGACAGACCGGATCCACCTGCCGGACACGCCGGAATCACCGGCTCGACCCGCCGGAACGACCGCTGGACATGCAAAATCACCTGCCGGCTACGCCGGAAGCACTTGGCGAACACTCCAGAATCACCTGCCGGGCATGCCGGAACCACCTCTCAGATATGCCAGAACCACGTGCCAATGACCCCGGAAGCACCTGCCGAGCACGCCGGAACCACCTTCTCGACTCGCCAGAAACACCTGCCGGACACGCAAAAATCACCTGCCGGCTACGCCACAACCAGTTGGGGAACACTTCGGAATCACCTGCCGGGCTTGCTGGAACCACCTGCCGGTCATGCCAAAATCACCTGCCAACTACGCCAGTACCACTTGGCGGACACTGTGGAAACACCTGTCGGGCCGGCCGGAACCACATCTCAGACGTGCCAGAACCATGTGCATGAGATGCTGGAACCACACCCCGAACAGACGGATACCGCCTGCCAGACCCGTCTGAACAACCTGCCGAGCACGCCGGAGCCACCTGCTCGACTCGCCGGAACCACCTACCTGACATGCCCAAATCACCAGCCGGGTATGCCAGAACCACTTGGCGGACACTCCGGAATCATCTGCCGGACATGCTGGAACCAGCTCTCAGACACACCAGAACCACGTGCCGGAGACGCCGGAAGCACCTGCCGAGCATGCCGGAGCCACCTGCTCGACTCGCCAGAAACACCTTCCGGACACGCCAAAATCACCTGCCGGGTACGCCAGAACCACCTGGCGGACACTCCGAAATCACCTGTCGCGCATGCCGGAACGACCTCTCAGAGGTACCAGAACCACCTGCCGGAGAAGCTGGAAACACGTCCTGGACAGTCTGGAACCACCTGCCGGCCAAGCCTGAACCACCTGCCGGACATGCCAACATCACCTGCCGACTATGCCAGAACCACTTGGCGAACACTCCGGAATCACTTGCCGGACATGCAGGAACCACCTCTCAGACATGCCAGAACCCCGTGCCAATGACCCCGGAAGCACCAGCCGAGCACGCCGGAACCACCTGCTCGACTCGCCAGAACCACCTGCCGATCACGCAAAAATCACCTGCCGGCTACGCCACAACCAATTGGTGAACACTTTGGAATCACCTGCCAGGCTTGCTGGAACCAACTGCCAGTCATGCCAAAATCACCTGCCAACTATGCCAGAACCGCTTGGCGGACACTGCGGAAACACCTGTTGGGCCGGCTGGAACCACATCTCAGACGTGCCAGAAATGTGTTCATGAGATGCTGGAACCACACCCCAAACAGACGGATACCACCTGCCAGAACGGACTGAACCACCTGCTGAGCACGCCGGAACCACCTGCTCGACTCACCGGTACCACCTCACTGACACGCGAAAATCACCTGCTGGGTATGCCAGAACCACTTGGCGGACACTCCGGAATCATCTGCCGGACATGCCGGAACCAGCTCTCAGACACACCAGAACCAAGTGCCGGAGATGCCGGAAGCACCTGCCGAGCATGCCGGAGCCACCTGCTCGACTCGCCAGAAACACCTGCCGGACACGCCAAAATCACCTGCCGGGTATGCCAGAACCACCTGACGGACACTACGGAATCACCTGCCGCGCATGCCGGAACCACCTCTCAGATGTGCCGGAAGCACGTGCCGGACACGCCGGAAACACCTACCGGACAGACCGGAACCACCTGCCAAGAACGCCGGAGCCACCTGTTCGACTCGCTGGAACCACCTGCCGGACAGGCCAATATCAACTGCTGGCTATGCCAGAACCATCTGGGGGACAGTCCGGGATCACCTGCCAGCCATGGCGGAACCACCTCTCAGACGTACCAGAACCACCTGCCGGAGAAGCTGGAAACACGTCCTGGACAGACTGGAACCACGTGACGGCCATGCCTGAACCACCTGCCGAGCACGGCGTAACCACCTGCCGGACACGCCAAAATCACCTGCGGGCTACGCCAGAACCACTTGGACGACTCTCCGAAATGACCTGCCGGGCATGTTGGAACCACCTCTCAGACGTGCCAGAAGCACGTGGCGGACAGTCCGGAATCACCTGTTGGGCATACGCAACCACCTCTGACACGTACCAGAACCACGTGCCGAGAACGCCGGAACCACCTACCGGACAGACCGGAATCAACTTTTGGGCATGCCGGAACCACCTGTCAGATGTGCCAGAAACACGTGCCGGAGACGCCGGAAGCACCTGCCGAGCACGTCGCAACCACCTCCTCAAGTCGCCTGAACCACCTGCCGGACACGCCAAAATCACCTGCCTGCTACACCAGCACCACTTCGGCGACAAGCCGGAATCACGTGAGGGGCATGCCGGCACAGCCTCTCAGACTGAACGTCGTGCCGGACACCACAGAACCACCTGCCGGACAGACCGGATCCACCTGCCGGACACGCCGGAATCACCGGCTCGACCCGCCGGAACGACCGCTGGACATGCAAAATCACCTGCCGGCTACGCCGGAAACACTTGGCGAACAATCCGGAATCACCTGCCGGGCATGCCGGAACCACCTCACAGATATGCCAGAACCACGTGCCAATGACCCCTGAAGCACCTGCCGAGCACGCCGGAACCACCTGCTCGACTCGCCAGAACCACCTGCCGGACACGCAGAAATCACATGCCGGCTACGCCACAACCAGTTGAGGAACACTTCGGAATCACATTCCGGGCTTGCTGGAACCACCTGACGGTCATGCCAAAATCACCTGCCAACTACGCCAGTACCACTTGGCGGACACTGTGGAAACACCTGTCGGGCCGGCCGGAACCACATCTCAGACGTGCCAGAACCATGTGCATGAGATGCTGGAACCACACCCCGAAAAGACGGAAAACACCTGCCAGACCCGTCTGAACAACCTGCCCAGCACGCCGGAGCCACCTGCTCGACTCGCCGGAACCACCTACCTGACATGCCCAAATCACCAGCCGGGTATGCCAGAACCACTCGGCGGACACTCCGGAATCATCTGCCGGACATGCCGGAACCAGCTCTCAGACACACCAGAACCACGTGCCGGAGACGCCGGAAGCACCTGCCGAGCATGCCGGAGCCACCTGCTCGACTCGCCAGAAACACCTGCCGGACACGCCAAAATCACCTGCCGGGTACGCCAGAACCACCTGGCCGACACTCCTAAATCACCTGTCGCGCATGCCGGAACCACCTCTCAGACGTGCCGAAAGCACGTGCCGGACACGCCGGAATCACCTACCGGACAGACCGGAACCACCTGCCGAGCACGCCGGAGCCACCTGTTCGACTCGCTGGAACCACCTGCCGGACAGGCCAATATCAACTGCTGGCTATGCCAGAACCACCTGGGGGACAGTCCGGGATCACCTGCCAGCCATGGCGGAACCAACTCTCAGACGTACCAGAACCACCTGCCGGTGAAGCTGGAAACACGTCCTGGACAGACTGGAACCACGTGACGGCCATGCCTGAACCACCTGCCGAGCACGGCGGAACCACCTGCCGGACACGCCAAAATCACCTGCGGACTATGCCAGAACCACTTGGACGACTCTCCGAAATTACCTGCCGGGCATGCCGGAACCACCTCTCAGATATGCCAGAACCACGTGCCAATGACCCCGGAAGCACCTGCCGAGCACGCCGGAACCACCTGTTCGACTCGCTGGAACCACCTGCCGGACAGGCCAATATCAACTGCTGGCTATGCCAGAACCACCTGGGGGACAGTCCGGGATCACCTGCCAGCCATGGCGGAACCACCTCTCAGACGTACCAGAACCACCAGCCGGAGAAGCTGGAAACAGGTCCTGGACAGACTGGAACCACGTGACGGCCATGCCTGAACCACCTGCCGAGCACGGCGTAACCACCTGCCGGACACGCCAAAATCACCTGCGGGCTACGCCAGAACCACTTGGACGACTCTCCGAAATGACCTGCCGGGCATGTTGGAACCACCTCTCAGACGTGCCAGAAGCACGTGGCGGACAGTCCGGAATCACCTGTTGGGCATACGCAACCACCTCTGACACGTACCAGAACCACGTGCCGAGAACGCCGGAACCACCTACCGGACAGACCGGAATCAACTTTTGGGCATGCCGGAACCACCTGTCAGATGTGCCAGAAACACGTGCCGGAGACGCCGGAAGCACCTGCCGAGCACGTCGCAACCACCTCCTCAAGTCGCCTGAACCACCTGCCGGACACGCCAAAATCACCTGCCTGCTACACCAGCACCACTTCGGCGACAAGCCGGAATCACGTGAGGGGCATGCCGGCACAGCCTCTCAGACTGAACGTCGTGCCGGACACCACAGAACCACCTGCCGGACAGACCGGATCCACCTGCCGGACACGCCGGAATCACCGGCTCGACCCGCCGGAACGACCGCTGGACATGCAAAATCACCTGCCGGCTACGCCGGAAGCACTTGGCGAACACTCCGGAATCACCTGCCGGGCATGCCGGAACCACCTCTCAGATATGCCAGAACCACGTGCCAATGACCCCGGAAGCACCTGCCGAGCACGCCGGAACCACCTTCTCGACTCGCCAGAAACACCTGCCGGACACGCAAAAATCACCTGCCGGCTACGCCACAACCAGTTGGGGAACACTTCGGAATCACCTGCCGGGCTTGCTGGAACCACCTGCCGGTCATGCCAAAATCACCTGCCAACTACGCCAGTACCACTTGGCGGACACTGTGGAAACACCTGTCGGGCCGGCCGGAACCACATCTCAGACGTGCCAGAACCATGTGCATGAGATGCTGGAACCACACCCCGAACAGACGGATACCGCCTGCCAGACCCGTCTGAACAACCTGCCGAGCACGCCGGAGCCACCTGCTCGAATCGCCGGAACCACCTACCTGACATGCCCAAATCACCAGCCGGGTATGCCAGAACCACTTGGCGGACACTCCGGAATCATCTGCCGGACTTGCTGGAACCAGCTCTCAGACACACCAGAACCACGTGCCGGAGACGCCGGAAGCACCTGCCGAGCATGCCGGAGCCACCTGCTCGACTCGCCAGAAACACCTTCCGGACACGCCAAAATCACCTGCCGGGTACGCCAGAACCACCTGGCGGACACTCCGAAATCACCTGTCGCGCATGCCGGAACGACCTCTCAGAGGTACCAGAACCACCTGCCGGAGAAGCTGGAAACACGTCCTGGACAGTCTGGAACCACCTGCCGGCCAAGCCTGAACCACCTGCCGGACATGCCAACATCACCTGCCGACTATGCCAGAACCACTTGGCGAACACTCCGGAATCACTTGCCGGACATGCAGGAACCACCTCTCAGACATGCCAGAACCCCGTGCCAATGACCCCGGAAGCACCAGCCGAGCACGCCGGAACCACCTGCTCGACTCGCCAGAACCACCTGCCGATCACGCAAAAATCACCTGCCGGCTACGCCACAACCAATTGGTGAACACTTTGGAATCACCTGCCAGGCTTGCTGGAACCAACTGCCAGTCATGCCAAAATCACCTGCCAACTATGCCAGAACCGCTTGGCGGACACTGCGGAAACACCTGTTGGGCCGGCTGGAACCACATCTCAGACGTGCCAGAAATGTGTTCATGAGATGCTGGAACCACACCCCAAACAGACGGATACCACCTGCCAGAACGGACTGAACCACCTGCTGAGCACGCCGGAACCACCTGCTCGACTCACCGGTACCACCTCACTGACACGCGAAAATCACCTGCTGGGTATGCCAGAACCACTTGGCGGACACTCCGGAATCATCTGCCGGACATGCCGGAACCAGCTCTCAGACACACCAGAACCAAGTGCCGGAGATGCCGGAAGCACCTGCCGAGCATGCCGGAGCCACCTGCTCGACTCGCCAGAAACACCTGCCGGACACGCCAAAATCACCTGCCGGGTATGCCAGAACCACCTGACGGACACTACGGAATCACCTGCCGCGCATGCCGGAACCACCTCTCAGATGTGCCGGAAGCACGTGCCGGACACGCCGGAAACACCTACCGGACAGACCGGAACCACCTGCCAAGAACGCCGGAGCCACCTGTTCGACTCGCTGGAACCACCTGCCGGACAGGCCAATATCAACTGCTGGCTATGCCAGAACCATCTGGGGGACAGTCCGGGATCACCTGCCAGCCATGGCGGAACCACCTCTCAGACGTACCAGAACCACCTGCCGGAGAAGCTGGAAACACGTCCTGGACAGACTGGAACCACGTGACGGCCATGCCTGAACCACCTGCCGAGCACGGCGTAACCACCTGCCGGACACGCCAAAATCACCTGCGGGCTACGCCAGAACCACTTGGACGACTCTCCGAAATGACCTGCCGGGCATGTTGGAACCACCTCTCAGACGTGCCAGAAGCACGTGGCGGACAGTCCGGAATCACCTGTTGGGCATACGCAACCACCTCTGACACGTACCAGAACCACGTGCCGAGAACGCCGGAACCACCTACCGGACAGACCGGAATCAACTTTTGGGCATGCCGGAACCACCTGTCAGATGTGCCAGAAACACGTGCCGGAGACGCCGGAAGCACCTGCCGAGCACGTCGCAACCACCTCCTCAAGTCGCCTGAACCACCTGCCGGACACGCCAAAATCACCTGCCTGCTACACCAGCACCACTTCGGCGACAAGCCGGAATCACGTGAGGGGCATGCCGGCACAGCCTCTCAGACTGAACGTCGTGCCGGACACCACAGAACCACCTGCCGGACAGACCGGATCCACCTGCCGGACACGCCGGAATCACCGGCTCGACCCGCCGGAACGACCGCTGGACATGCAAAATCACCTGCCGGCTACGCCGGAAGCACTTGGCGAACACTCCGGAATCACCTGCCGGGCATGCCGGAACCACCTCTCAGATATGCCAGAACCACGTGCCAATGACCCCGGAAGCACCTGCCGAGCACGCCGGAACCACCTTCTCGACTCGCCAGAAACACCTGCCGGACACGCAAAAATCACCTGCCGGCTACGCCACAACCAGTTGGGGAACACTTCGGAATCACCTGCCGGGCTTGCTGGAACCACCTGCCGGTCATGCCAAAATCACCTGCCAACTACGCCAGTACCACTTGGCGGACACTGTGGAAACACCTGTCGGGCCGGCCGGAACCACATCTCAGACGTGCCAGAACCATGTGCATGAGATGCTGGAACCACACCCCGAACAGACGGATACCGCCTGCCAGACCCGTCTGAACAACCTGCCGAGCACGCCGGAGCCACCTGCTCGACTCGCCGGAACCACCTACCTGACATGCCCAAATCACCAGCCGGGTATGCCAGAACCACTTGGAGGACACTCCGGAATCATCTGCCGGACATGCTGGAACCAGCTCTCAGACACACCAGAACCACGTGCCGGAGACGCCGGAAGCACCTGCCGAGCATGCCGGAGCCACCTGCTCGACTCGCCAGAAACACCTTCCGGACACGCCAAAATCACCTGCCGGGTACGCCAGAACCACCTGGCGGACACTCCGGAATCACCTGTCGCGCAAGCCAGAACCACCTCTCAGACGTCCCGGAAGCACGTGCCAGACACGCCGGAAACACCTACCGGACAGACCGGAACCACCTGCCGAGAACGCCGGAGCCACCTGTTCGACTCGCTGGAACCACCTGCCGGACAGGCCAATATCAACTGCTGGCTATGCCAGAACCACCTGTGGGACAGTCCGGGATCACCTGCCAGCCATGGCGGAACCACCTCTCAGACGTACCAGAACCACCTGCCGCAGAAGCTGGAAACACGTCCTGGACAGACTGGAACCACGTGACGTCCATGCCTGAACCACCTGCCGAGCACGGCGGAACCACCTGCCGGACACGCCAAAATCACCTGCGGGCTACGCCAGAACCACTTGGACGACTCTCCGAAATGACCTGCCGGGCATGTTGGAGCCACCTCTCAGACGTGCCAGAAGCACGTGGCGGACAGTCCGGAATCACCTGTTGGGCATACGCAACCACCTCTGACACGTACCAGAACCACGTGCCGTGCACGCCGGAACCACCTACCGGACACACCGGAATCAACTTTTGGGCATGCCGGAACCACCAGTCAGATGTGCCAGAAACACGTGCCGGAGACGCCGGAAGCACCTGTCGAGCACGTCGCAACCACCTGCTCAACTCGCCTGAACCACCTGCCGGACACGCCAAAATCACCTGCCCGCTACACCAGCACCACTTCGGGGACAAGCCGGAATCACGTGATGTGCATGCCGGCACAGCCTCTCAGACTGAACCTCGTGCCGGACAACACACAACCACATGCCGGACAGACCGGAACCACCTGCCGGACACGCCGGAATCACCGGCTCGACCCGCCGGAACGACCGCTGGACATGCAAAATCACCTGCCGGCTACGCCGGAAACACTTGTCCAACACTCCGGAATCACCTGCCGGGCATGCCGGAACCACCTCTCAGATATGCCAGAACCACGTGCCAATGACCCTGGAAGCACCTGCCGAGCACGCCGGAACCACCTGCTCGACTCGCCAGAACCACCTGCCGGACACGCAGAAATCACCTGCCGGCTACGTCACAACCAGTTGGGGAACACTTCGGAATCACCTGCCGGGCTTCCTGGAACCACCTGCCGGTCATGCCAAAATCACCTGCCAACTACGCCAGTGCCACTAGGCGGACACTGTGGAAACACCTGTCGGGCCGGCCGGAACCACATCTCAGACGTGCCAGAACCATGTGCATGAGATGCTGGAACCACACCCCGAACAGACGGAAAACAGCTGCCAGACCCGTCTGAACAACCTGCCGAGCACGCCGGAGCACCTGCTCGACTCGCCGGAACCACCTACCTGACATGCCCAAATCACCAGCCGGGTATGCCAGAACCACTTGGCGGACACTCCGGAATCATCTGCCGGACATGCCGGAACCAGCTCTCAGACACACCAGAACCACGTGCCGGAGACGCCGGAAGCACCTGCCGAGCATGCCGGAGCCACCTGCTCGACTCGCCAGAAACACCTTCCGGACACGCCAAAATCACCTGCCGGGTACGCCAGAACCACCTGGCGGACACTCCGAAATCACCTGTCGCGCATGCCGGAACGACCTCTCAGAGGTACCAGAACCACCTGCCGGAGAAGCTGGAAACACGTCCTGGACAGTCTGGAACCACCTGCCGGCCAAGCCTGAACCACCTGCCGGACATGCCAACATCACCTGCCGACTATGCCAGAACCACTTGGCGAACACTCCGGAATCACTTGCCGGACATGCAGGAACCACCTCTCAGACATGCCAGAACCCCGTGCCAATGACCCCGGAAGCACCAGCCGAGCACGCCGGAACCACCTGCTCGACTCGCCAGAACCACCTGCCGATCACGCAAAAATCACCTGCCGGCTACGCCACAACCAATTGGTGAACACTTTGGAATCACCTGCCAGGCTTGCTGGAACCAACTGCCAGTCATGCCAAAATCACCTGCCAACTATGCCAGAACCGCTTGGCGGACACTGCGGAAACACCTGTTGGGCCGGCTGGAACCACATCTCAGACGTGCCAGAAATGTGTTCATGAGATGCTGGAACCACACCCCAAACAGACGGATACCACCTGCCAGAACGGACTGAACCACCTGCTGAGCACGCCGGAACCACCTGCTCGACTCACCGGTACCACCTCACTGACACGCGAAAATCACCTGCTGGGTATGCCAGAACCACTTGGCGGACACTCCGGAATCATCTGCCGGACATGCCGGAACCAGCTCTCAGACACACCAGAACCAAGTGCCGGAGATGCCGGAAGCACCTGCCGAGCATGCCGGAGCCACCTGCTCGACTCGCCAGAAACACCTGCCGGACACGCCAAAATCACCTGCCGGGTATGCCAGAACCACCTGACGGACACTACGGAATCACCTGCCGCGCATGCCGGAACCACCTCTCAGATGTGCCGGAAGCACGTGCCGGACACGCCGGAAACACCTACCGGACAGACCGGAACCACCTGCCAAGAACGCCGGAGCCACCTGTTCGACTCGCTGGAACCACCTGCCGGACAGGCCAATATCAACTGCTGGCTATGCCAGAACCATCTGGGGGACAGTCCGGGATCACCTGCCAGCCATGGCGGAACCACCTCTCAGACGTACCAGAACCACCTGCCGGAGAAGCTGGAAACACGTCCTGGACAGACTGGAACCACGTGACGGCCATGCCTGAACCACCTGCCGAGCACGGCGTAACCACCTGCCGGACACGCCAAAATCACCTGCGGGCTACGCCAGAACCACTTGGACGACTCTCCGAAATGACCTGCCGGGCATGTTGGAACCACCTCTCAGACGTGCCAGAAGCACGTGGCGGACAGTCCGGAATCACCTGTTGGGCATACGCAACCACCTCTGACACGTACCAGAACCACGTGCCGAGAACGCCGGAACCACCTACCGGACAGACCGGAATCAACTTTTGGGCATGCCGGAACCACCTGTCAGATGTGCCAGAAACACGTGCCGGAGACGCCGGAAGCACCTGCCGAGCACGTCGCAACCACCTCCTCAAGTCGCCTGAACCACCTGCCGGACACGCCAAAATCACCTGCCTGCTACACCAGCACCACTTCGGTGACAAGCCGGAATCACGTGAGGGGCATGCCGGCACAGCCTCTCAGACTGAACGTCGTGCCGGACACCACAGAACCACCTGCCGGACAGACCGGATCCACCTGCCGGACACGCCGGAATCACCGGCTCGACCCGCCGGAACGACCGCTGGACATGCAAAATCACCTGCCGGCTACGCCGGAAGCACTTGGCGAACACTCCGGAATCACCTGCCGGGCATGCCGGAACCACCTCTCAGATATGCCAGAACCACGTGCCAATGACCCCGGAAGCACCTGCCGAGCACGCCGGAACCACCTTCTCGACTCGCCAGAAACACCTGCCGGACACGCAAAAATCACCTGCCGGCTACGCCACAACCAGTTGGGGAACACTTCGGAATCACCTGCCGGGCTTGCTGGAACCACCTGCCGGTCATGCCAAAATCACCTGCCAACTACGCCAGTACCACTTGGCGGACACTGTGGAAACACCTGTCGGGCCGGCCGGAACCACATCTCAGACGTGCCAGAACCATGTGCATGAGATGCTGGAACCACACCACGAACAGACGGATACCGCCTGCCAGACCCGTCTGAACAACCTGCCGAGCACGCCGGAGCCACCTGCTCGACTCGCCGGAACCACCTACCTGACATGCCCAAATCACCAGCCGGGTATGCCAGAACCACTTGGCGGACACTCCGGAATCATCTGCCGGACATGCTGGAACCAGCTCTCAGACACACCAGAACCACGTGCCGGAGACGCCGGAAGCACCTGCCGAGCATGCCGGAGCCACCTGCTCGACTCGCCAGAAACACCTTCCGGACACGCCAAAATCACCTGCCGGGTACGCCAGAACCACCTGGCGGACACTCCGGAATCACCTGTCGCGCAAGCCAGAACCACCTCTCAGACGTCCCGGAAGCACGTGCCAGACACGCCGGAAACACCTACCGGACAGACCGGAACCACCTGCCGAGAACGCCGGAGCCACCTGTTCGACTCGCTGGAACCACCTGCCGGACAGGCCAATATCAACTGCTGGCTATGCCAGAACCACCTGGGGGACAGTCCGGGATCACCTGCCAGCCATGGCGGAACCACCTCTCAGACGTACCAGAACCACCTGCCGCAGAAGCTGGAAACACGTCCTGGACAGACTGGAACCACGTGACGTCCATGCCTGAACCACCTGCCGAGCACGGCGGAACCACCTGCCGGACACGCCAAAATCACCTGTGGGCTACGCCAGAACCACTTGGACGACTCTCCGAAATGACCTGCCGGGCATGTTGGAGCCACCTCTCAGACGTGCCAGAAGCACGTGGCAGACAGTCCGGAATCACCTGTTGGGCATACGCAACCACCTCTGACACGTACCAGAACCACGTGCCGTGCACGCCGGAACCACCTACCGGACACACCGGAATCAACTTTTGGGCATGCCGGAACCACCAGTCAGATGTGCCAGAAACACGTGCCGGAGACGCCGGAAGCACCTGTCGAGCACGTCGCAACCACCTGCTCAACTCGCCTGAACCACCTGCCGGACACGCCAAAATCACCTCCCCGCTACACCAGCACCACTTCGGGGACAAGCCGGAATCACGTGATGTGCATGCCGGCACAGCCTCTCAGACTGAACCTCGTGCCGGACAACACACAACCACATGCCGGACAGACCGGAACCACCTGCCTGACACGCCGGAATCACCGGCTCGACCCGCCGGAACGACCGCTGGACATGCAAAATCACCTGCCGGCTACGCCGGAAACACTTGTCCAACACTCCGGAATCACCTGCCGGGCATGCCGGAACCACCTCTCAGATATGCCAGAACCACGTGCCAATGACCCTGGAAGCACCTGCCGAGCACGCCGGAACCACCTGCTCGACTCGCCAGAACCACCTGCCGGACACGCAGAAATCACCTGCCGGCTACGTCACAACCAGTTGGGGAACACTTCGGAATCACCTGCCGGGCTTCCTGGAACCACCTGCCGGTCATGCCAAAATCACCTGCCAACTACGCCAGTGCCACTAGGCGGACACTGTGGAAACACCTGTCGGGCCGGCCGGAACCACATCTCAGACGTGCCAGAACCATGTGCATGAGATGCTGGAACCACACCCCGAACAGACGGAAAACAGCTGCCAGACCCGTCTGAACAACCTGCCGAGCACGCCGGAGCACCTGCTCGACTCGCCGGAACCACCTACCTGACATGCCCAAATCACCAGCCGGGTATGCCAGAACCACTTGGCGGACACTCCGGAATCATCTGCCGGACATGCCGGAACCAGCTCTCAGACACACCAGAACCACGTGCCGGAGACGCCGGAAGCACCTGCCGAGCATGCCGGAGCCACCTGCTCGACTCGCCAGAAACACCTTCCGGACACGCCAAAATCACCTGCCGGGTACGCCAGAACCACCTGGCGGACACTCCGAAATCACCTGTCGCGCATGCCGGAACGACCTCTCAGAGGTACCAGAACCACCTGCCGGAGAAGCTGGAAACACGTCCTGGACAGTCTGGAACCACCTGCCGGCCAAGCCTGAACCACCTGCCGGACATGCCAACATCACCTGCCGACTATGCCAGAACCACTTGGCGAACACTCCGGAATCACTTGCCGGACATGCAGGAACCACCTCTCAGACATGCCAGAACCCCGTGCCAATGACCCCGGAAGCACCAGCCGAGCACGCCGGAACCACCTGCTCGACTCGCCAGAACCACCTGCCGATCACGCAAAAATCACCTGCCGGCTACGCCACAACCAATTGGTGAACACTTTGGAATCACCTGCCAGGCTTGCTGGAACCAACTGCCAGTCATGCCAAAATCACCTGCCAACTATGCCAGAACCGCTTGGCGGACACTGCGGAAACACCTGTTGGGCCGGCTGGAACCACATCTCAGACGTGCCAGAAATGTGTTCATGAGATGCTGGAACCACACCCCAAACAGACGGATACCACCTGCCAGAACGGACTGAACCACCTGCTGAGCACGCCGGAACCACCTGCTCGACTCACCGGTACCACCTCACTGACACGCGAAAATCACCTGCTGGGTATGCCAGAACCACTTGGCGGACACTCCGGAATCATCTGCCGGACATGCCGGAACCAGCTCTCAGACACACCAGAACCAAGTGCCGGAGATGCCGGAAGCACCTGCCGAGCATGCCGGAGCCACCTGCTCGACTCGCCAGAAACACCTGCCGGACACGCCAAAATCACCTGCCGGGTATGCCAGAACCACCTGACGGACACTACGGAATCACCTGCCACGCATGCCGGAACCACCTCTCAGATGTGCCGGAAGCACGTGCCGGACACGCCGGAAACACCTACCGGACAGACCGGAACCACCTGCCAAGAACGCCGGAGCCACCTGTTCGACTCGCTGGAACCACCTGCCGGACAGGCCAATATCAACTGCTGGCTATGCCAGAACCATCTGGGGGACAGTCCGGGATCACCTGCCAGCCATGGCGGAACCACCTCTCAGACGTACCAGAACCACCTGCCGGAGAAGCTGGAAACACGTCCTGGACAGACTGGAACCACGTGACGGCCATGCCTGAACCACCTGCCGAGCACGGCGTAACCACCTGCCGGACACGCCAAAATCACCTGCGGGCTACGCCAGAACCACTTGGACGACTCTCCGAAATGACCTGCCGGGCATGTTGGAACCACCTCTCAGACGTGCCAGAAGCACGTGGCGGACAGTCCGGAATCACCTGTTGGGCATACGCAACCACCTCTGACACGTACCAGAACCACGTGCCGAGAACGCCGGAACCACCTACCGGACAGACCGGAATCAACTTTTGGGCATGCCGGAACCACCTGTCAGATGTGCCAGAAACACGTGCCGGAGACGCCGGAAGCACCTGCCGAGCACGTCGCAACCACCTCCTCAAGTCGCCTGAACCACCTGCCGGACACGCCAAAATCACCTGCCTGCTACACCAGCACCACTTCGGCGACAAGCCGGAATCACGTGAGGGGCATGCCGGCACAGCCTCTCAGACTGAACGTCGTGCCGGACACCACAGAACCACCTGCCGGACAGACCGGATCCACCTGCCGGACACGCCGGAATCACCGGCTCGACCCGCCGGAACGACCGCTGGACATGCAAAATCACCTGCCGGCTACGCCGGAAGCACTTGGCGAACACTCCGGAATCACCTGCCGGGCATGCCGGAACCACCTCTCAGATATGCCAGAACCACGTGCCAATGACCCCGGAAGCACCTGCCGAGCACGCCGGAACCACCTTCTCGACTCGCCAGAAACACCTGCCGGACACGCAAAAATCACCTGCCGGCTACGCCACAACCAGTTGGGGAACACTTCGGAATCACCTGCCGGGCTTGCTGGAACCACCTGCCGGTCATGCCAAAATCACCTGCCAACTACGCCAGTACCACTTGGCGGACACTGTGGAAACACCTGTCGGGCCGGCCGGAACCACATCTCAGACGTGCCAGAACCATGTGCATGAGATGCTGGAACCACACCCCGAACAGACGGATACCGCCTGCCAGACCCGTCTGAACAACCTGCCGAGCACGCCGGAGCCACCTGCTCGACTCGCCGGAACCACCTACCTGACATGCCCAAATCACCAGCCGGGTATGCCAGAACCACTTGGCGGACACTCCGGAATCATCTGCCGGACATGCCGGAACCAGCTCTCAGACACACCAGAACCACGTGCCGGAGACGCCGGAAGCACCTGCCGAGCATGCCGGAGCCACCTGCTCGACTCGCCAGAAACACCTTCCGGACACGCCAAAATCACCTGCCGGGTACGCCAGAACCACCTGGCGGACACTCCGGAATCACCTGTCGCGCAAGCCAGAACCACCTCTCAGACGTCCCGGAAGCACGTGCCAGACACGCCGGAAACACCTACCGGACAGACCGGAACCACCTGCCGAGAACGCCGGAGCCACCTGTTCGACTCGCTGGAACCACCTGCCGGACAGGCCAATATCAACTGCTGGCTATGCCAGAACCACCTGTGGGACAGTCCGGGATCACCTGCCAGCCATGGCGGAACCACCTCTCAGACGTACCAGAACCACCTGCCGGAGAAGCTGGAAACACGTCCTGGACAGACTGGAACCACGTGACGTCCATGCCTGAACCACCTGCCGAGCACGGCGGAACCACCTGCCGGACACGCCAAAATCACCTGTGGGCTACGCCAGAACCACTTGGACGACTCTCCGAAATGACCTGCCGGGCATGTTGGAGCCACCTCTCAGACGTGCCAGAAGCACGTGGCAGACAGTCCGGAATCACCTGTTGGGCATACGCAACCACCTCTGACACGTACCAGAACCACGTGCCGTGCACGCCGGAACCACCTACCGGACACACCGGAATCAACTTTTGGGCATGCCGGAACCACCAGTCAGATGTGCCAGAAACACGTGCCGGAGACGCCGGAAGCACCTGTCGAGCACGTCGCAACCACCTGCTCAACTCGCCTGAACCACCTGCCGGACACGCCAAAATCACCTCCCCGCTACACCAGCACCACTTCGGGGACAAGCCGGAATCACGTGATGTGCATGCCGGCACAGCCTCTCAGACTGAACCTCGTGCCGGACAACACACAACCACATGCCGGACAGACCGGAACCACCTGCCGGACACGCCGGAATCACCGGCTCGACCCGCCGGAACGACCGCTGGACATGCAAAATCACCTGCCGGCTACGCCGGAAACACTTGTCCAACACTCCGGAATCACCTGCCGGGCATGCCGGAACCACCTCTCAGATATGCCAGAACCACGTGCCAATGACCCCGGAAGCACCTGCCGAGCACGCCGGAACCACCTGCTCGACTCGCCAGAACCACCTGCCAGACACGCAGAAATCACCTGCCGGCTACGTCACAACCAGTTGGGGAACACTTCGGAATCACCTGCCGGGCTTCCTGGAACCACCTGCCGGTCATGCCAAAATCACCTGCCAACTACGCCAGTGCCACTAGGCGGACACTGTGGAAACACCTGTCGGGCCGGCCGGAACCACATCTCAGACGTGCCAGAACCATGTGCATGAGATGCTGGAACCACACCCCGAACAGACGGAAAACAGCTGCCAGACCCGTCTGAACAACCTGCCGAGCACGCCGGAGCACCTGCTCGACTCGCCGGAACCACCTACCTGACATGCCCAAATCAGCAGCCGGGTATGCCAGAACCACTTGGCGGACACTCCGGAATCATCTGCCGGACATGCCGGAACCAGCTCTCAGACACACCAGAACCACGTGCCGGAGACGCCGGAAGCACCTGCCGAGCATGCCGGAGCCACCTGCTCGACTCGCCAGGAACACCTGCCGGACACGCCAAAATCACCTGCCGGGTACGCCAGAACCACCTGGCGGACACTCCGAAACCACCTGCCGCGCATGCCGGAACCACCTCTCAGACGTGCCGGAAGCACGTGCCGGACACGCCGGAAACACGTACCGGACAGACCGGAACCAACTGCCAAGAACGCCGGAGCCACCTGTTCGACTCGCTGGAACCACCTGCCGGACAGGCCAATATCAACTGCTGGCTATGCCAGAACCACCTGGCGGACAGTCCGGGATCACCTGCCAGCCATGGCAGAACCACCTCTCAGACCTACCAGAACCACCTGCCGGAGAAGCTGGAAACACGTCCTGGACAGACTGGAACCACGTGACGACCATGCCTGAACCACCTGCCGAGCACGGCGGAACCACCTGCCGGACACGCCAAAATCACCTGCGGGCTACGCCAGAACCACTTGGACGACTCTCCGAAATGACCTGCCGGGCATGTTGGAACCACCTCTCACACGTGCCAGAAGCACGTGGCGGACAGTCCGGAATCACCTGTTGGGCATACGCAACCACCTCTGACACGTACCAGAACCACATGCCGAGCACGCCGGAACCACCTACCGGACAGACCGGAATCAACTTTTGGGCATGCCGGAACCACCAGTCAGATGTGCCAGAAACACGTGCCGGAGACGCCGGAAGCACCTGCCGAGCACGTCGCAACCACCTCCTCAAGTCGCCTGAACCACCTGCCGGACACGCCAAAATCACCTGCCTGCTACACCAGCACCACTTCGGCGACAAGCCGGAATCACGTGAGGGGCATGCCGGCACAGCCTCTCAGACTGAACGTCGTGCCGGACACCACAGAACCACCTGCCGGACAGACCGGATCCACCTGCCGGACACGCCGGCATCACCGGCTCGACCCGCCGGAACGACCGCTGGACATGCAAAATCACCTGCCGGCTACGCCGGAAGCACTTGGCGAACACTCCGGAATCACCTGCCGGGCATGCCGGAACCACCTCTCAGATATGCCAGAACCACGTGCCAATGACCCCGGAAGCACCTGCCGAGCACGCCGGAACCACCTTCTCGACTCGCCAGAAACACCTGCCGGACACGCAAAAATCACCTGCCGGCTACGCCACAACCAGTTGGGGAACACTTCGGAATCACCTGCCGGGCTTGCTGGAACCACCTGCCGGTCATGCCAAAATCACCTTCCAACTACGCCAGTACCACTTGGCGGACACTGTGGAAACACCTGTCGGGCCGGCCGGAACCACATCTCAGACGTGCCAGAACCATGTGCATGAGATGCTGGAACCACACCCCGAACAGACGGATACCGCCTGCCAGACCCGTCTGAACAACCTGCCGAGCACGCCGGAGCCACCTGCTCGACTCGCCGGAACCACCTACCTGACATGCCCAAATCACCAGCCGGGTATGCCAGAACCACTTGGCGGACACTCCGGAATCATCTGCCGGACATGCTGGAACCAGCTCTCAGACACACCAGAACCACGTGCCGGAGACGCCGGAAGCACCTGCCGAGCATGCCGGAGCCACCTGCTCGACTCGCCAGAAACACCTTCCGGACACGCCAAAATCACCTGCCGGGTACGCCAGAACCACCTGGCGGACACTCCGAAATCACCTGTCACGCATGCCGGAACGACCTCTCAGAGGTACCAGAACCACCTGCCGGAGAAGCTGGAAACACGTCCTGGACAGTCTGGAACCACCTGCCGGCCAAGCCTGAACCACCTGCCGGACATGCCAACATCACCTGCCGACTATGCCAGAACCACTTGGCGAACACTCCGGAATCACTTGCCGGACATGCAGGAACCACCTCTCAGACATGCCAGAACCCCGTGCCAATGACCCCGGAAGCACCAGCCGAGCACGCCGGAACCACCTGCTCGACTCGCCAGAACCACCTGCCGATCACGCAAAAATCACCTGCCGGCTACGCCACAACCAATTGGTGAACACTTTGGAATCACCTGCCAGGCTTGCTGGAACCAACTGCCAGTCATGCCAAAATCACCTGCCAACTATGCCAGAACCGCTTGGCGGACACTGCGGAAACACCTGTTGGGCCGGCTGGAACCACATCTCAGACGTGCCAGAAATGTGTTCATGAGATGCTGGAACCACACCCCAAACAGACGGATACCACCTGCCAGAACGGACTGAACCACCTGCTGAGCACGCCGGAACCACCTGCTCGACTCACCGGTACCACCTCACTGACACGCGAAAATCACCTGCTGGGTATGCCAGAACCACTTGGCGGACACTCCGGAATCATCTGCCGGACATGCCGGAACCAGCTCTCAGACACACCAGAACCAAGTGCCGGAGATGCCGGAAGCACCTGCCGAGCATGCCGGAGCCAACTGCTCGACTCGCCAGAAACACCTGCCGGACACGCCAAAATCACCTGCCGGGTATGCCAGAACCACCTGACGGACACTACGGAATCACCTGCCGCGCATGCCGGAACCACCTCTCAGATGTGCCGGAAGCACGTGCCGGACACGCCGGAAACACCTACCGGACAGACCGGAACCACCTGCCAAGAACGCCGGAGCCACCTGTTCGACTCGCTGGAACCACCTGCCGGACAGGCCAATATCAACTGCTGGCTATGCCAGAACCATCTGGGGGACAGTCCGGGATCACCTGCCAGCCATGGCGGAACCACCTCTCAGACGTACCAGAACCACCTGCCGGAGAAGCTGGAAACACGTCCTGGACAGACTGGAACCACGTGACGGCCATGCCTGAACCACCTGCCGAGCACGGCGTAACCACCTGCCGGACACGCCAAAATCACCTGCGGGCTACGCCAGAACCACTTGGACGACTCTCCGAAATGACCTGCCGGGCATGTTGGAACCACCTCTCAGACGTGCCAGAAGCACGTGGCGGACAGTCCGGAATCACCTGTTGGGCATACGCAACCACCTCTGACACGTACCAGAACCACGTGCCGTGCACGCCGGAACCACCTACCGGACACACCGGAATCAACTTTTGGGCATGCCGGAACCACCTGTCAGATGTGCCAGAAACACGTGCCGGAGACGCCGGAAGCACCTGTCGAGCACGTCGCAACCACCTGCTCAACTCGCCTGAACCACCTGCCGGACACGCCAAAATCACCTCCCCGCTACACCAGCACCACTTCGGGGACAAGCCGGAATCACGTGATGTGCATGCCGGCACAGCCTCTCAGACTCAACCTCGTGCCGGACAACACACAACCACATGCCGGACAGACCGGAACCACCTGCCGGACACGCCGGAATCACCGGCTCGACCCGCCGGGACGACCGCTGGACATGCAAAATCACCTGCCGGCTACGCCGGAAACACTTGTCCAACACTCCGGAATCACCTGCCGGGCATGCCGGAACCACCTCTCAGATATGCCAGAACCACGTGCCAATGACCCCGGAAGCACCTGCCGAGCACGCCGGAACCACCTGCTCGACTCGCCAGAACCACCTGCCAGACACGCAGAAATCACCTGCCGGCTACGTCACAAACAGTTGGGGAACACTTCGGAATCACCTGCCGGGCTTCCTGGAACCACCTGCCGGTCATGCCAAAATCACCTGCCAACTACGCCAGTGCCACTAGGCGGACACTGTGGAAACACCTGTCGGGCCGGCCGGAACCACATCTCAGACGTGCCAGAACCATGTGCATGAGATGCTGGAACCACACCCCGAACAGACGGAAAACAGCTGCCAGACCCGTCTGAACAACCTGCCGAGCACGCCGGAGCACCTGCTCGACTCGCCGGAACCACCTACCTGACATGCCCAAATCACCAGCCGGGTATGCCAGAACCACTTGGCGGACACTCCGGAATCATCTGCCGGACATGCCGGAACCAGCTCTCAGACACACCAGAACCACGTGCCGGAGACGCCGGAAGCACCTGCCGAGCATGCCGGAGCCACCTGCTCGACTCGCCAGGAACACCTGCCGGACACGCCAAAATCACCTGCCGGGTACGCCAGAACCACCTGGCAGACACTCCGAAACCACCTGCCGCGCATGCCGGAACCACCTCTCAGACGTGCCGGAAGCACGTGCCGGACACGCCGGAAACACCTACCGGACAGACCGGAACCAACTGCCAAGAATGCCGGAGCCACCTGTTCGACTCGCTGGAACCACCTGCCGGACAGGCCAATATCAACTGCTGGCTATGCCAGAACCACCTGGCGGACAGTCCGGGATCACCTGCCAGCCATGGCAGAACCACCTCTCAGACCTACCAGAACCACCTGCCGGAGAAGCTGGAAACACGTCCTGGACAGACTGGAACCACGTGACGACCATGCCTGAACCACCTGCCGAGCACGGCGGAACCACCTGCCGGACACGCCAAAATCACCTGCGGGCTACGCCAGAACCACTTGGACGACTCTCCGAAATGACCTGCCGGGCATGTTGGAACCACCTCTCACACGTGCCAGAAGCACGTGGCGGACAGTCCGGAATCACCTGTTGGGCATACGCAACCACCTCTGACACGTACCAGAACCACATGCCGAGCACGCCGGAACCACCTACCGGACAGACCGGAATCAACTTTTGGGCATGCCGGAACCACCAGTCAGATGTGCCAGAAACACGTGCCGGAGACGCCGGAAGCACCTGCCGAGCACGTCGCAACCACCTCCTCAAGTCGCCTGAACCACCTGCCGGACACGCCAAAATCACCTGCCTGCTACACCAGCACCACTTCGGCGACAAGCCGGAATCACGTGAGGGGCATGCCGGCACAGCCTCTCAGACTGAACGTCGTGCCGGACACCACAGAACCACCTGCCGGACAGACCGGATCCACCTGCCGGACACGCCGGAATCACCGGCTCGACCCGCCGGAACGACCGCTGGACATGCAAAATCACCTGCCGGCTACGCCGGAAGCACTTGGCGAACACTCCGGAATCACCTGCCGGGCATGCCGGAACCACCTCTCAGATATGCCAGAACCACGTGCCAATGACCCCGGAAGCACCTGCCGAGCACGCCGGAACCACCTTCTCGACTCGCCAGAAACACCTGCCGGACACGCAAAAATCACCTGCCGGCTACGCCACAACCAGTTGGGGAACACTTCGGAATCACCTGCCGGGCTTGCTGGAACCACCTGCCGGTCATGCCAAAATCACCTGCCAACTACGCCAGTACCACTTGGCGGACACTGTGGAAACACCTGTCGGGCCGGCCGGAACCACATCTCAGACGTGCCAGAACCATGTGCATGAGATGCTGGAACCACACCCCGAACAGACGGATACCGCCTGCCAGACCCGTCTGAACAACCTGCCGAGCACGCCGGAGCCACCTGCTCGACTCGCCGGAACCACCTACCTGACATGCCCAAATCACCAGCCGGGTATGCCAGAACCACTTGGCGGACACTCCGGAATCATCTGCCGGACATGCTGGAACCAGCTCTCAGACACACCAGAACCACGTGCCGGAGACGCCGGAAGCACCTGCCGAGCATGCCGGAGCCACCTGCTCGACTCGCCAGAAACACCTTCCGGACACGCCAAAATCACCTGCCGGGTACGCCAGAACCACCTGGCGGACACTCCGAAATCACCTGTCGCGCATGCCGGAACGACCTCTCAGAGGTACCAGAACCACCTGCCGGAGAAGCTGGAAACACGTCCTGGACAGTCTGGAACCACCTGCCGGCCAAGCCTGAACCACCTGCCGGACATGCCAACATCACCTGCCGACTATGCCAGAACCACTTGGCGAACACTCCGGAATCACTTGCCGGACATGCAGGAACCACCTCTCAGACATGCCAGAACCCCGTGCCAATGACCCCGGAAGCACCAGCCGAGCACGCCGGAACCACCTGCTCGACTCGCCAGAACCACCTGCCGATCACGCAAAAATCACCTGCCGGCTACGCCACAACCAATTGGTGAACACTTTGGAATCACCTGCCAGGCTTGCTGGAACCAACTGCCAGTCATGCCAAAATCACCTGCCAACTATGCCAGAACCGCTTGGCGGACACTGCGGAAACACCTGTTGGGCCGGCTGGAACCACATCTCAGACGTGCCAGAAATGTGTTCATGAGATGCTGGAACCACACCCCAAACAGACGGATACCACCTGCCAGAACGGACTGAACCACCTGCTGAGCACGCCGGAACCACCTGCTCGACTCACCGGTACCACCTCACTGACACGCGAAAATCACCTGCTGGGTATGCCAGAACCACTTGGCGGACACTCCGGAATCATCTGCCGGACATGCCGGAACCAGCTCTCAGACACACCAGAACCAAGTGCCGGAGATGCCGGAAGCACCTGCCGAGCATGCCGGAGCCACCTGCTCGACTCGCCAGAAACACCTGCCGGACACGCCAAAATCACCTGCCGGGTATGCCAGAACCACCTGACGGACACTACGGAATCACCTGCCGCGCATGCCGGAACCACCTCTCAGATGTGCCGGAAGCACGTGCCGGACACGCCGGAAACACCTACCGGACAGACCGGAACCACCTGCCAAGAACGCCGGAGCCACCTGTTCGACTCGCTGGAACCACCTGCCGGACAGGCCAATATCAACTGCTGGCTATGCCAGAACCATCTGGGGGACAGTCCGGGATCACCTGCCAGCCATGGCGGAACCACCTCTCAGACGTACCAGAACCACCTGCCGGAGAAGCTGGAAACACGTCCTGGACAGACTGGAACCACGTGACGGCCATGCCTGAACCACCTGCCGAGCACGGCGTAACCACCTGCCGGACACGCCAAAATCACCTGCGGGCTACGCCAGAACCACTTGGACGACTCTCCGAAATGACCTGCCGGGCATGTTGGAACCACCTCTCAGACGTGCCAGAAGCACGTGGCGGACAGTCCGGAATCACCTGTTGGGCATACGCAACCACCTCTGACACGTACCAGAACCACGTGCCGAGAACGCCGGAACCACCTACCGGACAGACCGGAATCAACTTTTGGGCATGCCGGAACCACCTGTCAGATGTGCCAGAAACACGTGCCGGAGACGCCGGAAGCACCTGCCGAGCACGTCGCAACCACCTCCTCAAGTCGCCTGAACCACCTGCCGGACACGCCAAAATCACCTGCCTGCTACACCAGCACCACTTCGGCGACAAGCCGGAATCACGTGAGGGGCATGCCGGCACAGCCTCTCAGACTGAACGTCGTGCCGGACACCACAGAACCACCTGCCGGACAGACCGGATCCACCTGCCGGACACGCCGGAATCACCGGCTCGACCCGCCGGAACGACCGCTGGACATGCAAAATCACCTGCCGGCTACGCCGGAAGCACTTGGCGAACACTCCAGAATCACCTGCCGGGCATGCCGGAACCACCTCTCAGATATGCCAGAACCACGTGCCAATGACCCCGGAAGCACCTGCCGAGCACGCCGGAACCACCTTCTCGACTCGCCAGAAACACCTGCCGGACACGCAAAAATCACCTGCCGGCTACGCCACAACCAGTTGGGGAACACTTCGGAATCACCTGCCGGGCTTGCTGGAACCACCTGCCGGTCATGCCAAAATCACCTGCCAACTACGCCAGTACCACTTGGCGGACACTGTGGAAACACCTGTCGGGCCGGCCGGAACCACATCTCAGACGTGCCAGAACCATGTGCATGAGATGCTGGAACCACACCCCGAACAGACGGATACCGCCTGCCAGACCCGTCTGAACAACCTGCCGAGCACGCCGGAGCCACCTGCTCGACTCGCCGGAACCACCTACCTGACATGCCCAAATCACCAGCCGGGTATGCCAGAACCACTTGGAGGACACTCCGGAATCATCTGCCGGACATGCTGGAACCAGCTCTCAGACACACCAGAACCACGTGCCGGAGACGCCGGAAGCACCTGCCGAGCATGCCGGAGCCACCTGTTCGACTCGCCAGAAACACCTTCCGGACACGCCAAAATCACCTGCCGGGTACGCCAGAACCACCTGGCGGACACTCCGGAATCACCTGTCGCGCAAGCCAGAACCACCTCTCAGACGTCCCGGAAGCACGTGCCAGACACGCCGGAAACACCTACCGGACAGACCGGAACCACCTGCCGAGAACGCCGGAGCCACCTGTTCGACTCGCTGGAACCACCTGCCGGACAGGCCAATATCAACTGCTGGCTATGCCAGAACCACCTGTGGGACAGTCCGGGATCACCTGCCAGCCATGGCGGAACCACCTCTCAGACGTACCAGAACCACCTGCCGCAGAAGCTGGAAACACGTCCTGGACAGACTGGAACCACGTGACGTCCATGCCTGAACCACCTGCCGAGCACGGCGGAACCACCTGCCGGACACGCCAAAATCACCTGCGGGCTACGCCAGAACCACTTGGACGACTCTCCGAAATGACCTGCCGGGCATGTTGGAGCCACCTCTCAGACGTGCCAGAAGCACGTGGCGGACAGTCCGGAATCACCTGTTGGGCATACGCAACCACCTCTGACACGTACCAGAACCACGTGCCGTGCACGCCGGAACCACCTACCGGACACACCGGAATCAACTTTTGGGCATGCCGGAACCACCAGTCAGATGTGCCAGAAACACGTGCCGGAGACGCCGGAAGCACCTGTCGAGCACGTCGCAACCACCTGCTCAACTCGCCTGAACCACCTGCCGGACACGCCAAAATCACCTGCCCGCTACACCAGCACCACTTCGGGGACAAGCCGGAATCACGTGATGTGCATGCCGGCACAGCCTCTCAGACTGAACCTCGTGCCGGACACCACAGAAATACCTGCCGGACAGACCGGAACAACCTGTCGAGCACGCCAGAGCCAACTGTTCGACTCGCTGTAACCACCTGCCGGAGAGGCCAATATTAACTGCTGGCTATGCCAGAAGCACCTGGGGGACGGTCCGGAATCACCTGCCAGCCATGGCGGAACCACCTCTCAGACGTACCAGAACCACCTGCCGGAGAAGCTGGAAACACGTCCTGGACAGTCTGGAACCACCTGCCGACCAAGCCTGAACCACCTGCCGGACATGCCAAAATCACCTGCCGACTATGCCAGAACCACTTGGCGAACACTCCGGAATCACTTGCCAGGCATGCAGGAACCACCTCTCAGACATGCCAGAACCCCGTGCCAATGACCCCGGAAGCACCAGCCGAGCACGCCGGAACCACCTGCTCGACTCGCCAGAACCACCTGCCGATCACGCAAAAATCACCTGCCGGCTACGCCACAACCAGTTGGTGAACACTTTGGAATCACCTGCCAGGCTTGCTGGAACCACCTGCCAGTCATGCCAAAATCACCTGCCAACTACGCCAGAACCGCTTGGCGGACACTGCGGAAACACCTGTCGGGCCGGCTGGAACCACATCTCAGACGTGCCAGAAACGTGTTCATGAGATGCTGGAACCACATCCCGAACAGACGGATACCACCTGCCAGAACCGCCTGAACCACCTGCTGAGCACACCGGAACCACCTGCTCTACTCACCGGTACCACCTCCCTGACACGCCAAAATCACCTGCTGGGAATGCCAGAACCACTTGGCGGACACTCCGGAATCATCTGCCGGACATGCTGGAACTAGCTCTCAGACACACCAGAACCAAGTGCCGGAGACGCCGGAAGCACCTGCCGAGCATGCCGGAGCCACCTGCTCGACTCGTCAGAAACACCTGCCGGACACGCCAAAATCACCTGCCGGGTACGCCAGAACCACCTGGCGGACACTCCGAAACCACCTGCCACGCATGCCGGAACCACATCTCAGACGTGCCGGCAGCACGTGCCGGACACGCCGAAACACCTACCGGACAGACCGGAACCACCTGCCGAGCACGCCGGAACCACCTGCTCGACTCGCCAGAACCACCTTCCGGACACACAAAAATCACCTGCCGGCTACGCCAAAACCAGTTGGGGAACACTTCGGAATCACCTGCCGGGCTTGCTGGAACCACCTGCCGGTCATGCCAAAATCACCTGCCAACTACGCCAGAACCGCTTGGCGGACACTGTGGAAACACCTGTCGGGCCGGCCGGAACTACATCTCAGACGTGCCAGAATCATGTGCATGAGATGCTGGAACCACACCCCGAACAGACGGAAAACACCTGCCAGACCCGTCTGAACAACCTGCCGAGCACGCCGGAGCCACCTGCTCGACTCGCCGGAACCACCTACCTGACATGCCAAAATCACCAGGCGGGTATGCCAGAACCACTTGGCGGACACTCCGGAATCATCTGCCGGACATGCCGGAACCAGCTCTCAGACACACCAGAACCACGTGCCGGAGACGCCGGAAGCACCTGCCGAGCATGCCGGAGCCACCTGCTCGACTCGCCAGAAACACCTGCCGGACACGCCAAAATCACCTGCCGGGTAGGCCAGAACCACCTGGCGGACACTCCGAAATCACCTGTCGCGCATGCCGGAACCACCTCTCAGACGGGCCGGAAGCACGTGCCGGACACTCCGGAATCACCTACCGGACAGACCGGAACCACCTGCCGAGCACGCCGGAGCCACCTGTTCGACTCGCTGGAACCACCTGCCGGACAGGCCAATATCAACTGCTGGCTATGCCAGAACCACCTGGGGGACGGTCCGGAATCGCCTGCCAGCCATGGCGGAACCACCTCTCAGACGTCCCAGAACCACCTGCCGGAGAAGCTGGAAACACGTCCTGGACAGTCTGGAACCACCTGCCGGCCAAGCCTGAACCACCTGCCAAGCACAACGGAACAACCTGCCAGACACGCCAAAATCACCTGCGTGTTATGCCAGAACCACTTGGAGGACTCTCTGGGATGACCTGCCGGGCATGCCGGAACCACCTCTCAGACGTGCCAGAACCATGTGGCGGACAGTCCGGAATCACCTGTTGGGCATGCGCAACCACCTCTGAGACGTACCAGAACCACATGCCGTGCAGGCTGGAACCACCTACCGGACAGACCGGAATCACCTTTCGGGCATGCCGGAACCACCTGTCAGATGTGCCAGAAACACGTGCCGGAGACGCCGGAAGCACCTGCCAAGCACGTTGGAACCACCTGCTCAACTCTCCTGAACCACCTGCCGGACATGCCAAAATCACCTGCCGACTATGCCAGAACCACTTGGCGAACACTCCGGAATCACTTGCCGGGCATGCAGGAACCACCTCTCAGACATGCCAGAACCCCGTGCCAATGACCCCGGAAGCACCAGCCGAGCACGCCGGAACCACCTGCTCGACTCGCCAGAACCACCTGCCGATCACGCAAAAATCACCTGCCGGCTACGCCACAACCAGTTGGTGAAGACTTTGGAATCACCTGCCAGGCTTGCTGGACCCACCTGCCAGTCATGCCAAAATCACCTGCCAACTACGCCAGAACCGCTTGGCGGACACTGCGGAAACACCTGTCGGGCCGGCTGGAACCACATCTCAGACGTGCCAGAAACGTGTTCATGAGATGCTGGAACCACAAACCGAGGAGACGGATACCACCTGCCAGAACCGCCTGAACCACCTGCTGAGCACGCCGGAACCACCTGCTCGACTCACCGGTACCACCTCCCTGACACGCCAAAATCACCTGCTGGGTATGCCAGAACCACTTGGCGGACACTCCGGAATCATCTGCCGGACATGCCGGAACCAGCTCACAGACACACCAGAACCAAGTGCCGGAGACGCCGGAAGCACCTGCCGAGCATGCCGGAGCCACCTGCTCGACTCGCCAGAACCACCTGCCGGACACGCAAAAATCACCTGCCGGCTACGCCACAACCAGTTGGGGAACACTTCGGAATCACCTGCTGGGCATTTTGGAACCACCTCTCAGACGTGCCAGAAGCACGTGGCGGACAGTCCGGAATCACCTGTTGGGCATACGCAACCACCTCTGACACGTACCAGAACCACGTGCCGTGCACGCCGGAACCACCTACCGGACAGACCGGAATCAACTCTTGGGCATGCCGGAACCACCAGTCAGATGTGCCAGAAACACGTGCCGGAGACGCCGGAAGCACCTGCCGAGCACGCCGGAGCCACCTGTTCGACTCCCCGGAACCACCTGCCGGACAGGCCAATATCAACTGCTGGCTATGCCAGAACCACCTGGGGGACGGTCCGGAATCACCTGCCAGCCATGGCGGAACCACCTCTCAGACGTACCAGAACCACCTGCCGGAGAAGCTGGAAACACGTCCTGGACAGTCTGGAACCACCTGCCGGCCAAGCCTGAACCATCTGCCAAGCACAACGGAACAACCTTCCAAACACGCCAAAATCACCTGCGTGTTATGCCAGAACCACTTGGAGGACACTCTGTGATGACCTGCCGGGCATGCCGGAACCACCTCTCAGACGTGCCAGAACCATGTGGCGGACAGTCCGGAATCACCTGTTGGGCATGCGCAACCACCTCTGAGACGTACCAGAACCACATGCCGTGCAGGCTGGAACCACCTACCGGACAGACCGGAATCACCTTTCGGGCATGCCGGAACCACCTGTCAGATGTGCCAGAAACACGTGCCGGAGACGCCGGAAGCACCTGCCAAGCACGTTGGAACCACCTGCTCGACTCGCCAGAACCACCTGCCGGACACGCAAAAATCACCTGCCGGCTACGCCACAACCAGTTGGGGAACACTTCGGAATCACCTGCCGGGCTTGCTGGAACCACCTGCCGGTCATGCCAAAATCACCTGCCAACTACGCCAGAACCACTTGGCGGACACTGTGGAAACACCTGTCGGGCCGGCCGGAACTACATCTCAGACGTGCCAGAATCATGTGCATGAGATGCTGGAACCACACCCCGAACAGACGGAAAACACCTGCCAGACCCGTCTGAACAACCTGCCGAGCACGCCGGAGCCACCTGCTCGACTCGCCGGAACCACCCACCTGACATGCCCAAATCACCAGCCGGGTATGCCAGAACCACTTGGCGGACACTCCGGAATCATCTGCCGGACATGCCGGAACCAGCTCTCAGACACACCAGAACCACGTGCCGGAGACGCCGGAAGCACCTGCCAAGCACGTTGGAACCACCTGCTCAACTCGCCTGAACCACCTGCCGGACATGCCAAAATCACCTGCCGACTATGCCAGAACCACTTGGCGAACACTCCGGAATCACTTGCCGGGCATGCAGGAACCACCTCTCAGACATGCCAGAACCCCGTGCCAATGACCCCGGAAGCACCAGCCGAGCACGCCGGAACCACCTGCTCGACTCGCCAGAACCACCTGCCGATCACGCAAAAATCACCTGCCGGCTACGCCACAACCAGTTGGTGAAGACTTTGGAATCACCTGCCAGGCTTGCTGGACCCACCTGCCAGTCATGCCAAAATCACCTGCCAACTACGCCAGAACCGCTTGGCGGACACTGCGGAAACACCTGTCGGGCCGGCTGGAACCACATCTCAGACGTGCCAGAAACGTGTTCATGAGATGCTGGAACCACAAACCGAGGAGACGGATACCACCTGCCAGAACCGCCTGAACCACCTGCTGAGCACGCCGGAACCACCTGCTCGACTCACCGGTACCACCTCCCTGACACGCCAAAATCACCTGCTGGGTATGCCAGAACCACTTGGCGGACACTCCGGAATCATCTGCCGGACATGCCGGAACCAGCTCTCAGACACACCAGAACCAAGTGCCGGAGACGCCGGAAGCACCTGCCGAGCATGCCGGAGCCACCTGCTCGACTCGCCAGAACCACCTGCCGGACACGCAAAAATCACCTGCCGGCTACGCCACAACCAGTTGGGGAACACTTCGGAATCACCTGCTGGGAATTTTGGAACCACCTCTCAGACGTGCCAGAAGCACGTGGCGGACAGTCCGGAATCACCTGTTGGGCATACGCAACCACCTCTGACACGTACCAGAACCACGTGCCGTGCACGCCGGAACCACCTACCGGACAGACCGGAATCAACTTTTGGGCATGCCTGAACCACCAGTCAGATGTGCCAGAAACACGTGCCGGAGACGCCGGAAGCACCTGCCGAGCACGTCGCAACCACCTGCTCAACTCGCCTGAACCACCTGCCGGACACGCCAAAATCACCTGCCCGCTACACCAGCACCACTTCGGGGACAAGCCGGAATCACGTGAGGGGCATGCTGGCACAGACTCTCTGACTGAACGTCGTGCCGGACACCACAGAACCACCTGCCGGACAGACCGGAACCACCTGCCGGACACGCCGGAACCACCGGCTCTACCCGCCGGAACGACCGCTGGACATGCAAAATCACCTGCCGGCTACGCCGGAAACACTTGGCGAACACTCCGGAATCACCTGCCGGGCATGCCGGAACCACGTCTCAGATATGCCAGAACCACGTGCCAATGACCCCGGAAGCACCTGCCGAGCACGCCGGAGCCACCTGCTCGACTCGGCGGAAACACCTGCCGGACACGCCAAAATCACCTGCCGGGTACCCCAGAACCACCTGGCCGACACTCCGAAATCACCTGTCGCGCATGCCGGAACCACCTCTCAGACGTGCCGGAAGCACGTGCCGGACACGCCGGAATCACCTACCGGACAGACCGGAACCGCCTGCCGAGCATGCCGGAGCCACCTGTTCGACTCGCTGGAACCACCTGCCGGACAGGCCAATATCAACTGCTGGGTATGCCAGAACCACCTGGCGGACACTACGGAATAACCTGCCGCGCATGCCGGAACCACCTCTCAGACGTACCAGAACCACCTGCCGGAGAAGCTCGAAACACGTCCTGGACAGTCTGGAACCACCTGCCGGCCAAGCCCGAACCACCTTCCAAGCACAACGGAACAACCTGCCAGACACGCCAAAATCACCTGCGTGTTATGCCAGAACCACTTGGAGGACTCTCTGGGATGACATGCCGGGCATGCCGGAACCACCTCTCAGACGTGCCAGAACCATGTGGCGGACAGTCCGGAATCACCTGTTGGGCATGCGCAACCACCTCTGAGACGTACCAGAACCACATGCCGTGCAGGCTGGAACCACCTACCGGACAGACCGGAATCACCTTTCGGGCATGCCGGAACCACCTGTCAGATGTGCCAGAAACACGTGCCGGAGACGCCGGAAGCACCTGCCAAGCACGTTGGAACCACCTGCTCAACTCGCCTGAACCACCTGCCGGACATGCCAAAATCACCTGCCGAATATGCCAGAACCACTTGGCGAACACTCCGGAATCACTTGCCGGGCATGCAGGAACCACCTCTCAGACATGCCAGAACCCCGTGCCAATGACCCCGGAAGCACCAGCCGAGCACGCCGGAACCACCTGCTCGACTCGCCAGAACCACCTGCCGATCACGCAAAAATCACCTGCCGGCTAAGCCACAACCAGTTGGTGAACACTTTGGAATCACCTGCCAGGCTTGCTGGAACCACCTGCCAGTCATGCCAAAATCACCTGCCAACTACGCCAGGACCGCTTGGCGGACACTGCGGAAACACCTGTCGGGCCGGCTGGAACCACATCTCAGACGTGCCAGAAACGTGTTCATGAGATGCTGGAACCACACCCCGAACAGACGGATACCACCTGCCAGAACCGCCTGAACCACCTGCTGAGCACGCCGGAACCACCTGCTCGACTCGCCGGTACCACCTCCCTGACACGCCAAAATCACCTGCTGGGTATGCCAGAACCACTTGGCGGACACTCCGGAATCATCTGCCGGACATGCCGGAACCAGCTCTCAGACACACCAGAACCAAGTGCCGGAGACGCCGGAAGCACCTGCCGAGCATGCCGGAGCCACCTGCTCGACTCGCCAGAAACACCTGCCGGACACGCCAAAATCACCTGCCGGGTATGCCAGAACCACCTGGCGGACACTACGGAATCACCTGCCGCGCATGCCGGAAACACCTCTCAGGCGTGCCGGAAGCACGTGCCAGACACGCCGGAAACACCTACCGGACAGACCGGAACCACCTGCTAAGACGCCGGAGCCACCTGTTCGACTCGCTGGAACCACCTGCCGGACAGGCCAATATCAACTGCTGGCTATGCCAGAACCACCTGGGGGACAGTCCGGGATCACCTGCCAGCCATGGCGGAACCACCTCTCAGACGTACCAGAACCACCTGCCGGAGAAGCTGGAAACACGTCCTGGACAGACTGGAACCACGTGACGGCCACGCCTGAACCACCTGCCGAGAACGGCGGAACCACCTGCCGGAAACGCCAAAATCTCCTGCGGGCTACGCCAGAACCACTTGGACGACTCTCCGAAATGACCTGCCGGGCATGTTGGAACCACCTCTCACACGTGCCAGAAGCACGTGGCGGACAGTCCGGAATCACCTGTTGGGCATACGCAACCACCTCTGACACGTACCAGAACCACGTGCCGTGCACGCCGGAGCCACCTACCGGACAGACCGGAATCAACTTTTGGGCATGCCGGAACCACCAGTCAGATGTGCCAGAAACACGTGCCGGAGACGCCGGAAGCACCTGCCGAGCACGTCGCAACCACCTGCTCAACTCGCCTGAACCACCTGCCGGACACGCCAAAATCACCTGCCCGCTACACCAGCACCACTTCGGGGACAAGCCGGAATCACGTGAGTGGCATGCCGGCACAGCCTCTCAGACTGAACCTCGTGCCGGACACCACAGAACCACCTGCCGGACAGACCGGAACCACCTGCCGGACACGCCGGAACCACCGGCTCGACCCGCCGGAACGACCGCTGGACCTGCAAAATCACCTGCCGGCTACGCCGGAAACACTTGGCGAACACTCCGGAATCACCTGCCGGGCATGCCGGAACCACCTCTCAGATATGCCAGAACCACGTGCCAATGACCCCGGAAGCACCTGCCGAGCACACCGGAACCACCTGCTCGACTCGCCAGAACCACCTGCAGGACACGCAGAAATCACCTGCCGGCTACGCCACAAGCAGTTGAGGAGCACTTCGGAATCACATGGCGGGCTTGATGGAACCACCTGCCGGTCATGCCAAAATCACCTGCCAACTACGCCAGTACCACTTGGCGGACACTGTGGAAACACCTGTCGGGCCGGCCGGAACCACATCTCAGACGTGCCAGAATCATGTGCATGAGATGCTGGAACCACACCCCGAACAGACGGAAAACACCTGCCAGACCCGTCTGAACAACCTGCCGAGCACGCCGGAGCCACCTGCTCGACTCGCCGGAACCACCTACCTGACATGCCCAAATCACCAGCCGGGTATGCCAGAACCACTTGGCGGACACTCCGGAATCATCTTCCGGACATGCCGGAACCAGCTCTCAGACACACCAGAACCACGTGCCGGAGACGCCGGAAGCACCTGCCGAGCATGCCGGAGCCACCTGCTCGACTCGCCAGAAACACCTGCCGGACACGCCAAAATCACCTGCCGGGTACGCCAGAACCACCTGGCCGACACTCCGAAATCACCTGTTGCGCATGCCGGAACCACCTCTCAGACGTGCCGGAAGCACGTGCCGGACACGCCGGAATCACCTACCGGACAGACCGGAACCACCTGCCGAGCACGCCGGAGCCACCTGTTCGACTCGCTGGAACCACCTGTCGGACAGGCCAATATCAACTGCTGGCTATGCCAGAACCACCTCGGGGACGGTCCGGAATCGCCTGCCAGCCATGGCGGAACCACCTCTCAGACGTACCAGAACCACCTGCCGGAGAAGCTGGAAACACGTCCTGGACAGTCTGGAACCACCTGCCGGCCAAGCCTGAACCACCTGCCAAGCACAACGGAACAACCTTCCAGACACGCCAAAATCACCTGCGTGTTATGCCAGAACCACTTGGAGGACACTCTGGGATGACCTGCCGGGCATGCCGGAACCACCTCTCAGACGTGCCAGAACCACGTGGCGGACAGTCCTGAATCACCTGTTGGGCATGCGCAACCACCTCTGAGACGTACCAGAACCACATGCCGTGCAGGCTGGAACCACCTACCGGACAGACCGGAATCACCTTTCGGGCATGCCGGAACCACCTGTCAGATGTGCCAGAAACACGTGCCGGAGACGCCGGAAGCACCTGCCAAGCACGTTGGAACCACCTGCTGAACTCGCCTGAACCACCTGCCGGACATGCCAAAATCACCTGCCAACTATGCCAGAACCACTTGGCGAACACTCCGGAATCACTTGCCGGGCATGCAGGAACCACCTCTCAGACATGCCAGAACCCCGTGCCAATGACCCCGGAAGCACCAGCCGAGCACGCCGGAACCACCTGCTCGACTCGCCAGAACCACCTGCCGATCATGCAAAAATCACCTGCCGGCTACGCCACAACCAGTTGGGGAACACTTCGGAATCACCTGCCGGGCTTGCTGGAACCACCTGCCGGAAATGCCAAAATCACCTGCCAACTACGCCAGTACCAATTGGCGGACACTGTGGAAACACCTGTCGGGCCGGCCGGAACCACATCTCAGACGTGCCAGAACCATGTGCATGAGATGCTGGAACCACACCCCGAACAGACGGAAAACACCTGCCAGACCCGTCTGAACAACCTGCCGAGCACGCCGGAGCCACCTGCTCGACTCGCCGGAACCACCTACCTGACATGCCCAAATCACCAGCCGGGTATGCCAGAACCACTTGGCGGACACTCCGGAATCATCTGCGGGACGTGCCGGAACCAGCTCTCAGACACACCAGAACCACGTGCCGGAGACGCCGGAAGCACCTGCCGAGCATGCCGGAGCCACCTGCTCGACTCGCCAGGAACACCTGCCGGACACGCCAAAATCACCTGCCGGGTACGCCAGAACCACCTGGCGGACACTCCGAAACCACCTGCCGCGCATGCCGGAACCACATCTCAGACGTGCCGGAAGCACGTGCCGGACACGCCGGAAACACCTACGGACAGACCGGAACCACCTGCCAAGAACGCCGGAGCCACCTGTTCGACTCGCTGGAACCACCTGCCGGACAGGCCAATATCAACTGCTGGCTATGCCAGAACCACCTGGCGGACAGTCCGGGATCACCTGCCAGCCATGGCAGAACCACCTCTCAGACCTACCGGAACCACCTGCCGGAGAAGCTGGAAACACGTCCTGGACAGACTGGAACCACGTGACGACCATGCCTGAACCACCTGCCGAGCACGGCGGAACCACCTGCCGGACACGCCAAAATCACCTGCGGGCTACGCCAGAACCACTTGGAAGACTCTCCGAAATGACCTGCCGGGCATGTTGGAACCACCTCTCACACGTGCCAGAAGCACGTGGCGGACAGTCCGGAATCACCTGTTGGGCATACGCAACCACCTCTGACACGTACCAGAACCACATGCCGAGCACGCCGGAACCACCTACCGGACAGACCGGAATCAACTTTTGGGCATGCCGGAACCACCAGTCAGATGTGCCAGAAACACGTGCCGGAGACGCCGGAAGCACCTGCCGAGCACGTCGCAACCACCTGCTCAACTCGCCTGATCCACCTGCCGGACACGCCAAAATCACCTGCCCGCTACACCAGCACCACTTCGGGGACAAGCCGGAATCACGTGAGGGGCATGCCGGCACAGCCTCTCAGACTGAACCTCGTGCCGGACACCACAGAAATACCTGCCGGACAGACCGGAACAACCTGTCGAGCACGCCAGAGCCAACTGTTCGACTCGCTGTAACCACCTGCCGGAGAGGCCAATATTAACTGCTGGCTATGCCAGAAGCACCTGGGGGACGGTCCGGAATCACCTGCCAGCCATGGCGGAACCACCCCTCAGACGTACCACAACCACCTGCCGGAGAAGCTGGAAACACGTCCTGGACAGTCTGGAACCACCTGCCGACCAAGCCTGAACCACCTGCCGGACATGCCAAAATCACCTGCCGGCTACGCCGGAAACACTTGGCGAACACTCTGCAATCACCTGCCGGGCATGCCGGAACCACCTCTCAGATATGCCAGAACCACGTGCCAATGACCCCGGAAGCACCTGCCGAGCACGCCGGAACCGCCTGCTCTACTCGCCAGAACCACCTGCCGGACACGCAGAAATCACCTGCCGGCTACGTCACAACCAGTTGGGGAACACTTCGGAACCACCTGCCGGGCTTGCTGGAACCACCTGCCGGTCATGCCAAAATCACCTGCCAACTACGCCAGAACCGCTTGGCGGACACTGCGGAAACACCTGTCGGGCCGGCCGGAACTACATCTCAGACGTGCCAGAATCGTGTGCATGAGATGCTGGAACCACATCCCGAACAGACGGATACCACCTGCCAGAACCGCCTGAACCACCTGCCGAGCACACCGGAACCACCTGCTCGACTCACCGGTACCACCTCCCTGACACGCCAAAATCACCAGCCGGGTATGCCAGAACCACTTGGCGGACACTCCGGAATCATCTGCCGGACATGCCGGAACCAGCTCTCAGACACACCAGAACCACGTGCCGGAGACGCCGGAAGCACCTGCCGAGCATGCCGGAGCCACCTGCTCGACTCGCCAGAAACACCTGCCGGACACGCCAAAATCACCTGCCGGGTACGCCAGAACCACCTGGCGGACACTCCGAAATCACCTGTCGCGCATGCCGGAACCACCTCTCAGACGGGCCGGAAGCACGTGCCGGACACGCCGGAATCACCTACCGGACAGACCGGAACCACCTGCCGAGCACGCCGGAGCCACCTGTTCGACTCGCTGGAACCACCTGCCGGACAGGCCAATATCAACTGCTGGCTATGCCAGAACCACCTGGGGGATGGTCCGGAATCGCCTGCCAGCCATGGCGGAACCACCTCTCAGACGTACCAGAACCACCTGCCGGAGAAGCTGGAAACACGTCCTGGACAGTCTGGAACCACCTGCCGGCCAAGCCTGAACCACCTGCCAAGCACAACGGAACAACCTGCCAGACACGCCAAAATCACCTGCGTGTTATGCCAGAACCACTTGGAGGACACTCTGGGATGACCTGCCGGGCATGCCGGAACCACCTCTCAGACGTGCCAGAACCATGTGGCGGACAGTCCAGAATCACCTGTTGGGCATGCGCAACCACCTCTGAGACGTACCACAACCACATGCCGTGCAGGCTGGAACCACCTACCGGACAGACCGGAATCACCTTTCGGGCATGCCGGAACCACCTGTCAGATGTGCCAGAAACACGTGCCGGAGACGCCGGAAGCACCTGCCAAGCACGTTGGAACCACCTGCTCAACTCGCCTGAACCACCTGCCGGACATGCCAAAATCACCTGCCGACTATGCCAGAACCACTTGGCGAACACTCCGGAATCACTTGCCGGGCATGCAGGAACCACCTCTCAGACATGCCAGAACCCCGTGCCAATGACCCCGGAAGCACCAGCCGAGCACGCCGGAACCACCTGCTCGACTCGCCAGAACCACCTGCCGATCACGCAAAAATCACCTGCCGGCTACGCCACAACCAGTTGGTGAAGACTTTGGAATCACCTGCCAGGCTTGCTGGACCCACCTGCCAGTCATGCCAAAATCACCTGCCAACTACGCCAGAACCGCTTGGCGGACACTGCGGAAACACCTGTCGGGCCGGCTGGAACCACATCTCAGACGTGCCAGAAACGTGTTCATGAGATGCTGGAACCACAAACCGAGGAGACGGATACCACCTGCCAGAACCGCCTGAACCACCTGCTGAGCACGCCGGAACCACCTGCTCGACTCACCGGTACCACCTCCCTGACACGCCAAAATCACCTGCTGGGTATGCCAGAACCACTTGGCGGACACTCCGGAATCATCTGCCGGACATGCCGGAACCAGCTCTCAGACACACCAGAACCAGGTGCCGGAGACGCCGGAAGCACCTGCCGAGCATGCCGGAGCCACCTGCTCGACTCGCCAGAACCACCTGCCGGACACGCAAAAATCACCTGCCGGCTACGCCACAACCAGTTGGGGAACACTTCGGAATCACCTGCTGGGCATTTTGGAACCACCTCTCAGACGTGCCAGAAGCACGTGGCGGACAGTCCGGAATCACCTGTTGGGCATACGCAACCACCTCTGACACGTACCAGAACCACGTGCCGTGCACGCCGGAACCACCTACCGGACAGACCGGAATCAACTTTTGGGCATGCCTGAACCACCAGTCAGATGTGCCAGAAACACGTGCCGGAGATGCCGGAAGCACCTGCCGAGCACGTCGCAACCACCTGCTCAACTCGCCTGAACCACCTGCCGGACACGCCAAAATCACCTGCCCGCTACACCAGCACCACTTCGGGGACAAGCCGGAATCACGTGAGGGGCATGCCGGCACAGCCTCTCTGACTGAACGTCGTGCCGGACACCACAGAACCACCTGCCGGACAGACCGGAACCACCTGCTGGACACGCCGGAACCACCGGCTCGACCCGCCGGAACGACCGCTGGACATGCAAAATCACCTGCCGGCTACGCCGGAAACACTTGGCGAACACTCCGGAATCACCTGCCGGGCATGCCGGAACCACCTCTCAGATATGCCAGAACCACGTGCCAATGACCCCGGAAGCACCTGCCGAGCACGCCGGAGCCACCTGCTCGACTCGGCGGAAACACCTGCCGGACACGCCAAAATCACCTGCCGGGTACCCCAGAACCACCTGGCCGACACTCCGAAATCACCTGTCGCGCATGACGGAACCACCTCTCTGACGTGCCGGAAGCACGTGCCGGACACGCCGGAATCACCTACCGGACAGACCGGAACCACCTGCCGAGCACGCCGGAGCCACCTGTTCGACTCCCCGGAACCACCTGCCGGACAGGCCAATATCAACTGCTGGCTATGCCAGAACCACCTGGGGGATGGTCCGGAATCACCTGCCAGCCATGGCGGAACCACCTCTCAGACGTACCAGAACCACCTGCCGGAGAAGCTGGAAACACGTCCTGGACAGTCTGGAACCACCTGCCGGCCAAGCCTGAACCATCTGCCAAGCACAACGGAACAACCTTCCAGACACGCCAAAATCACCTGCGTGTTATGCCAGAACCACTTGGAGGACACTCTGGGATGACCTGCCGGGCATGCCGGAACCACCTCTCAGACGTGCCAGAACCATGTGGCGGACAGTCCGGAATCACCTGTTGGGCATGCGCAACCACCTCTGAGACGTACCAGAACCACATGCCGTGCAGGCTGGAACCACCTACCGGACAGACCGGAATCACCTTTCGGGCATGCCGGAACCACCAGTCAGATGTGCCAGAAACACGTGTCGGAGACGCCGGAAGCACCTGCCGAGCACGTCGCAACCACCTGCTCAACTCGCCTGAACCACCTGCCGGACACGCCAAAATCACCTGCCCGCTACACCAGCACCACTTCGGGGACAAGCCGGAATCACGTGAGGGGCATGCCGGCACAGCCTCTCAGACTGAAAATCGTGCCGGACACCACAGAACCACCTGCCGGACAGACCGGAACCACCTGCCGGACACGCCGGAACCACCGGCTCGACCCGCCGGAACGACCGCTGGACATGCAAAATCACCTGCCGGCTACGCCGGAAACACTTGGCGAACACTCTGCAATCACCTGCCGGGCATGCCGGAACCACCTCTCAGATATGCCAGAACCACGTGCCAATGACCCCGGAAGCACCTGCCGAGCACGCCGGAACCGCCTGCTCTACTCGCCAGAACCACCTGCCGGACACGCAGAAATCACCTGCCGGCTACGTCACAACCAGTTGGGGAACACTTCGGAACCACCTGCCGGGCTTGCTGGAACCACCTGCCGGTCATGCCAAAATCACCTGCCAACTACGCCAGAACCGCTTGGCGGACACTGCGGAAACACCTGTCGGGCCGGCCGGAACTACATCTCAGACGTGCCAGAATCGTGTGCATGAGATGTTGGAACCACATCCCGAACAGACGGATACCACCTGCCAGAACCGCCTGAACCACCTGCCGAGCACACCGGAACCACCTGCTCGACTCACCGGTACCACCTCCCTGACACGCCAAAATCACCTGCCGGGTATGCCAGAACCACTTGGCGGACACTCCGGAATCATCTGCCGGACATGCCGGAACCAGCTCTCAGACACACCAGAACCACGTGCCGGAGACGCCGGAAGCACCTGCCGAGCATGCCGGAGCCACCTGCTCGACTCGCCAGAAACACCTGCCGGACACGCCAAAATCACCTGCCGGGTACGCCAGAACCACCTGGCGGACACTCCGAAATCACCTGTCGCGCATGCCGGAACCACCTCTCAGACGGGCCGGAAGCACGTGCCGGACACGCCGGAATCACCTACCGGACAGACCGGAACCACCTGCCGAGCACGCCGGAGCCACCTGTTCGACTCGCTGGAACCACCTGCCGGACAGGCCAATATCAACTGCTGGCTATGCCAGAACCACCTGGGGGACGGTCCGGAATCGCCTGCCAGCCATGGCGGAACCACCTCTCAGACGTACCAGAACCACCTGCCGGAGAAGCTGGAAACACGTCCTGGACAGTCTGGAACCACCTGCCGGCCAAGCCTGAACCACCTGCCAAGCACAACGGAACAACCTGCCAGACACGCCAAAATCACCTGCGTGTTATGCCAGAACCACTTGGAGGACACTCTGGGATGACCTGCCGGGCATGCCGGAACCACCTCTCAGACGTGCCAGAACCATGTGGCGGACAGTCCGGAATCACCTGTTGGGCATGCGCAACCACCTCTGAGACGTACCACAACCACATGCCGTGCAGGCTGGAACCACCTACCGGACAGACCGGAATCACCTTTCGGGCATGCCGGAACCACCTGTCAGATGTGCCAGAAACACATGCCAGAGACGCCGGAAGCACCTGCCAAGCACGTTGGAACCACCTGCTCAACTCGCCTGAACCACCTGCCGGACATGCCAAAATCACCTGCCGACTATGCCAGAACCACTTGGCGAACACTCCGGAATCACTTGCCGGGCATGCAGGAACCACCTCTCAGACATGCCAGAACCCCGTGCCAATGACCCCGGAAGCACCAGCCGAGCACGCCGGAACCACCTGCTCGACTCGCCAGAACCACCTGCCGATCACGCAAAAATCACCTGCCGGCTACGCCACAACCAGTTGGTGAAGACTTTGGAATCACCTGCCAGGCTTGCTGGACCCACCTGCCAGTCATGCCAAAATCACCTGCCAACTACGCCAGAACCGCTTGGCGGACACTGCGGAAACACCTGTCGGGCCGGCTGGAACCACATCTCAGACGTGCCAGAAACGTGTTCATGAGATGCTGGAACCACAAACCGAGGAGACGGATACCACCTGCCAGAACCGCCTGAACCACCTGCTGAGCACGCCGGAACCACCTGCTCGACTCACCGGTACCACCTCCCTGACATGCCAAAATCACCTGCTGGGTATGCCAGAACCACTTGGCGGACACTCCGGAATCATCTGCCGGACATGCCGGAACCAGCTCTCAGACACACCAGAACCAAGTGCCGGAGACGCCGGAAGCACCTGCCGAGCATGCCGGAGCCACCTGCTCGACTCGCCAGAACCACCTGCCGGACACGCAAAAATCACCTGCCGGCTACGCCACAACCAGTTGGGGAACACTTCGGAATCACCTGCTGGGCATTTTGGAACCACCTCTCAGACGTGCCAGAAGCACGTGGCGGACAGTCCGGAATCACCTGTTGGGCATACGCAACCACCTCTGACACGTACCAGAACCACGTGCCGTGCACGCCGGAACCACCTACCGGACAGACCGGAATCAACTTTTGGGCATGCCTGAACCACCAGTCAGATGTGCCAGAAACACGTGCCGGAGACGCCGGAAGCACCTGCCGAGCACGTCGCAACCACCTGCTCAACTCGCCTGAACCACCTGCCGGACACGCCAAAATCACCTGCCCGCTACACCAGCACCACTTCGGGGACAAGCCGGAATCACGTGAGGGGCATGCCGGCACAGACTCTCTGACTGAACGTCGTGCCGGACACCACAGAACCACCTGCCGGACAGACCGGAACCACCTGCCGGACACGCCGGAACCACCGGCTCGACCCGCCGGAACGACCGCTGGACATGCAAAATCACCTGCCGGCTACGCCGGAAACACTTGGCGAACACTCCGGAATCACCTGCCGGGCATGCCGGAACCACCTCTCAGATATGCCAGAACCACGTGCCAATGACCCCGGAAGCACCTGCCGAGCACGCCGGAGCCACCTGCTCGACTCGGCGGAAACACCTGCCGGACACGCCAAAATCACCTGCCGGGTACCCCAGAACCACCTGGCCGACACTCCGAAATCACCTGTCGCGCATGACGGAACCACCTCTCAGACGTGCCGGAAGCACGTGCCGGACACGCCGGAATCACCTACCGGACAGACCGGAACCACCTGCCGAGCACGCCGGAGCCACCTGTTCGACTCCCCGGAACCACCTGCCGGACAGGACAATATCAACTGCTGGCTATGCCAGAACCACCTGGGGGATGGTCCGGAATCACCTGCCAGCCATGGCGGAACCACCTCTCAGACGTACCATAACCACCTGCCGGAGAAGCTGGAAACACGTCCTGGACAGTCTGGAACCACCTGCCGGCCAAGCCTGAACCATCTGCCAAGCACAACGGAGCAACCTTCCAGACACGCCAAAATCACCTGCGTGTTATGCCAGAACCACTTGGAGGACACTCTGGGATGACCTGCCGGGCATGCCGGAACCACCTCTCAGACGTGCCAGAACCATGTGGCGGACAGTCCGGAATCACCTGTTGGGCATGCGCAACCACCTCTGAGACGTACCAGAACCACATGCCGTGCAGGCTGGAACCACCTACCGGACAGACCGGAATCACCTTTCGGGCATGCCGGAACCACCTGTCAGATGTGCCAGAAACACGTGGCGGAGACGCCGGAAGCACCTGCCAAGCACGTTGGAACCACCTGCTCAACTCGCCTGAACCACCTGCCGGACATGCCAAAATCACCTGCCGACTATGCCAGAACCACTTGGCGAACACTCCGGAATCACTTGCCGGGCATGCAGGAACCACCTCTCAGACATGCCAGAACCCCGTGCCAATGACCCCGGAAGCACCAGCCGAGCACGCCGGAAGCACCTGCTCGACTCGCCAGAACCACCTGCCGATCACGCAAAAATCACCTGCCGGCTACGCCACAACCAGTTGGTGAACACTTTGGAATCACCTGCCAGGCTTGCTGGAACCACCTGCCAGTCATGCCAAAATCACCTGCCAACTACGCCAGAACCGCTTGGCAGACACTGCGGAAACACCTGTCAGGCCGGCTGGAACCACATCTCAGACGTGCCAGAAACGTGTTCATGAGATGCTGGAACCACACCCCGAACAGACGGATACCACCTGCCAGAACCGCCTGAACCACCTGCTGAGCACGCCGGAACCACCTGCTCGACTCACCGGTACCACCTCCCTGACACGCCAAAATCACCTGCTGGGTATGCCAGAACCACTTGGCGGAAACTCCGGAATCATCTGCCGGACATGCCGGAACCAGCTCTCAGACACACCAGAACCAAGTGCCGGAGACGCCGGAAGCACCTGCCGAGCATACCGGAGCCACCTGCTCGACTCGCCAGAACCACCTGCCGGACACGCCAAAATCACCTGCCGGGTACCACAGAACCACCTGGAGGACACTCCGAAATCACCTGTCGCGCATGCCGGAACCACCTCTCAGACGTGCCGGAAGCACGTGCCGGACACGCCGGAATCACCTACTGGACAGACCGGAACCACCTGCCGAGCACGCCGGGGCCACCTGTTCGACTCGCTGGAACCACCTGCCGGACAGGCCAATATCAACTGCTGGCTATGCCAGAACCACCTGGGGTACAGTCCGGGATCACCTGCCAGCCATGGCGGAACCACCTCTCAAACGTACCAGAACCACCTGCCGGAGAAGCTGGAAACACGTCCTGGACAGACTGGAACCACGTGACGGCCATGCCTGAACCACCTGCCGAGCACGGCGGAACCACCTGCCAGACACGCCAAAATCACCTGCGGGCTATGCCAGAACCACTTGGACGACTCTCCGAAATGACCTGCCGGGCATGTTGGAACCACCTCTCAGACGTGCCAGAACCATGTGCATGAGATGCTGGAACCACACCCCGAACAGACGGAAAACACCTGCCAGACCCGTCTGAACAACCTGCCCAGCACGCCGGAGCCACCTGCTCGACTCGCCGGAACCACCCACCTGACATGCCCAAATCACCAGCCGGGTATGCCAGAACCTCTTGGCGGACACTCCGGAATCATCTGCCAGACATGCCGGAACCAGCTCTCAGACACACCAAAACCACGTGCCGGAGACGCCGGAAGCACCTGCCGAGCACGTTGGAACCACCTGCTCAACTCGCCTGAACCACCTGCCGGACATGCCAAAATCACATGCCGACTATGCCACAACCACTTGGCGAACACTCCGGATCACTTGCCGGGCATGCAGGAGCCACCTGCTCGACTCGCCAGAAACACCTGCCGGACACGCCAAAATCAACTGCCGAGTTGGCCAGAACCACCTGGTGGACACTCCGAAACCACCTGCCGCGCATGCCGGAACCACCACTCAGACGTGTCGGCAGCACGTGCCGGACACGCCGGAAACACCTACCGGACAGACCGGAACCACCTGCCAAGCACGCCGGAGCCACCTGTTCGACTCGCTGGAACCACCTGCCGGACAGGCCAATATCAACTGCTGGCTATGCCAGAACCACCTGGGGGACGGTCCGGAATCACCTGCCAGCCATGGCGGAACCACCTCTCAGACGTACCAGAACCACCTGCCGGAGAAGCTGGAAACACGTCCTGGACAGTCTGGAACCACCTGCCGGCCAAGCCTGAACCACCAGCCAAGCACAACGGAACAACCTGCCAGACACGCCAGAATCACCTGCGTGTTATGCCAGAACCACTTGGAGGACACTCTGGGATGACCTGCCGGGCATGCCGGAACCACCTCTCAGACGTGCCAGAACCATGTGGCGGACAGTCAGAAATCACCTGTTGGGCATGCGCAACCACCTCTGAGACGTACCAGAACCACATGCCGTGCAGGCTGGAACCACCTACCGGACAGACCGGAATCACCTTTCGGGCATGCCGGAACCACCTGTCAGATGTGCCAGAGACACGTGCCGGAGACGCCGGAAGCACCTGCCAAGCACGTTGGAACCACCTGCTCAACTCGCCTGAACCACCTGCCGGACATGCCAAAATCACCTGCCGACTATGCCAGAACCACTTGGCGAACACTCCGGAATCACTTGCCGGGCATGCAGGAACCACCTCTCAGACATGCCAGAACCCCATGGCAATGACCCCGGAAGCACCAGCCGAGCACGCCGGAACCACGTGCTCGACTCGCCAGAACCACCTGCCGATCACGCAGAAATCACCTGCCGGCTACGCCACAACCAGTTGGTGAACACTTTGGAATCACCTGCCAGGCTTGCTGGAACCACCTGCCAGTCATGCCAAAATCAGCTGCCAACTACGCCAGAACCGCTTGGCGGACACTGCGGAAACACCTGTCGGGCCGGATGGAACCACATCTCAGACGTGCCAGAACCATGTGCATGAGATGCTGGAACCACACCCCGAACAGAAGGATACCACCTGCCAGAACCGCCTGAAGCACCTGCTGAGCACGCCGGAACCACCTGCTCGACTCACCGGTAACACCTCCCTGACAGGCCAAAATCACCTGCTGGGTATGCCAGAACCACTTGGCGGAAACTCCGGAATCATCTGCCGGACATGCCGGAACCAGCTCTCAGACACCCCAGAACCAACTGACGGAGACGCCGGAAGCACCTGCCGAGCATACCGGAGCCACCTGCTCGACTCACCAGAACCACCTGCCGGACACGCAAAAATCACCTGCCGGCTACGCCACAACCAGCTGGGGAACACTTCGGAATCACCTGCCGGGCTTGCTGGAACCACCTGCCGGTCATGCCAAAATCACCTGCCAACTACGCCAGTACCACTTGGCGGACACTGTGGAAACACCTGTCGGGCCGGCCGGAACCACATCTCAGACGTGCCAGAACCATGTTCATGAGATGCTGGAACCACACCCCGAACAGACGGAAAACACCTGCCAGACCCGTCTGAACAACCTGCCGAGCAAGCCGGAGCCACCTGCTCGACTCGCCGGAACCACCTACCTGACATGCCCAAATCACCAGCCGGGTATGCCAGAACCACTTGGCGGACACTCCGGAATCATCTGCCAGACATGCCGGAACCAGCTCTCAGACACACCAGAACCACGTGACGGAGACGCCGGAAGCACCTGCCGAGCATGCCGGAGCCACCTGCTCGACTCGCCAGAAACACCTGACGGACACGCAAAAATCACCTGGCGGAAACTCCGAAATCACCTGTCGTGCATGCCGGAACCACATCTCAGACGTGCCGGAAGCACGTGCCGGACACCCCGGAATCACCTACCGGACAGACCGGAACCACCTGCCGAGAAGGCCGGAGCCACCTGTTCGACTGGCTGGAACCACCTGCCGGACAGGCCAATATCAACTGCTGGCTATGCCAGAACCACCTGTGGGGCGGTCCGGAGTCAGCAGCCAGCCATGGCGGAACCACCTCTCAGACGTACCACAACCACCTGCCGGAGAAGCTGGAAACACGTCCTGGACAGTCTGGAACCACCTACCGGCCATGCCTGAACCACCTGCCAAGCACAACGGAACAACCTGCCAGACACGCCAAAATCACCTGCGTGTTATGCCAGAACCACTTGGAGGACTCTCTGGGATGACCTGCCGGGCATGCCGGAACCACCTCTCAGACGTGCCACAACCATGTGGCGGGCAGTCAGGAATCACCTTTTGGGCATGCGCAACCACCTCTGAGACGTACCAGAACCATGTGCCGTGCACGCCGGAGCCACCTACCGGACAGACCGGAATCAACTTTTGGGCATGCCGGAACCACCAGTCAGATGTGCCAGAAACACGTGCCTGAGATGCCGGAAGCACCTGCCGAGCACGTCGCAACCACCTGCTCAACTCGCCTGAACCACCTGCCGGACACGCCAAAATCACCTGCCCGCTACACCAGCACCACTTCGGGGACAAGCCGGAATCACGTGAGGGGCATGCCGGCACAGCCTCTCAGACTGAACCTCGTGCCGGACACCACAGAACCACCGGCCGGACAGACAGGAACCACCTGCCGGACACGCCGGAATCACCAGCTCGAACCGCCGGAACGACCGCTGGACATGCAAAATCACCTGCCGGGTACGCCAGAACCACCTGGCGGACACTCCGAAATCACCTGTCACGCATGCCGGAACCACCTCTCAGACGTGCCGGAAGCACGTGCCGGACACGCCGGAATCACCAACCGGACAGACCGGAACCGCCTGCCGAGCATGCCGGAGCCACCTGTTCGCCTCGATGGAACCACCTGCCGGACAGGCCAATATCAACTGCTGGCTATGCCAGAAGCACCTGGGGGACGGTCCGGAATCACCTGCCAGCCATGGCGGAACCACCTCTCAGACGTACCAGAACCACCTGCCGGAGAAGCTGGAAACACGTCCTGGACAGTCTGGAACCACCTGCCGGCCAAGCCTGAACCATCTGCCAAGCACAACGGAACAACCTTCCAGACACGCCAAAATCACCTGCGTGTTATGCCAGAACCACTTGGAGGACACTCTGGGATGACCTGCCGGGCATGCCGGAACCACCTCTCAGACGTGCCAGAACCATGTGGCGGACAGTCCGGAATCACCTGTTGGGCATGCGCAACCACCTCTGAGACGTACCAGAACCACATGCCGTGCAGGCTGGAACCACCTACCGGACAGACCGGAATCACCTTTCGGGCATGCCGGAACCACCTGTCAGATGTGCCAGAAACACGTGCCGGAGACGCCGGAAGCACCTGCCAAGCACGTTGGAACCACCTGCTCGACTCACCAGAACCACCTGCCTGACACACAAAAATCACCTGCCGGCTACGCCACAACCAGTTGGGGAACACTTCGGAATCACCTGCCGGGCTTGCTGGAACCACCTGCCGGTCATGCCAAAATCACCTGCCAACTACGCCAGTACCACTTGGCGGACACTATGGAAACACCTGTCGGGCCGGCCGGAACCACATCTCAGACGTGCCAGAACCATGTGCATGAGATTCTGGAACCACACCCCGAACAGACGGAAAACACCTGCCAGACCCGTCTGAACAACCTGCCGAGCATGCCGGAGCCACCTGCTCGACTCGCCGGAACCACCTACCTGACATGCCCAAATCACCAGCCGGGTATGCCAGAACCACTTGGCGGACACTCCGGAATCATCTGCCGGACATGCCGGAACCAGCTCTCAGACACACCAGAACCACGTGCCGGAGACGCCGGAAGCACCTGCCGAGCATGCCGGAGCCACCTGGTCGACTCGCCAGAAACACATGCCGGAAACGCCAAAATCACCTGCCGACTATTCCAGAACCACTTGGCGAACACTCCGGAATCACTTGCCGGGCATGCAGGAACCACCTCTCAGACATGCCAGAACCCCGTGCCAATGACCCCGGAAGCACCAGCCGAGCACGCCGGAACCACCTGCTCGACTCGCCAGAACCACCTGCCGATCACGCAAAAATCACCTGCCGGCTATGCCACAACCAGTTGGTGAACACTTTGGAATCACCTGCCAGGCTTGCTGGACCCACCTGCCAGTCATGCCAAAATCACCTGCCAACTACGCCAGAACCGCTTGGCGGACACTGTGGAAACACCTGTCGGGCCGGCCGGAACTACATCTCAGACGTGCCAGAATCATGTGCATGAGATGCTGGAACCACACCCCGAACAGACGGAAAACACCTGCCAGACCCGTCTGAACAACCTGCCGAGCACGCCGGAGCCACCTGCTCGACTCGCCGGAACCACCTACCTGACATGCCCAAATCACCAGCCGGGTATGCCAGAACCACTTGGCGGACACTCCGGAATCATCTGCCGGACATGCCGGAACCAGCTCTCAGACACACCAGAACCACGTGCCGGAGACGCCGGAAGCACCTGCCGAGCATGCCGGAGCCACCTGCTCGACTCGCCAGAAACACCTGCCGGACACGCCAAAATCACCTGCCGGGTACGCCAGAACCACCTGGCGGACACTCCGAAATCACCTGTCGCGCATGCCGGAACCACCTCTCAGACGGGCCGGAAGCACGTGCCGGACACGCCGGAATCACCTACCGGACAGACCGGAACCACCTGCCGAGCACGCCGGAGCCACCTGTTCGACTCGCTGGAACCACCTGCCGGACAGGCCAATATCAACTGCTGGCTATGCCAGAACCACCTGTTGGACGGTCCGGAATCGCCTGCCAGCCATGGCGGAACCACCTCTCAGACGTACCAGAACCACCTGCCGGAGAAGCTGGAAACACGTCCTGGACAGTCTGGAACCACCTGCCGGCCAAGCCTGAACCACCTGCCAAGCACAACGGAACAACCTGCCAGACACGCCAAAATCACCTGCGTGTTATGCCAGAACCACTTGGAGGACTCTCTGGGATGACCTGCCGGGCATGCCGGAACCACCTCTCAGACGTGCCAGAACCATGTGGCGGACAGTCCTGAATCACCTGTTGGGCATGCGCAACCACCTCTGAGACGTACCAGAACCACATGCCGTGCAGGCTGGAACCACCTACCGGACATACCGGAATCACCTTTCGGGCATGCCGGAACCACCTGTCAGATGTGCCAGAAACACGTGCCGGAGACGCCGGAAGCACCTGCCAAGCACGTTGGAACCACCTGCTCAACTCGCCTGAACCACCTGCCGGACATGCCAAAATCACCTGCCGACTATGCCAGAACCACTTGGCGAACACTCCGGAATCACTTGCCGGGCATGCAGGAACCACCTCTCAGACATGCCAGAACCCCGTGCCAATGACCCCGGAAGCACCAGCCGAGCACGCCGGAACCACCTGCTCGACTCGCCAGAACCACCTGCCGATCACGCAAAAATCACCTGCCGGCTACGCCACAACCAGTTGGTGAACACTTTGGAATCACCTGCCAGGCTTGCTGGAACCACCTGCCAGTCATGCCAAAATCACCTGCCAACTACGCCAGAACCGCTTGGCGGACACTGCGGAAACACCTGTCGGGCCGGCTGGAACCACATCTCAGACGTGCCAGAAACGTGTTCATGAGATGCTGGAACCACACCCCGAACAGACGGATACCACCTGCCAGAACCGCCTGAACCACCTGCTGAGCACTCCGGAACCACCTGCTCGACTCGCCGGTACCACCTCCCTGACACGCCAAAATCACCTGCTGGGTATGCCAGAACCACTTGGCGGACACTCCGGAATCATCTGCCGGACATGCCGGAACCAGCTCTCAGACACACCAGAACCAAGTGCCGGAGACGCCGGAAGCACCTGCCGAGCATGCCGGAGCCACCTGCTCGACTCGCCAGAAACACCTGCCGGACACGCCAAAATCACCTGCCGGGTATGCCAGAACCACCTGGCGGACACTACGGAATCACCTGCCGCGCATGCCGGAACCACCTCTCACACGTGCCGGAAGCACGTGCCAGACACGCCGGAAACACCTACCGGACAGACCGGAACCACCTGCCGAGAACGCCGGAGCCACCTGTTCGACTCGCTGGAACCACCTGCCGGACAGGCCAATATCAACTGCTGGCTATGCCAGAACCACCTGGGGGACAGTCCGGGATCACCTGCCAGCCATGGCGGAACCACCTCTCAGACGTACCAGAACTACCTGCCGCAGAAGCTGGAAACACGTCCTGGACAGACTGGAACCACGTGACGGCCATGCCTGAACCACCTGACGAGCATGGCGGAACCACCTGCCGGACACGCCAAAATCACCTGCGGGCTACGCCAGAACCACTTGGACGACTCTCCGAAAAGACCTGCCGGGCATGTTGGAGCCACCTCTCAGACGTGCCAGAAGCACGTGGCGGACAGTCCGGAATCACCTGTTGGGCATACGCAACCACCTCTGACACGTACCAGAACCACGTGCCGTGCACGCCGGAACCACCTACCGGACAGACCGGAATCAACTTTTGGGCATGCCTGAACCACCAGTCAGATGTGCCAGAAACACGTGCCGGAGACGCCGGAAGCACCTGCCGAGCACGTCGCAACCACCTGCTCAACTCGCCTGAACCACCTGCCGGACACGCCAAAATCACCTGCCCGCTACACCAGCACCACTTCGGGGACAAGCCGGAATCACGTGAGGGGCATGCCGGCACAGCCTCTCTGACTGAACGTCGTGCCGGACACCACAGAACCACCTGCCGGACAGACCGGAAGCACCTGCTGGACACGCCGGAACCACCGGCTCGACCCGCCGGAACGACCGCTGGACATGCAAAATCACCTGCCGGCTACGCCGGAAACACTTGGCGAACACTCCGGAATCACCTGCCGGGCATGCCGGAACCACCTCTCAGATATGCCAGAACCACGTGCCAATGACCCCGGAAGCACCTGCCGAGCACGCCGGAGCCACCTGCTCGACTCGGCGGAAACACCTGCCGGACATGCCAAAATCACCTGCCGGGTACCCCAGAACCACCTGGCCGACACTCCGAAATCACCTGTCGCGCATGACGGAACCACCTCTCAGACGTGCCGGAAGCACGTGCCGGACACGCCGGAATCACCTACCGGACAGACCGGAACCACCTGCCGAGCACGCCGGAGCCACCTGTTCGACTCCCCGGAACCACCTGCCGGACAGGCCAATATCAACTGCTGGCTATGCCAGAACCACCTGGGGGATGGTCCGGAATCACCTGCCAGCCATGGCGGAACCACCTCTCAGACGTACCAGAACCACCTGCCGGAGAAGCTGGAAACACGTCCTGGACAGTCTGGAACCACCTGCCGGCCAAGCCTGAACCATCTGCCAAGCACAACGGAACAACCTTCCAGACACGCCAAAATCACCTGCATGTTATGCCAGAACCACTTAGAGGACACTCTGGGATGACCTGCCGGGCATGCCGGAACCACCTCTCAGACGTGCCAGAACCATGTGGCGGACAGTCCGGAATCACCTGTTGGGCATGCGCAACCACCTCTGAGACGTAACAGAACCACATGCCGTGCAGGCTGGAACCACCTACCGGACAGACCGGAATCACCTTTCGGGCATGCCGGAACCACCTGTCAGATGTGCCAGAAACACGTGCCGGAGACGCCGGAAGCACCTGCCAAGCACGTTGGAACCACCTGCTCGACTCGCCAGAACCACCTGCCGGACACGCAAAAATCACCTGCCGGCTACGCCACAACCAGTTGGGGAACACTTCGGAATCACCTGCCGGGCTTGCTGGAACCACCTGCCGGTCATGCCAAAATCACCTGCCAACTATGCCAGTACCACTTGGCGGACACTGTGGAAACACCTGTCGGGCCGGCCGGAACCACATCTCAGACGTGCCAGAACCATGTGCATGAGATGCTGGAACCACACCCCGAACAGACGGAAAACACCTGCCAGACCCGTCTGAACAACCTGCCGAGCATGCCGGAGCCACCTGCTCGACTCGCCGGAACCACCTACCTGACATGCCCAAATCACCAGCCGGGTATGCCAGAACCACTTGGCGGACACTCCGGAATCATCTGCCGGACATGCCGGAACCAGCTCTCAGACACACCAGAACCACGTGCCGGAGACGCCGGAAGCACCTGCCGAGCATGCCGGAGCCACCTGGTCGACTCGCCAGAAACACATGCCGGACACGCCAAAATCACCTGCCGACTATGCCAGAACCACTTGGCGAACACTCCGGAATCACTTGCCGGGCATGCAGGAACCACCTCTCAGACATGCCAGAACCCCGTGCCAATGACCCCGGAAGCACCAGCCGAGCACGCCGGAACCACCTGCTCGACTCGCCAGAACCACCTGCCGATCACGCAAAAATCACCTGCCGGCTATGCCACAACCAGTTGGTGAACACGGTGGAATCACCTGCCAGGCTTGCTGGACCCACCTGCCAGTCATGCCAAAATCACCTGCCAACTACGCCAGAACCGCTTGGCGGACACTGCGGAAACACCTGTCGGGCCGGCTGCAACCACATCTCAGACGTGCCAGAAACGTGTTCATGAGATGCTGGAACCACACCCCAAACAGACGGATAGCACCTGCCAGAACCGCCTGAACCACCTGCTGAGCACGCCGGAACCACCTGCTCGACTCACCAGTACCACCTCCCTGACACGCCAAAATCACATGCTGGTTATGCCAGAACCACTTGGCGGACACTCCGGAATCATCTGCCAGACATGCCGGAACCAGCTCTCAGACACACCAGAACCATGTGCCGGAGACGCCGGAAGCACCTGCCGAGCATGCCGGAGCCACCTGCTCGACTCGCCAGAAACACCTGCCGGACACGCCAAAATCACCTGCCGGGTATGCCAGAACCACCTGGCGGACACTACGGAATCACCTGCCGCGCAGGCCGGAACCAGCTCTCAGACGTGCCGGAAGCACGTGCCAGACACGCCGGAAACACCTACCGGACAGACCGGAAATATCTGCCAAGAACGCCGGAGCCACCTGTTCGACTCGCTGGAACCACCTGCCGGACAGGCCAATATCAACTGCTGGGTATGCCAGAAACACCTGGGGGACAGTCCGGGATCACATGCCAGCCATGGCGGAACCACATCTCAGACATACCAGAACCACCTGCCGGAGAAGCTGGAAACACGTCCTGGACAGACTGGAACCACGTGACGGCCATGCCTGAACCACCTGCCGAGCACGGCGGAACCACCTGCCGGACACGCCAAAATCACCTGCGGGCTACGCCAGAACCACTTGGACGACTCTCCGAAATGACCTGCCGGGCATGTTGGAACCACCTCTCACACGTGCCAGAAGCACGTGGCGGACAGTCCGGAATCACCTGTTGGGCATACGCAACCACCTCTGACACGTACCGGAACCACGTGCCGTGCACGCCGGAACCACCTACCGCACAGACCGGAATCAACTTTTGGGCATGCCGGAACCACCAGTCAGATGTGCCAGAAACACGTGTCGGAGACGCCGGAAGCACCTGCCGAGCACGTCGCAACCACCTGCTCAACTCGCCTGAACCACCTGCCGGACACGCCAAACTCACCTGCCCGCTACACCAGCACCACTTCGGGGACAAGCCGGAATCACGTGAGGGGCATGCCGGCACAGCCTCTCAGACTGAAAATCGTGCCGGACACCACAGAACCACCTGCCGGACAGACCGGAACCACCTGCCGGACACGCCGGAACCACCTGCTCGACCCGCCGGAACGACCGCTGGACATGCAAAATCACCTGCCGGCTACGCCGGAAACACTTGGCGAACACTCTGCAATCACCTGCCGGGCATGCCAGAACCACCTCTGAGATATGCCAGAACCACGTGCCAATGACCCCGGAAGCACCTGCCGAGCACGCCGGAACCGCCTGCTCTACTCGCCAGAACCACCTGCCGGACACGCAGAAATCACCTGCCGGCTACGTCACAACCAGTTGGGGAACACTTCGGAACCACCTGCCGGGCTTGCTGGAACCACCTGCCGGTCATGCCAAAATCACCTGCCAACTACGCCAGAACCGCTTGGCGGACACTGCGGAAACACCTGTCGGGCCGGCTGCAACCACATCTCAGACGTGCCAGAAACGTGTTCATCAGATGTTGGAACCACATCCCGAACAGACGGATACCACCTGCCAGAACCGCCTGAACCACCTGCTGAGCACACCGGAACCACCTGCTCGACTCACCGGTACCACCTCCCTGACACGCCAAAATCACCTGCTGGGTATGCCAGAACCACTTGGCGGACACTCCGGAATCATCTGCCGGACATGCCGGAACCAGCTCTCAGACACACCAGAACCAAGTGCCGGAGACGCCGGAAGCACCTGCCGAGCATGCCGGAGCCACCTGCTCGACTCGCCAGAAACACCTGCCGGACACGCCAAAATCACCTGCCGGGTACGCCAGAACCACCTGGCGGACACTCCGAAACCACCTGCCGCGCATGCCGGAACCACGTCTCAGACGTGCCGGCAGCACGTGCCGGACACGCCGAAACACCTACCGGACAGACCGGAACCACCTGCCGAGCACGCCGGAACCACATTCTCGACTCGCCAGAACCACCTTCCGGACACACAAAAATCACCTGCCGGCTATGCCACAACCAGTTGGGGAACAATTCGGAATCACCTGCCGGGCTTGCTGGAACCACCTGCCGGTCATGCCAAAATCACCTGCCAACTACGCCAGAACCGCTTTGCGGACACTGTGGAAACACCTGTCGGGCCGGCCGGAACTACATCTCAGACGTGCCAGAATCATGTGCATGAGATGCTGGAACCACACCCCGAACAGACGGAAAACACCTGCCAGAACCGTCTGAACAACCTGCCGAGCACGCCGGAGCCACCTGCTCGACTCGCCGGAACCACCCACCTGACATGCCCAAATCACCAGCCGGGTATGCCAGAACCACTTGGCGGACACTCCGGAATCATCTGCCGGACATGCCGGAACCAGCTCTCAGACGTGCCAGAACCATGTGGCGGACAGTCCGGAATCACCTGTTGGGCATGCGCAACCACCTCTGAGACGTACCAGAACCACATGCCGTGCAGGCTGGAACCACCTACCGGACAGACCGGAATCACCTTTCGGGCATGCCGGAACCACCTGTCAGATGTGCCAGAAACACATGCCGGAGACGCCGGAAGCACCTGCCAAGCACGTTGGAACCACCTGCTCAACTCGCCTGAACCACCTGCCGGACATGCCAAAATCACCTGCCGACTATGCCAGAACCACTTGGCGAACACTCCGGAATCACTTGCCGGGCATGCAGGAACCACCTCTCAGACATGCCAGAACCCCGTGCCAATGACCCCGGAAGCACCAGCCGAGCACGCCGGAACCACCTGCTCGACTCGCCAGAACCACCTGCCGATCACGCAAAAATCACCTGCCGGCTACGCCACAACCAGTTGGTGAAGACTTTGGAATCACCTGCCAGGCTTGCTGGACCCACCTGCCAGTCATGCCAAAATCACCTGCCAACTACGCCAGAACCGCTTGGCGGACACTGCGGAAACACCTGTCGGGCCGGCTGGAACCACATCTCAGACGTGCCAGAAACGTGTTCATGAGATGCTGGAACCACAAACCGAGGAGACGGATACCACCTGCCAGAACCGCCTGAACCACCTGCTGAGCACGCCGGAACCACCTGCTCGACTCACCGGTACCACCTCCCTGACACGCCAAAATCACCTGCTGGGTATGCCAGAACCACTTGGCGGACACTCCGGAATCATCTGCCGGACATGCCGGAACCAGCTCTCAGACACACCAGAACCAAGTGCCGGAGACGCCGGAAGCACCTGCCGAGCATGCCGGAGCCACCTGCTCGACTCGCCAGAACCACCTGCCGGACACGCCAAAATCACCTGAGGGCTAAGCCAGAACCACTTGGACGACTCTCCAAAATGACCTGCCGGGCATGTTGGAACCACCTCTCAGACGTGCCAGAAGCACGTGGCGGACAGTCCGGAATCACCTGTTGGGCATACGCAACCACCTCTGACACGTACCAGAACCACGTGCCGTGCACGCCGGAACCACCTACCGGACAGACCGGAATCAACTTTTGGGCATGCCGGAACCACCAGTCAGATGTGCCAGAAACACGTGCCGGAGACGCCGGAAGCACCTGCCGAGCACGTCGCAACCACCTGCTCAACTCGCCTGAACCACCTGCCGGACACGCCAAAATCACCTGCCCGCTACACCAGCACCACTTCGGGGACAAGCCGGAATCACGTGAGGGGCATGCCGGCACAGACTCTCTGACTGAACGTCGTGCCGGACACCACAGAACCACCTGCCGGACAGACCGGAACCACCTGCCGGACACGCCGGAACCACCGGCTCGACCCGCCGGAACGACCGCTGGACATGCAAAATCACCTGCCGGCTACGCCGGAAACACTTGGCGAACACTCCGGAATCACCTGCCGGGCATGCCGGAACCACCTCTCAGATATGCCAGAACCACGTGCCAATGACCCCGGAAGCACCTGCCGAGCACGCCGGAGCCACCTGCTCAACTCGGCGGAAACACCTGCCGGACACGCCAAAATCACCTGCCGGGTACCCCAGAACCACCTGGCCGACACTCCGAAATCACCTGTCGCGCATGACGGAACCACCTCTCAGACGTGCCGGAAGCACGTGCCGGACACGCCGGAATCACCTACCGGACAGACCGGAACCACCTGCCGAGCACGCCGGAGCCACCTGTTCGACTCCCTGGAACCACCTGCCGGACAGGCCAATATCAACTGCTGGCTATGCCAGAACCACCTGGGGGATGGTCCGGAATCACCTGCCAGCCATGGCGGAACCACCTCTCAGACGTACCAGAACCACCTGCCGGAGAAGCTGGAAACACGTCCTGGACAGTCTGGAACCACCTGCCGGCCAAGCCTGAACCATCTGCCAAGCACAACGGAACAACCTTCCAGACACGCCAAAATCACCTGCATGTTATGCCAGAACCACTTGGAGGACACTCTGGGATGACCTGCCGGGCATGCCGGAACCACCTCTCAGACGTGCCAGAACCATGTGGCGGACAGTCCGGAATCACCTGTTGGGCATGCGCAACCACCTCTGAGACGTACCAGAACCACATGCCGTGCAGGCTGGAACCACCTACCGGACAGACCGGAATCACCTTTCGGGCATGCCGGAACCACCTGTCAGATGTGCCAGAAACACGTGCCGGAGACGCCGGAAGCACCTGCCAAGCACGTTGGAACCACCTGCTCGACTCGCCAGAACCACCTGCCGGACACGCAAAAATCACCTGCCGGCTACGCCACAACCAGTTGGGGAACACTTCGGAATCACCTGCCGGGCTTGCTGGAACCACCTGCCGGTCATGCCAAAATCACCTGCCAACTATGCCAGTACCACTTGGCGGACACTGTGGAAACACCTGTCGGGCCGGCCGGAACCACATCTCAGACGTGCCAGAACCATGTGCATGAGATGCTGGAACCACACCCCGAACAGACGGAAAACACCTGCCAGACCCGTCTGAACAACCTGCCGAGCATGCCGGAGCCACCTGCTCGACTCGCCGGAACCACCTACCTGACATGCCCAAATCACCAGCCGGGTATGCCAGAACCACTTGGCGGACACTCCGGAATCATCTGCCGGACATGCCAGAACCAGCTCTCAGACACACCAGAACCACGTGCCGGAGACGCCGGAAGCACCTGCCGAGCATGCCGGAGCCACCTGGTCGACTCGCCAGAAACACATGCCGGACACGCCAAAATCACCTGCCGACTATGCCAGAACCACTTGGCGAACACTCCGGAATCACTTGCCGGGCATGCAGGAACCACCTCTCAGACATGCCAGAACCCCGTGCCAATGACCCCGGAAGCACCAGCCGAGCACGCCGGAACCACCTGCTCGACTCGCCAGAACCACCTGCCGATCACGCAAAAATCACCTGCCGGCTATGCCACAACCAGTTGGTGAACACGGTGGAATCACCTGCCAGGCTTGCTGGACCCACCTGCCAGTCATGCCAAAATCACCTGCCAACTACGCCAGAACCGCTTGGCGGACACTGCGGAAACACCTGTCGGGCCGGCTGCAACCACATCTCAGACGTGCCAGAAACGTGTTCATGAGATGCTGGAACCACACCCCAAACAGACGGATAGCACCTGCCAGAACCGCCTGAACCACCTGCTGAGCATGCCGGAACCACCTGCTCGACACACCAGTACCACCTCCCTGACACGCCAAAATCACATGCTGGTTATGCCAGAACCACTTGGCGGAAACTCCGGAATCATCTGCCGGACATGCCGGAACCAGCTCTCAGACACACCAGAACCATGTGCCGGAGACGCCGGAAGCACCTGCCGAGCATGCCGGAGCCACCTGCTCGACTCGCCAGAAACACCTGCCGGACACGCCAAAATCACCTGCCGGGTATGCCAGAACCACCTGGCGGACACTACGGAATCACCTGCCGCGCAGGCCGGAACCAGCTCTCAGACGTGCCGGAAGCACGTGCCAGACACGCCGGAAACACCTACCGGACAGACCGGAACCATCTGCCAAGAACGCCGGAGCCACCTGTACGACTCGCTGGAACCACCTGCCGGACAGGCCAATATCAACTGCTGGGTATGCCAGAAACACCTGGGGGACAGTCCGGGATCACATGCCAGCCATGGCGGAACCACATCTCAGACGTACCAGAACCACCTGCCGGAGAAGCTGGAAACACGTCCTGGACAGACTGGAACCACGTGACGGCCATGCCTGAACCACCTGCCGAGCACGGCGGAACCACCTGCCGGACACGCCAAAATCACCTGCGGGCTACGCCAGAACCACTTGGACGACTCTCCGAAATGACCTGCCGGGCATGTTGGAACCACCTCTCACACGTGCCAGAAGCACGTGGCGGACAGTCCGGAATCACCTGTTGGGCATACGCAACCACCTCTGACACGTACCGGAACCACGTGCCGTGCACGCCGGAACCACCTACCGCACAGACCGGAATCAACTTTTGGGCATGCCGGAACCACCAGTCAGATGTGCCAGAAACACGTGTCGGAGACGCCGGAAGCACCTGCCGAGCACGTCGCAACCACCTGCTCAACTCGCCTGAACCACCTGCCGGACACGCCAAAATCACCTGCCCGCTACACCAGCACCACTTCGGGGACAAGCCGGAATCACGTGAGGGGCATGCCGGCACAGCCTCTCAGACTGAAAATCGTGCCGGACACCACAGAACCACCTGCCGGACAGACCGGAACCACCTGCCGGACACGCCGGAACCACCGGCTCGACCCGCCGGAACGACCGCTGGACATGCAAAATCACCTGCCGGCTACGCCGGAAACACTTGGCGAACACTCTGCAATCACCTGCCGGGCATGCCGGAACCACCTTTCAGATATGCCAGAACCACGTGCCAATGACCCCGGAAGCACCTGCCGAGCACGCCGGAACCACCTGCTCGACTCGCCAGAACCACCTGCCGGACACGCAGAAATCACCTGCCGGCTACGTCACAACCAGTTGGGGAACACTTCGGAACCACCTGCCGGGCTTGCTGGAACCACCTGCCGGTCATGCCAAAATCACCTGCCAACTACGCCAGAACCGCTTGGCGGACACTGCGGAAACACCTGTCGGGCCGGCTGGAACCACATCTCAGACGTGCCAGAAACGTGTTCATCAGATGTTGGAACCACATCCCGAACAGACGGATACCACCTGCCAGAACCGCCTGAACCACCTGCTGAGCACACCGGAACCACCTGCTCGACTCACCGGTACCACCTCCCTGACACGCCAAAATCACCTGCTGGGTATGCCAGAACCACTTGGCGGACACTCCGGAATCATCTGCCGGACATGCCGGAACCAGCTCTCAGACACACCAGAACCAAGTGCCGGAGACGCCGGAAGCACCTGCCGAGCATGCCGGAGCCACCTGCTCGACTCGCCAGAAACACCTGCCGGACACGCCAAAATCACCTGCCGGGTACGCCAGAACCACCTGGCGGACACTCCGAAACCACCTGCCGCGCATGCCGGAACCACGTCTCAGACGTGCCGGCAGCACGTGCCGGACACGCCGAAACACCTACCGGACAGACCGGAACCACCTGCCGAGCACGCCGGAACCACATGCTCGACTCGCCAGAACCACCTTCCGGACACACAAAAATCACCTGCCGGCTATGCCACAACCAGTTGGGGAACAATTCGGAATCACCTGCCGGGCTTGCTGGAACCACCTGCCGGTCATGCCAAAATCACCTGCCAACTACGCCAGAACCGCTTGGCGGACACTGTGGAAACACCTGTCGGGCCGGCCGGAACTACATCTCAGACGTGCCAGAATCATGTGCATGAGATGCTGGAACCACACCCCGAACAGACGGAAAACACCTGCCAGACCCGTCTGAACAACCTGCCGAGCACGCCAGAGCCACCTGCTCGACTCGCCGGAACCACCCACCTGACATGCCCAAATCACCAGCCGGGTATGCCAGAACCACTTGGCGGACACTCCGGAATCATCTGCCGGACATGCCGGAACCAGCTCTCAGACACACCAGAACCACGTGCCGGAGACGCCGGAAGCACCTGCCGAGCATGCCGGAGCCACCTGCTCGACTCGCCAGAAACACCTGCCGGACACGCCAAAATCACCTGCCGGGTACGCCAGAACCACCTGGCGGACACTCCGAAATCACCTGTCGCGCATGCCGGAACCACCTCTCAGACGGGCCGGAAGCACGTGCCGGACACGCCGGAATCACCTACCGGACAGACCGGAACCACCTGCCGAGCACGCCGGAGCCACCTGTTCGACTCGCTGGAACCACCTGCCGGACAGGCCAATATCAACTGCTGGCTATGCCAGAACCACCTGGGGGACGGTCCGGAATCGCCTGCCAGCCATGGCGGAACCACCTCTCAGACGTACCAGAACCACCTGCCGGAGAAGCTGGAAACACGTCCTGGACAGTCTGGAACCACCTGCCGGCCAAGCCTGAACCACCTGCCAAGCACAACGGAACAACCTGCCAGACACGCCAAAATCACCTGCGTGCTATGCCAGAACCACTTGGAGGACTCTCTGGGATGACCTGCCGGGCATGCCGGAACCACCTCTCAGACGTGCCAGAACCATGTGGCGGACAGTCCGGAATCACCTGTTAGGCATGCGCAACCACCTCTGAGACGTACCAGAACCACATGCCGTGCAGGCTGGAACCACCTACCGGACAGACCGGAATCACCTTTCGGGCATGCCGGAACCACCTGTCAGATGTGCCAGAAACACATGCCGGAGACGCCGGAAGCACCTGCCAAGCACGTTGGAACCACCTGCTGAACTCGCCTGAACCACCTGCCGGACATGCCAAAATCACCTGCCGACTATGCCAGAACCACTTGGCGAACACTCCGGAATCACTTGCCGGGCATGCAGGAACCACCTCTCAGACATGCCAGAACCCCGTGCCAATGACCCCGGAAGCACCAGCCGAGCACGCCGGAACCACCTGCTCGACTCGCCAGAACCACCTGCCGATCACGCAAAAATCACCTGCCGGCTACGCCACAACCAGTTGGTGAAGACTTTGGAATCACCTGCCAGGCTTGCTGGACCCACCTGCCAGTCATGCCAAAATCACCTGCCAACTACGCCAGAACCGCTTGGCGGACACTGCGGAAACACCTGTCGGGCCGGCTGGAACCACATCTCAGACGTGCCAGAAACGTGTTCATGAGATGCTGGAACCACAAACCGAGGAGACGGATACCACCTGCCAGAACCGCCTGAACCACCTGCTGAGCACGCCGGAACCACCTGCTCGACTCACCGGTACCACCTCCCTGACACGCCAAAATCACCTGCTGGGTATGCCAGAACCACTTGGCGGACACTCCGGAATCATCTGCCGGACATGCCGGAACCAGCTCTCAGACACACCAGAACCAAGTGCCGGAGACGCCGGAAGCACCTGCCGAGCATGCCGGAGCCACCTGCTCGACTCGCCAGAACCACCTGCCGGACACGCCAAAATCACCTGAGGGCTAAGCCAGAACCACTTGGACGACTCTCCAAAATGACCTGCCGGGCATGTTGGAACCACCTCTCAGACGTGCCAGAAGCACGTGGCGGACAGTCCGGAATCACCTGTTGGGCATACGCAACCACCTCTGACACGTACCAGAACCACGTGCCGTGCACGCCGGAACCACCTACCGGACAGACCGGAATCAACTTTTGGGCATGCCGGAACCACCAGTCAGATGTGCCAGAAACACGTGCCGGAGACGCCGGAAGCACCTGCCGAGCACGTCGCAACCACCTGCTCAACTCGCCTGAACCACCTGCCGGACACGCCAAAATCACCTGCCCGCTACACCAGCACAACTTCGGGGACAAGCCGGAATCACGTGAGGGGCATGCCGGCACAGACTCTCTGACTGAACGTCGTGCCGGACACCACAGAACCACCTGCCGGACAGACCGGAACCACCTGCCGGACACGCCGGAACCACCGGCTCGACCCGCCGGAACGACCGCTGGACATGCAAAATCACCTGCCGGCTACGCCGGAAACACTTGGCGAACACTCCGGAATCACCTGCCGGGCATGCCGGAACCACCTCTCAGATATGCCAGAACCACGTGCCAATGACCCCGGAAGCACCTGCCGAGCACGCCGGAGCCACCTGCTCGACTCGGCGGAAACACCTGCCGGACACGCCAAAATCACCTGCCGGGTACCCCAGAACCACCTGGCCGACACTCCGAAATCACCTGTCGCGCATGACGGAACCACCTCTCAGACGTGCCGGAAGCACGTGCCAACACGCCGGAATCACCTACCGGACAGACCGGAACCACCTGCCGAGCACGCCGGAGCCACCTGTTCGACTCCCCGGAACCACCTGCCGGACAGGCCAATATCAACTGCTGGCTATGCCAGAACCACCTGGGGGATGGTCCGGAATCACCTGCCAGCCATGGCGGAACCACCTCTCAGACGTACCATAACCACCTGCCGGAGAAGCTGGAAACACGTCCTGGACAGTCTGGAACCACCTGCCGGCCAAGCCTGAACCATCTGCCAAGCACAACGGAGCAACCTTCCAGACACGCCAAAATCACCTGCGTGTTATGCCAGAACCACTTGGAGGACACTCTGGGATGACCTGCCGGGCATGCCGGAACCACCTCTCAGACGTGCCAGAACCATGTGGCGGACAGTCCGGAATCACCTGTTGGGCATGCGCAACCACCTCTGAGACGTACCAGAACCACATGCCGTGCAGGCTGGAACCACCTACCGGACAGACCGGAATCACCTTTCGGGCATGCCGGAACCACCTGTCAGATGTGCCAGAAACACGTGCCGGAGACGCCGGAAGCACCTGCTGAGCACGTCGCCACCACCTGTTCAACTCGCCTGAACCACCTGCCGGACACGCCAAAATCACTTGCCCGCTACACCAGCAACACTTCGGGGACAAGCCGGAATCACGTGAGGGGCATGCCGGCACAGCCTCTCAGACTGAACGTCCTGCCGGTCACCACAGAACCACCTGCCGGACAGACCGGAACCACCTGCCGGACACGCCGGAACCACCGGCTCGACCCGCCGGAACGACCGCTGGACATGCAAAATCACCTGCCGGCTACGCCACAAACACTTGGCGAACACTCTGCAATCACCTGCCGGGCATGCCGGAACCACCTCTCAGATATGCCAGAACCACGTGCCAATGACCCCGGAAGCACCTGCCGAGCACGCCGGAACCACCTGCTCGACTCGCCAGAACCACCTGCCGGACACGCAAAAATCACCTGCCGGCTACGCCACAACCAGTTGCGGAACACTTCGGAATCACCTGCCGGGCTTGCTGGAACCACCTGCCGGTCATGCCAAAATCACCTGCCAACTACGCCAGAACCGCTTGGCGGACACTGCGGAAACACCTGTCGGGCCGGCTGGAACCACATCTCAGACGTGCCAGAAACGTGTTCATCAGATGTTGGAACCACATCCCGAACAGACGGATACCACCTGCCAGAACCGCCTGAACCACCTGCTGAGCACACCGGAACCACCTGCTCGACTCACCGGTACCACCTCCCTGACACGCCAAAATCACCTGCTGGGTATGCCAGAACCACTTGGCGGACACTCCGGAATCATCTGCCGGACATGCCGGAACCAGCTCTCAGACACACCAGAACCAAGTGCCGGAGACGCCGGAAGCACCTGCCGAGCATGCCGGAGCCACCTGCTCGACTCGCCAGAAACACCTGCCGGACACGCCAAAATCACCTGCCGGGTACGCCAGAACCACCTGGCGGACACTCCGAAACCACCTGCCGCGCATGCCGGAACCACGTCTCAGACGTGCCGGCAGCACGTGCCGGACACGCCGAAACACCTACCGGACAGACCGGAACCACCTGCCGAGCACGCCGGAACCACATGCTCGACTCGCCAGAACCACCTTCCGGACACACAAAAATCACCTGCCGGCTATGCCACAACCAGTTGGGGAACAATTCGGAATCACCTGCCGGGCTTGCTGGAACCACCTGCCGGTCATGCCAAAATCACCTGCCAACTACGCCAGAACCGCTTGGCGGACACTGTGGAAACACCTGTCGGGCCGGCCGGAACTACATCTCAGACGTGCCAGAATCATGTGCATGAGATGCTGGAACCACACCCCGAACAGACGGAAAACACCTGCCAGACCCGTCTGAACAACCTGCCGAGCACGCCAGAGCCACCTGCTCGACTCGCCGGAACCACCCACCTGACATGCCCAAATCACCAGCCGGGTATGCCAGAACCACTTGGCGGACACTCCGGAATCATCTGCCGGACATGCCGGAACCAGCTCTCAGACACACCAGAACCACGTGCCGGAGACGCCGGAAGCACCTGCCGAGCATGCCGGAGCCACCTGCTCGACTCGCCAGAAACACCTGCCGGACACGCCAAAATCACCTGCCGGGTACGCCAGAACCACCTGGCGGACACTCCGAAATCACCTGTCGCGCATGCCGGAACCACCTCTCAGACGGGCCGGAAGCACGTGCCGGACACGCCGGAATCACCTACCGGACAGACCGGAACCACCTGCCGAGCACGCCGGAGCCACCTGTTCGACTCGCTGGAACCACCTGCCGGACAGGCCAATATCAACTGCTGGCTATGCCAGAACCACCTGGGGGACGGTCCGGAATCGCCTGCCAGCCATGGCGGAACCACCTCTCAGACGTACCAGAACCACCTGCCGGAGAAGCTGGAAACACGTCCTGGACAGTCTGGAACCACCTGCCGGCCAAGCCTGAACCACCTGCCAAGCACAACGGAACAACCTGCCAGACACGCCAAAATCACCTGCGTGCTATGCCAGAACCACTTGGAGGACTCTCTGGGATGACCTGCCGGGCATGCCGGAACCACCTCTCAGACGTGCCAGAACCATGTGGCGGACAGTCCGGAATCACCTGTTAGGCATGCGCAACCACCTCTGAGACGTACCAGAACCACATGCCGTGCAGGCTGGAACCACCTACCGGACAGACCGGAATCACCTTTCGGGCATGCCGGAACCACCTGTCAGATGTGCCAGAAACACATGCCGGAGACGCCGGAAGCACCTGCCAAGCACGTTGGAACCACCTGCTGAACTCGCCTGAACCACCTGCCGGACATGCCAAAATCACCTGCCGACTATGCCAGAACCACTTGGCGAACACTCCGGAATCACTTGCCGGGCATGCAGGAACCACCTCTCAGACATGCCAGAACCCCGTGCCAATGACCCCGGAAGCACCAGCCGAGCACGCCGGAACCACCTGCTCGACTCGCCAGAACCACCTGCCGATCACGCAAAAATCACCTGCCGGCTACGCCACAACCAGTTGGTGAAGACTTTGGAATCACCTGCCAGGCTTGCTGGACCCACCTGCCAGTCATGCCAAAATCACCTGCCAACTACGCCAGAACCGCTTGGCGGACACTGCGGAAACACCTGTCGGGCCGGCTGGAACCACATCTCAGACGTGCCAGAAACGTGTTCATGAGATGCTGGAACCACAAACCGAGGAGACGGATACCACCTGCCAGAACCGCCTGAACAACCTGCTGAGCACGCCGGAACCACCTGCTCGACTCACCGGTACCACCTCCCTGACACGCCAAAATCACCTGCTGGGTATGCCAGAACCACTTGGCGGACACTCCGGAATCATCTGCCGGACATGCCGGAACCAGCTCTCAGACACACCAGAACCAAGTGCCGGAGACGCCGGAAGCACCTGCCGAGCATGCCGGAGCCACCTGCTCGACTCGCCAGAACCACCTGCCGGACACGCCAAAATCACCTGAGGGCTAAGCCAGAACCACTTGGACGACTCTCCAAAATGACCTGCCGGGCATGTTGGAACCACCTCTCAGACGTGCCAGAAGCACGTGGCGGACAGTCCGGAATCACCTGTTGGGCATACGCAACCACCTCTGACACGTACCAGAACCACGTGCCGTGCACGCCGGAACCACCTACCGGACAGACCGGAATCAACTTTTGGGCATGCCGGAACCACCAGTCAGATGTGCCAGAAACACGTGCCGGAGACGCCGGAAGCACCTGCCGAGCACGTCGCAACCACCTGCTCAACTCGCCTGAACCACCTGCCGGACACGCCAAAATCACCTGCCCGCTACACCAGCACAACTTCGGGGACAAGCCGGAATCACGTGAGGGGCATGCCGGCACAGACTCTCTGACTGAACGTCGTGCCGGACACCACAGAACCACCTGCCGGACAGACCGGAACCACCTGCCGGACACGCCGGAACCACCGGCTCGACCCGCCGGAACGACCGCTGGACATGCAAAATCACCTGCCGGCTACGCCGGAAACACTTGGCGAACACTCCGGAATCACCTGCCGGGCATGCCGGAACCACCTCTCAGATATGCCAGAACCACGTGCCAATGACCCCGGAAGCACCTGCCGAGCACGCCGGAGCCACCTGCTCGACTCGGCGGAAACACCTGCCGGACACGCCAAAATCACCTGCCGGGTACCCCAGAACCACCTGGCCGACACTCCGAAATCACCTGTCGCGCATGACGGAACCACCTCTCAGACGTGCCGGAAGCACGTGCCAACACGCCGGAATCACCTACCGGACAGACCGGAACCACCTGCCGAGCACGCCGGAGCCACCTGTTCGACTCCCCGGAACCACCTGCCGGACAGGCCAATATCAACTGCTGGCTATGCCAGAACCACCTGGGGGATGGTCCGGAATCACCTGCCAGCCATGGCGGAACCACCTCTCAGACGTACCATAACCACCTGCCGGAGAAGCTGGAAACACGTCCTGGACAGTCTGGAACCACCTGCCGGCCAAGCCTGAACCATCTGCCAAGCACAACGGAGCAACCTTCCAGACACGCCAAAATCACCTGCGTGTTATGCCAGAACCACTTGGAGGACACTCTGGGATGACCTGCCGGGCATGCCGGAACCACCTCTCAGACGTGCCAGAACCATGTGGCGGACAGTCCGGAATCACCTGTTGGGCATGCGCAACCACCTCTGAGACGTACCAGAACCACATGCCGTGCAGGCTGGAACCACCTACCGGACAGACCGGAATCACCTTTCGGGCATGCCGGAACCACCTGTCAGATGTGCCAGAAACACGTGCCGGAGACGCCGGAAGCACCTGCTGAGCACGTCGCCACCACCTGTTCAACTCGCCTGAACCACCTGCCGGACACGCCAAAATCACTTGCCCGCTACACCAGCAACACTTCGGGGACAAGCCGGAATCACGTGAGGGGCATGCCGGCACAGCCTCTCAGACTGAACGTCCTGCCGGTCACCACAGAACCACCTGCCGGACAGACCGGAACCACCTGCCGGACACGCCGGAACCACCGGCTCGACCCGCCGGAACGACCGCTGGACATGCAAAATCACCTGCCGGCTACGCCACAAACACTTGGCGAACACTCTGCAATCACCTGCCGGGCATGCCGGAACCACCTCTCAGATATGCCAGAACCACGTGCCAATGACCCCGGAAGCACCTGCCGAGCACGCCGGAACCACCTGCTCGACTCGCCAGAACCACCTGCCGGACACGCAAAAATCACCTGCCGGCTACGCCACAACCAGTTGCGGAACACTTCGGAATCACCTGCCGGGCTTGCTGGAACCACCTGCCGGTCATGCCAAAATCACCTGCCAATTACGCCAGTACCACTTGGCGGACACTGTGGAAAAACCTGTCGGGCCGGCCGGAACCACATCTCAGACGTGCCAGAACCATGTGCATGAGATGCTGGAACCACACCCCGAACAGACGGAAAACACCTGCCAGACCCGTCTGAACAACCTGCCCAGCACGCCGGAGCCACCTGCTCGACTCGCCGGAACCACCCACCTGACATGCCCAAATCACCAGCCGGGTATGCCAGAACCTCTTGGCGGACACTCCGGAATCATCTGCCAGACATGCCAGAACCAGCTCTCAGACACACCAGAACCACGTGCCGGAGACGCCGGAAGCACCTGCCGAGCACGTTGGAACCACCTGCTCAACTCGCCTGAACCACCTGCCGGACATGCCAAAATCACATGCCGACTATGCCAGAACCACTTGGCGAACACTCCGGAATCACTTGCCGGGCATGCAGGAGCCACCTGCTCGACTCGCCAGAAACACCTGCCGGACACGCCAAAATCAACTGCCGAGTTGGCCAGAACCACCTGGTGGACACTCCGAAACCACCTGCCGCGCATGCCGGAACCACCACTCAGACGTGCCGGCAGCACGTGCCGGACACGCCGGAAACACCTACCGGACTGACCGGAACCACCTGCCAAGCACGCCGGAGCCACCTGTTCGACTCGCTGGAACCACCTGCCGGACAGGCCAATATCAACTGCTGGCTATGCCAGAACCACCTGGGGGACGGTCCGGAATCACCTGCCAGCCATGGTGGAACCACCTCTCAGACGTACCAGAACCACCTGCCGGAGAAGCTGGAAACACGTCCTGGACAGTCTGGAACCACCTGCCGGCCAAGCCTGAACCACCAGCCAAGCACAACGGAACAACCTGCCAGACACGCCAGAATCACCTGCGTGTTATGCCAGAACCACTTGGAGGACACTCTGGGATGACCTGCCGGGCATGCCGGAACCACCTCTCAGACGTGCCAGAACCATGTGGCGGACAGTCAGAAATCACCTGTTGGGCATGCGCAACCACCTGTGAGACGTACCAGAACCACCTGCCGGAGAAGCTGGAAACACGTCCTGGACAGACTGGAACCACGTGACGGCCATGCCTGAACCACCTGCCGAGCACGGCGGAACCACCTGCCGGACACGCCAAAATCACCTGCGGGCTACGCCAGAACCACTTGGACGACTCTCCGAAATGACCTGCCGGGCATGTTGGAACCACCTCTCACACGTGCCAGAAGCACGTGGCGGACAGTCCGGAATCACCTGTTGGGCATACGCAACCACCTCTGACACGTACCGGAACCACGTGCCGTGCACGCCGGAACCACCTACCGCACAGACCGGAATCAACTTTTGGGCATGCCGGAACCACCAGTCAGATGTGCCAGAAACACGTGTCGGAGACGCCGGAAGCACCTGCCGAGCACGTCGCAACCACCTGCTCAACTCGCCTGAACCACCTGCCGGACACGCCAAAATCACCTGCCCGCTACACCAGCACCACTTCGGGGACAAGCCGGAATCACGTGAGGGGCATGCCGGCACAGCCTCTCAGACTGAAAATCGTGCCGGACACCACAGAACCACCTGCCGGACAGACCGGAACCACCTGCCGGACACGCCGGAACCACCGGCTCGACCCGCCGGAACGACCGCTGGACATGCAAAATCACCTGCCGGCTACGCCGGAAACACTTGGCGAACACTCTGCAATCACCTGCCGGGCATGCCGGAACCACCTTTCAGATATGCCAGAACCACGTGCCAATGACCCCGGAAGCACCTGCCGAGCACGCCGGAACCGCCTGCTCTACTCGCCAGAACCACCTGCCGGACACGCAGAAATCACCTGCCGGCTACGTCACAACCAGTTGGGGAACACTTCGGAACCACCTGCCGGGCTTGCTGGAACCACCTGCCGGTCATGCCAAAATCACCTGCCAACTACGCCAGAACCGCTTGGCGGACACTGCGGAAACACCTGTCGGGCCGGCTGGAACCACATCTCAGACGTGCCAGAAACGTGTTCATCAGATGTTGGAACCACATCCCGAACAGACGGATACCACCTGCCAGAACCGCCTGAACCACCTGCTGAGCACACCGGAACCACCTGCTCGACTCACCGGTACCACCTCCCTGACACGCCAAAATCACCTGCTGGGTATGCCAGAACCACTTGGCGGACACTCCGGAATCATCTGCCGGACATGCCGGAACCAGCTCTCAGACACACCAGAACCAAGTGCCGGAGACGCCGGAAGCACCTGCCGAGCATGCCGGAGCCACCTGCTCGACTCGCCAGAAACACCTGCCGGACACGCCAAAATCACCTGCCGGGTACGCCAGAACCACCTGGCGGACACTCCGAAACCACCTGCCGCGCATGCCGGAACCACGTCTCAGACGTGCCGGCAGCACGTGCCGGACACGCCGAAACACCTACCGGACAGACCGGAACCACCTGCCGAGCACGCCGGAACCACATGCTCGACTCGCCAGAACCACCTTCCGGACACACAAAAATCACCTGCCGGCTATGCCACAACCAGTTGGGGAACAATTCGGAATCACCTGCCGGGCTTGCTGGAACCACCTGCCGGTCATGCCAAAATCACCTGCCAACTACGCCAGAACCGCTTGGCGGACACTGTGGAAACACCTGTCGGGCCGGCCGGAACTACATCTCAGACGTGCCAGAATCATGTGCATGAGATGCTGGAACCACACCCCGAACAGACGGAAAACACCTGCCAGACCCGTCTGAACAACCTGCCGAGCACGCCGGAGCCACCTGCTCGACTCGCCGGAACCACCCACCTGACATGCCCAAATCACCAGCCGGGTATGCCAGAACCACTTGGCGGACACTCCGGAATCATCTGCCGGACATGCCGGAACCAGCTCTCAGACACACCAGAACCACGTGCCGGAGACGCCGGAAGCACCTGCCGAGCATGCCGGAGCCACCTGCTCGACTCGCCAGAAACACCTGCCGGACACGCCAAAATCACCTGCCGGGTACGCCAGAACCACCTGGCGGACACTCCGAAATCACCTGTCGCGCATGCCGGAACCACCTCTCAGACGGGCCGGAAGCACGTGCCGGACACGCCGGAATCACCTACCGGACAGACCGGAACCACCTGCCGAGCACGCCGGAGCCACCTGTTCGACTCGCTGGAACCACCTGCCGGACAGGCCAATATCAACTGCTGGCTATGCCAGAACCACCTGGGGGACGGTCCGGAATCGCCTGCCAGCCATGGCGGAACCACCTCTCAGACGTACCAGAACCACCTGCCGGAGAAGCTGGAAACACGTCCTGGACAGTCTGGAACCACCTGCCGGCCAAGCCTGAACCACCTGCCAAGCACAACGGAACAACCTGCCAGACACGCCAAAATCACCTGCGTGTTATGCCAGAACCACTTGGAGGACTCTCTGGGATGACCTGCCGGGCATGCCGGAACCACCTCTCAGACGTGCCAGAACCATGTGGCGGACAGTCCGGAATCACCTGTTGGGCATGCGCAACCACCTCTGAGACGTACCAGAACCACATGCCGTGCAGGCTGGAACCACCTACCGGACAGACCGGAATCACCTTTCGGGCATGCCGGAACCACCTGTCACATGTGCCAGAAACACATGCCGGAGACGCCGGAAGCACCTGCCAAGCACGTTGGAACCACCTGCTGAACTCGCCTGAACCACCTGCCGGACATGCCAAAATCACCTGCCGACTATGCCAGAACCACTTGGCGAACACTCCGGAATCACTTGCCGGGCATGCAGGAACCACCTCTCAGACATGCCAGAACCCCGTGCCAATGACCCCGGAAGCACCAGCCGAGCACGCCGGAACCACCTGCTCGACTCGCCAGAACCACCTGCCGATCACGCAAAAATCACCTGCCGGCTACGCCACAACCAGTTGGTGAAGACTTTGGAATCACCTGCCAGGCTTGCTGGACCCACCTGCCAGTCATGCCAAAATCACCTGCCAACTACGCCAGAACCGCTTGGCGGACACTGCGGAAACACCTGTCGGGCCGGCTGGAACCACATCTCAGACGTGCCAGAAACGTGTTCATGAGATGCTGGAACCACAAACCGAGGAGACGGATACCACCTGCCAGAACCGCCTGAACCACCTGCTGAGCACGCCGGAACCACCTGCTCGACTCACCGGTACCACCTCCCTGACACGCCAAAATCACCTGCTGGGTATGCCAGAACCACTTGGCGGACACTCCGGAATCATCTGCCGGACATGCCGGAACCAGCTCTCAGACACACCAGAACCAAGTGCCGGAGACGCCGGAAGCACCTGCCGAGCATGCCGGAGCCACCTGCTCGACTCGCCAGAACCACCTGCCGGACACGCCAAAATCACCTGAGGGCTAAGCCAGAACCACTTGGACGACTCTCCAAAATGACCTGCCGGGCATGTTGGAACCACCTCTCAGACGTGCCAGAAGCACGTGGCGGACAGTCCGGAATCACCTGTTGGGCATACGCAACCACCTCTGACACGTACCAGAACCACGTGCCGTGCACGCCGGAACCACCTACCGGACAGACCGGAATCAACTTTTGGGCATGCCGGAACCACCAGTCAGATGTGCCAGAAACACGTGCCGGAGACGCCGGAAGCACCTGCCGAGCACGTCGCAACCACCTGCTCAACTCGCCTGAACCACCTGCCGGACACGCCAAAATCACCTGCCCGCTACACCAGCACCACTTCGGGGACAAGCCGGAATCACGTGAGGGGCACGCCGGCACAGACTCTCTGACTGAACGTCGTGCCGGACACCAGAGAACCACTTGCCGGACAGACCGGAACCACCTGCCGGACACGCCGGAACCACCGGCTCGACCCGCCGGAACGACCGCTGGACATGCAAAATCACCTGCCGGCTACGCCGGAAACACTTGGCGAACACTCCGGAATCACCTGCCGGGCATGCCGGAACCACCTCTCAGATATGCCAGAACCACGTGCCAATGACCCCGGAAGCACCTGCCGAGCACGCCGGAGCCACCTGCTCGACTCGGCGGAAACACCTGCCGGACACGCCAAAATCACCTGCCGGGTACCCCAGAACCACCTGGCCGACACTCCGAAATCACCTGTCGCGCATGACGGAACCACCTCTCAGACGTGCCGGAAGCACGTGCCGGACACGCCGGAATCACCTACCGGACAGACCGGAACCACCTGCCGAGCACGCCGGAGCCACCTGTTCGACTCCCCGGAACCACCTGCCGGACAGGCCAATATCAACTGCTGGCTATGCCAGAACCACCTGGGGGATGGTCCGGAATCACCTGCCAGCCATGGCGGAACCACCTCTCAGACGTACCATAACCACCTGCCGGAGAAGCTGGAAACACCTCCTGGACAGTCTGGAACCACCTGCCGGCCAAGCCTGAACCATCTGCCAAGCACAACGGAGCAACCTTCCAGACACGCCAAAATCACCTGCGTGTTATGCCAGAACCACTTGGAGGACACTCTGGGATGACCTGCCGGGCATGCCGGAACCACCTCTCAGACGTGCCAGAACCATGTGGCGGACAGTCCGGAATCACCTGTTGGGCATGCGCAACCACCTCTGAGACGTACCAGAACCACATGCCGTGCAGGCTGGAACCACCTACCGGACAGACCGGAATCACCTTTCGGGCATGCCGGAACCACCTGTCAGATGTGCCAGAAACACGTGCCGGAGACGCCGGAAGCACCTGCTGAGCACGTCGCCACCACCTGTTCAACTCGCCTGAACCACCTGCCGGACACGCCAAAATCACTTGCCCGCTACACCAGCAACACTTCGGGGACAAGCCGGAATCACGTGAGGGGCATGCCGGCACAGCCTCTCAGACTGAACGTCCTGCCGGTCACCACAGAACCACCTGCCGGACAGACCGGAACCACCTGCCGGACACGCCGGAACCACCGGCTCGACCCGCCGGAACGACCGCTGGACATGCAAAATCACCTGCCGGCTACGCCACAAACACTTGGCGAACACTATGGAATCACCTGCCGGGCATGCCGGAACCACCTCTCAGATATGCCAGAACCACGTGCCAATGACCCCGGAAGCACCTGCCGAGCACGCCGGAACCACCTGCTCGACTCGCCAGAACCACCTGCCGGACACGCAAAAATCACCTGCCGGCTACGCCACAACCAGTTGCGGAACACTTCGGAATCACCTGCCGGGCTTGCTGGAACCACCTGCCGGTCATGCCAAAATCACCTGCCAACTACGCCAGTACCACTTGGCGGACACTGTGGAAAAACCTGTCGGGCCGGCCGGAACCACATCTCAGACGTGCCAGAACCATGTGCATGAGATGCTGGAACCACAACCCGAACAGACGGAAAACACCTGCCAGACCCGTCTGAACAACCTGCCCAGCACGCCGGAGCCACCTGCTCGACTCGCCGGAACCACCCACCTGACATGCCCAAATCACCAGCCGGGTATGCCAGAACCTCTTGGCGGACACTCCGGAATCATCTGCCAGACATGCCAGAACCAGCTCTCAGACACACCAGAACCACGTGCCGGAGACGCCGGAAGCACCTGCCGAGCACGTTGGAACCACCTGCTCAACTCGCCTGAACCACCTGCCGGACATGCCAAAATCACATGCCGACTATGCCAGAACCACTTGGCGAACACTCCGGAATCACTTGCCGGGCATGCAGGAGCCACCTGCTCGACTCGCCAGAAACACCTGCCGGACACGCCAAAATCAACTGCCGAGTTGGCCAGAACCACCTGGTGGACACTCCGAAACCACCTGCCGCGCATGCCGGAACCACCACTCAGACGTGCCGGCAGCACGTGCCGGACACGCCGGAAACACCTACCGGACAGACCGGAACCACCTGCCAAGCACGCCGGAGCCACCTGTTTGACTCGCTGGAACCACCTGCCGGACAGGCCAATATCAACTGCTGGCTATGCCAGAACCACCTGGGGGACGGTCCGGAATCACCTGCCAGCCATGGTGGAACCACCTCTCAGACGTACCAGAACCACCTGCCGGAGAAGCTGGAAACACGTCCTGGACAGTCTGGAACCACCTGCCGGCCAAGCCTGAACCACCAGCCAAGCACAACGGAACAACCTGCCAGACACGCCAGAATCACCTGCGTGTTATGCCAGAACCACTTGGAGGACACTCTGGGATGACCTGCCGGGCATGCCGGAACCACCTCTCAGACGTGCCAGAACCATGTGGCGGACAGTCAGAAATCACCTGTTGGGCATGCGCAACCACCTCTGAGACGTACCAGAACCACATGCCGTGCAGGCTGGAACCACCTACCGGACAGACCGGAATCACCTTTCGGGCATGCCGGAACCACCTGTCAGATGTGCCAGAGACACGTGCCGGAGACGCCGGAAGCACCTGCCAAGCACGTTGGAACCACCTGCTCAACTCGCCTGAACCACCTGCCGGACATGCCAAAATCACCTGCCGACTATGCCAGAACCACTTGGCGAACACTCCGGAATCACTTGCCGGGCATGCAGGAACCACCTCTCAGACATGCCAGAACCCCATGGCAATGACCCCGGAAGCACCAGCCGAGCACGCCGGAACCACGTGCTCGACTCGCCAGAACCACCTGCCGATCACGCAGAAATCACCTGCCGGCTACGCCACAACCAGTTGGTGAACACTTTGGAATCACCTGCCAGGCTTGCTGGAACCACCTGCCAGTCATGCCAAAATCAGCTGCCAACTACGCCAGAACCGCTTGGCGGACACTGCGGAAACACCTGTCGGGCCGGATGGAACCACATCTCAGACGTGCCAGAACCATGTGCATGAGATGCTGGAACCACACCCCGAACAGAAGGATACCACCTGCCAGAACCGCCTGAACCACCTGCTGAGCACGCCGGAACCACCTGCTCGACTCACCGGTAACACCTCCCTGACAGGCCAAAATCACCTGCTGGGTATGCCAGAACCACTTGGCGGAAACTCCGGAATCATCTGCCGGACATGCCGGAACCAGCTCTCAGACACCCCAGAACCAAGTGACGGAGACGCCGGAAGCACCTGCCGAGCATACCGGAGCCACCTGCTCGACTCACCAGAACCACCTGCCGGACACGCAAAAATCACCTGCCGGCTACGCCACAACCAGCTGGGGAACACTTCGGAATCACCTGCCGGGCTTGCTGGAACCACCTGCCGGTCATGCCAAAATCACCTGCCAACTACGCCAGTACCACTTGGCGGACACTGTGGAAACACCTGTCGGGCCGGCCGGAACCACATCTCAGACGTGCCAGAACCATGTTCATGAGATGCTGGAACCACACCCCGAACAGACGGAAAACACCTGCCAGACCCGTCTGAACAACCTGCCGCGCACGCCGGAGCCACCTGCTCGACTCGCCGGAACCACCTACCTGACATGCCCAAATCACCAGCCGGGTATGCCAGAACCTCTTGGCGGACACTCCGGAATCATCTGCCGGACATGCCGGAACCAGCTCTCAGACGTGCCGGAAGCACGTGCCGGACACGCCGGAATCACCTACCGCACAGACCGGAACAATCTGTCGAGCACGCCAGAGCCACCTGTTCGACTCGCTGGAACCACCTGCCGGACAGGCCAATATCAACTGCTGGCTATGCCAGAACCACCTGGGGGACGGTCCGGAATCACCTGCCAGCCATGGCGGAACCACCTCTCAGACGTACCAGAACCACCTGCCGGAGAAGCCGGAAACACGTACTGGACAGTCTGGAAGAACCTGCCGGCCAAGCCTGAACCACCTGCCGGACATGCCAAAATCACCTGCCGACTATGCCAGAACCACTTGGAGAACACTCCGGAATCACTTGCCGGGCATGCAGGAACCACCTCTCAGACATGCCAGAACCCCGTGCCAATGACCCCGGAAGCACCAGCCGAGCACGCCGGAACCACCTGCTCGACTCGCCAGAACCACCTGCCGATCACGCAAAAATCACCTGCCGGCTACGCCACAACCAGTTGGGGAACACTTTGGAATCACCTGCCAGGCTTGCTGGAACCACCTGCCAGTCATGCCAAAATCACCTGCCAACTACGCCAGAACCGCTTGGCGGACACTGCGGAAACACCTGTCGGGCCGGCTGGAACCACATCTCAGACGTGCCAGAAACGTGTTCATGAGATGCTGGAACCACATCCCGAACAGACGGATACCACCTGCCAGAACCGCCTGAACCACCTGCTGAGCACGCCGGAACAACCTGCTCGACTCACCGGTACCACCTCCCTGACACGCCAAAATCACCTGCTGGGAATGCCAGAACCACTTGGCGGACACTCCGGAATCATCTGCCGGACATGCCGGAAACACCTACCGGACAGACCGGAACCACCTGCTAAGACGCCGGAGCCACCTGTTCGACTCGCTGGAACCACCTGCCGGACAGGCTAATATCAACTGCTGCCTATGCCAGAACCACCTGGGGGACAGTCCGGGATCACCTGCCAGCCATGGTGGAACCACCTCTCAGACGTACCAGAACCACCTGCCGGAGAAGCTGGAAACACGTCCTGGACAGACTGGAACCACGTGACGGCCATGCCTGAACCACCTGCCGAGAACGGCGGAACCACCTGCCGGAAACGCCAAAATCTCCTGCGGGCTACGCCAGAACCACTTGGACGACTCTCCGAAATGACCTGCCGGGCATGTTGGAACCACCTCTCACACGTGCCAGAAGCACGTGGCGGACAGTCCGGAATCACCTGTTGGGCATACGCAACCACCTCTGACACGTACCAGAACCACGTGCCGTGCACGCCGGAGCCACCAACCGGACAGACCGGAATCAACTTTTGGGCATGCCGGAACCACCAGTCAGATGTGCCAGAAACACGTGCCGGAGACGCCGGAAGCACCTGCCGAGCACGTCGCAACCACCTGCTCAACTCGCCTGAACCACCTGCCGGACACGCCAAAATCACCTGCCCGCTACACCAGCACCACTTCGGGGACAAGCCGGAATCACGTGAGTGGCATGCCGGCACAGCCTCTCAGACTGAACCTCGTGCCGGACACCACAGAACCACCTGCCGGACAGACCGGAACCACCTGCCGGACACGCCGGAACCACCGGCTCGACCCGCCGGAACGACCGCTGGACCTGCAAAATCACCTGCCGGCTACGCCGGAAACACTTGGCGAACACTCCGGAATCACCTGCCGGGCATGCCGGAACCACCTCTCAGATATGCCAGAACCACGTGCCAATGACCCCGGAAGCACCTGCCAAGCACACCGGAACCACCTGCTCGACTCGCCAGAACCACCTGCAGGACACGCAGAAATCACCTGCCGGCTACGCCACAACCAGTTGAGGAGCACTTCGGAATCACATGGCGGGCTTGCTGGAACCACCTGCCGGTCATGCCAAAATCACCTGCCAACTACGCCAGTACCACTTGGCGGACACTGTGGAAACACCTGTCGGGCCGGCCGGAACCACATCTCAGACGTGCCAGAACCATGTGCATGAGATGCTGGAACCACACGCCGAACAGACGGAAAACACCTGCCAGACCCGTCTGAACAACCTGCCGAGCACGCCGGAGCCACCTGCTCGACTCGCCGGAACCACCTACCTGACATGCCCAAATCACCAGCCGGGTATGCCAGAACCACTTGGCGGACACTCCGGAATCATCTTCCGGACATGCCGGAACCAGCTCTCAGACACACCAGAACCACGTGCCGGAGACGCCGGAAGCACCTGCCGAGCATGCCGGAGCCACCTGCTCGACTCGCCAGAAACACCTGCCGGACACGCCAAAATCACCTGCCGGGTACGCCAGAACCACCTGGCCGACACTCCGAAATCACCTGTCGCGCATGCCGGAACCACCACTCAGACGTGCCGGAAGCACGTGCCGGACACGCCGGAATCACCTACCGGACAGACCGGAACCACCTGCCGAGCACGCCGGAGCCACCTGTTCGACTCGCTGGAACCACCTGTCGGACAGGCCAATATCAACTGCTGGCTATGCCAGAACCACCTCGGGGACGGTCCGGAATCGCCTGCCAGCCATGGCGGAACCACCTCTCAGACGTACCAGAACCACCTGCCGGAGAAGCTGGAAACACGTCCTGGACAGTCTGGAACCACCTGCCGGCCAAGCCTGAACCATCTGCCAAAAACAACGGAACAACCTTCCAGACACGCCAAAATCACCTGCGTGTTATGCCAGAACCACTTGGAGGACACTCTGGGATGACCTGCCGGGCATGCCGGAACCACCTCTCAGACGTGCCAGAACCATGTGGCGGACAGTCCGGAATCACCTGTTGGGCATGCGCAACCACCTCTGAGACGTACCAGAACCACATGCCGTGCAGGCTGGAACCACCTACCGGACAGACCGGAATCACCTTTCGGGCATGCCGGAACCACCTGTCAGATGTGCCAGAAACACGTGCCGGAGACGCCGGAAGCACCTGCCAAGCACGTTGGAACCACCTGCTGAACTCGCCTGAACCACCTGCCGGACATGCCAAAATCACCTGCCGACTATGCCAGAACCACTTGGCGAACACTCCGGAATCACTTGCCGGGCATGCAGGAACCACCTCTCAGACATGCCAGAACCCCGTGCCAATGACCCCGGAAGCACCAGCCGAGCACGCCGGAACCACCTGCTCGACTCGCCAGAACCACCTGCCGATCATGCAAAAATCACCTGCCGGCTACGCCACAACCAGTTGGGGAACACTTCGGAATCACCTGCCGGGCTTGCTGGAACCACCTGCCGGAAATGCCAAAATCACCTGCCAACTACGCCAGTACCAATTGGCGGACACTGTGGAAACACCTGTCGGGCCGGCCGGAACCACATCTCAGACGTGCCAGAACCATGTGCATGAGATGCTGGAACCACACCCCGAACAGACGGAAAACACCTGCCAGACCCGTCTGAACAACCTGCCGAGCACGCCGGAGCCACCTGCTCGACTCGCCGGAACCACCTACCTGACATGCCCAAATCACCAGCCGGGTATGCCAGAACCACTTGGCGGACACTCCGGAATCATCTGCCGGACGTGCCGGAACCAGCTCTCAGACACACCAGAACCACGTGCCGGAGACGCCGGAAGCACCTGCCGAGCATGCCGGAGCCACCTGCTCGACTCGCCAGGAACACCTGCCGGACACGCCAAAATCACCTGCCGGGTACGCCAGAACCACCTGGCGGACACTCCGAAACCACCTGCCGCGCATGCCGGAACCACCTCTCAGACGTGCCGGAAGCACGTGCCGGACACGCCGGAAACACCTACGGACAGACCGGAACCACCTGCCAAGAATGCCGGAGCCACCTGTTCGACTCGCTGGAACCACCTGCCGGACAGGCCAATATCAACTGCTGGCTATGCCAGAACCACCTGGCGGACAGTCCGGGATCACCTGCCAGCCATGGCAGAACCACCTCTCAGACCTACCAGAACCACCTGCCGGAGAAGCTGGAAACACGTCCTGGACAGACTGGAACCACGTGACGACCATGCCTGAACCACCTGCCGAGCACGGCGGAACCACCTGCCGGACACGCCAAAATCACCTGCGGGCTATGCCAGAACCACTTGGACGACTCTCCGAAATGACCTGCCGGGCATGTTGGAACCACCTCTCACACGTGCCAGAAGCACGTGGCGGACAGTCCGGAATCACCTGTTGGGCATACGCAACCACCTCTGACACGTACCAGAACCACATGCCGAGCACGCCGGAACCACCTACCGGACAGACCGGAATCAACTTTTGGGCATGCCGGAACCACCAGTCAGATGTGCCAGAAACACGTGCCGGAGACGCCGGAAGCACCTGCCGAGCACGTCGCAACCACCTGCTCAACTCGCCTGATCCACCTGCCGGACACGCCAAAATCACCTGCCCGCTACACCAGCACCACTTCGGGGACAAGCCGGAATCACGTGAGGGGCATGCCGGCACAGCCTCTCAGACTGAACCTCGTGCCGGACACCACAGAAATACCTGCCGGACAGACCGGAACAACCTGTCGAGCACGCCAGAGCCAACTGTTCGACTCGCTGTAACCACCTGCCGGAGAGGCCAATATTAACTGCTGGCTATGCCAGAAGCACCTGGGGGACGGTCCGGAATCACCTGCCAGCCATGGCGGAACCACCCCTCAGACGTACCACAACCACCTGCCGGAGAAGCTGGAAACACGTCCTGGACAGTCTGGAACCACCTGCCGACCAAGCCTGAACCACCTGCCGGACATGCCAAAATCACCTGCCGGCTACGCCGGAAACACTTGGCGAACACTCTGCAATCACCTGCCGGGCATGCCGGAACCACCTCTCAGATATGCCAGAACCACGTGCCAATGACCCCGGAAGCACCTGCCGAGCACGCCGGAACCGCCTGCTCTACTCGCCAGAACCACCTGCCGGACACGCAGAAATCACCTGCCGGCTACGTCACAACCAGTTGGGGAACACTTCGGAACCACCTGCCGGGCTTGCTGGAACCACCTGCCGGTCATGCCAAAATCACCTGCCAACTACGCCAGAACCGCTTGGCGGACACTGCGGAAACACCTGTCGGGCCGGCCGGAACTACATCTCAGACGTGCCAGAATCGTGTGCATGAGATGCTGGAACCACATCCCGAACAGACGGATACCACCTGCCAGAACCGCCTGAACCACCTGCCCAGCACGCCGGAGCCACCTGCTCGACTCGCCGGAACCACCCACCTGACATGCCCAAATCACCAGCCGGGTATGCCAGAACCTCTTGGCGGACACTCCGGAATCATCTGCCAGACATGCCAGAACCAGCTCTCAGACACACCAGAACCACGTGCCGGAGACGCCGGAAGCACCTGCCGAGCACGTTGGAACCACCTGCTCAACTCGCCTGAACCACCTGCCGGACATGCCAAAATCACATGCCGACTATGCCAGAACCACTTGGCGAACACTCCGGAATCACTTGCCGGGCATGCAGGAGCCACCTGCTCGACTCGCCAGAAACACCTGCCGGACACGCCAAAATCAACTGCCGAGTTGGCCAGAACCACCTGGTGGACACTCCGAAACCACCTGCCGCGCATGCCGGAACCACCACTCAGACGTGCCGGCAGCACGTGCCGGACACGCCGGAAACACCTACCGGACTGACCGGAACCACCTGCCAAGCACGCCGGAGCCACCTGTTCGACTCGCTGGAACCACCTGCCGGACAGGCCAATATCAACTGCTGGCTATGCCAGAACCACCTGGGGGACGGTCCGGAATCACCTGCCAGCCATGGTGGAACCACCTCTCAGACGTACCAGAACCACCTGCCGGAGAAGCTGGAAACACGTCCTGGACAGTCTGGAACCACCTGCCGGCCAAGCCTGAACCACCAGCCAAGCACAACGGAACAACCTGCCAGACACGCCAGAATCACCTGCGTGTTATGCCAGAACCACTTGGAGGACACTCTGGGATGACCTGCCGGGCATGCCGGAACCACCTCTCAGACGTGCCAGAACCATGTGGCGGACAGTCAGAAATCACCTGTTGGGCATGCGCAACCACCTGTGAGACGTACCAGAACCACCTGCCGGAGAAGCTGGAAACACGTCCTGGACAGACTGGAACCACGTGACGGCCATGCCTGAACCACCTGCCGAGCACGGCGGAACCACCTGCCGGACACGCCAAAATCACCTGCGGGCTACGCCAGAACCACTTGGACGACTCTCCGAAATGACCTGCCGGGCATGTTGGAACCACCTCTCACACGTGCCAGAAGCACGTGGCGGACAGTCCGGAATCACCTGTTGGGCATACGCAACCACCTCTGACACGTACCGGAACCACGTGCCGTGCACGCCGGAACCACCTACCGCACAGACCGGAATCAACTTTTGGGCATGCCGGAACCACCAGTCAGATGTGCCAGAAACACGTGTCGGAGACGCCGGAAGCACCTGCCGAGCACGTCGCAACCACCTGCTCAACTCGCCTGAACCACCTGCCGGACACGCCAAAATCACCTGCCCGCTACACCAGCACCACTTCGGGGACAAGCCGGAATCACGTGAGGGGCATGCCGGCACAGCCTCTCAGACTGAAAATCGTGCCGGACACCACAGAACCACCTGCCGGACAGACCGGAACCACCTGCCGGACACGCCGGAACCACCGGCTCGACCCGCCGGAACGACCGCTGGACATGCAAAATCACCTGCCGGCTACGCCGGAAAAACTTGGCGAACACTCTGCAATCACCTGCCGGGCATGCCGGAACCACCTTTCAGATATGCCAGAACCACGTGCCAATGACCCCGGAAGCACCTGCCGAGCACGCCGGAACCGCCTGCTCTACTCGCCAGAACCACCTGCCGGACACGCAGAAATCACCTGCCGGCTACGTCACAACCAGTTGGGGAACACTTCGGAACCACCTGCCGGGCTTGCTGGAACCACCTGCCGGTCATGCCAAAATCACCTGCCAACTACGCCAGAACCGCTTGGCGGACACTGCGGAAACACCTGTCGGGCCGGCTGGAACCACATCTCAGACGTGCCAGAAACGTGTTCATGAGATGTTGGAACCACATCCCGAACAGACGGATACCACCTGCCAGAACCGCCTGAACCACCTGCTGAGCACACCGGAACCACCTGCTCGACTCACCGGTACCACCTCCCTGACACGCCAAAATCACCTGCTGGGTATGCCAGAACCACTTGGCGGACACTCCGGAATCATCTGCCGGACATGCCGGAACCAGCTCTCAGACACACCAGAACCAAGTGCCGGAGACGCCGGAAGCACCTGCCGAGCATGCCGGAGCCACCTGCTCGAATCGCCAGAAACACCTGCCGGACACGCCAAAATCACCTGCCGGGTACGCCAGAACCACCTGGCGGACACTCCGAAACCACCTGCCGCGCATGCCGGAACCACGTCTCAGACGTGCCGGCAGCACGTGCCGGACACGCCGAAACACCTACCGGACAGACCGGAACCACCTGCCGAGCACGCCGGAACCACATGCTCGACTCGCCAGAACCACCTTCCGGACACACAAAAATCACCTGCCGGCTATGCCACAACCAGTTGGGGAACAATTCGGAATCACCTGCCGGGCTTGCTGGAACCACCTGCCGGTCATGCCAAAATCACCTGCCAACTACGCCAGAACCGCTTGGCGGACACTGCGGAAACACCTGTCGGGCCGGCTGGAACCACATCTCAGACGTGCCAGAAACGTGTTCATGAGATGCTGGAACCACAAACCGAGGAGACGGATACCACCTGCCAGAACCGCCTGAACCACCTGCTGAGCACGCCGGAACCACCTGCTCGACTCACCGGTACCACCTCCCTGACACGCCAAAATCACCTGCTGGGTATGCCAGAACCACTTGGCGGACACTCCGGAATCATCTGCCGGACATGCCGGAACCAGCTCTCAGACACACCAGAACCAAGTGCCGGAGACGCCGGAAGCACCTGCCGAGCATGCCGGAGCCACCTGCTCGACTCGCCAGAACCACCTGCCGGACACGCCAAAATCACCTGAGGGCTAAGCCAGAACCACTTGGACGACTCTCCAAAATGACCTGCCGGGCATGTTGGAACCACCTCTCAGACGTGCCAGAAGCACGTGGCGGACAGTCCGGAATCACCTGTTGGGCATACGCAACCACCTCTGACACGTACCAGAACCACGTGCCGTGCACGCCGGAACCACCTACCGGACAGACCGGAATCAACTTTTGGGCATGCCGGAACCACCAGTCAGATGTGCCAGAAACACGTGCCGGAGACGCCGGAAGCACCTGCCGAGCACGTCGCAACCACCTGCTCAACTCGCCTGAACCACCTGCCGGACACGCCAAAATCACCTGCCCGCTACACCAGCACCACTTCGGGGACAAGCCGGAATCACGTGAGGGGCACGCCGGCACAGACTCTCTGACTGAACGTCGTGCCGGACACCAGAGAACCACTTGCCGGACAGACCGGAACCACCTGCCGGACACGCCGGAACCACCGGCTCGACCCGCCGGAACGACCGCTGGACATGCAAAATCACCTGCCGGCTACGCCGGAAACACTTGGCGAACACTCCGGAATCACCTGCCGGGCATGCCGGAACCACCTCTCAGATATGCCAGAACCACGTGCCAATGACCCCGGAAGCACCTGCCGAGCACGCCGGAGCCACCTGCTCGACTCGGCGGAAACACCTGCCGGACACGCCAAAATCACCTGCCGGGTACCCCAGAACCACCTGGCCGACACTCCGAAATCACCTGTCGCGCATGACGGAACCACCTCTCAGACGTGCCGGAAGCACGTGCCGGACACGCCGGAATCACCTACCGGACAGACCGGAACCACCTGCCGAGCACGCCGGAGCCACCTGTTCGACTCCCCGGAACCACCTGCCGGACAGGCCAATATCAACTGCTGGCTATGCCAGAACCACCTGGGGGATGGTCCGGAATCACCTGCCAGCCATGGCGGAACCACCTCTCAGACGTACCATAACCACCTGCCGGAGAAGCTGGAAACACCTCCTGGACAGTCTGGAACCACCTGCCGGCCAAGCCTGAACCATCTGCCAAGCACAACGGAGCAACCTTCCAGACACGCCAAAATCACCTGCGTGTTATGCCAGAACCACTTGGAGGACACTCTGGGATGACCTGCCGGGCATGCCGGAACCACCTCTCAGACGTGCCAGAACCATGTGGCGGACAGTCCGGAATCACCTGTTGGGCATGCGCAACCACCTCTGAGACGTACCAGAACCACATGCCGTGCAGGCTGGAACCACCTACCGGACAGACCGGAATCACCTTTCGGGCATGCCGGAACCACCTGTCAGATGTGCCAGAAACACGTGCCGGAGACGCCGGAAGCACCTGCTGAGCACGTCGCCACCACCTGTTCAACTCGCCTGAACCACCTGCCGGACACGCCAAAATCACTTGCCCGCTACACCAGCAACACTTCGGGGACAAGCCGGAATCACGTGAGGGGCATGCCGGCACAGCCTCTCAGACTGAACGTCCTGCCGGTCACCACAGAACCACCTGCCGGACAGACCGGAACCACCTGCCGGACACGCCGGAACCACCGGCTCGACCCGCCGGAACGACCGCTGGACATGCAAAATCACCTGCCGGCTACGCCACAAACACTTGGCGAACACTATGGAATCACCTGCCGGGCATGCCGGAACCACCTCTCAGATATGCCAGAACCACGTGCCAATGACCCCGGAAGCACCTGCAGAGCACGCCGGAACCACCTGCTCGACTCGCCAGAACCACCTGCCGGACACGCAAAAATCACCTGCCGGCTACGCCACAACCAGTTGCGGAACACTTCGGAATCACCTGCCGGGCTTGCTGGAACCACCTGCCGGTCATGCCAAAATCACCTGCCAACTACGCCAGTACCACTTGGCGGACACTGTGGAAAAACCTGTCGGGCCGGCCGGAACCACATCTCAGACGTGCCAGAACCATGTGCATGAGATGCTGGAACCACAACCCGAACAGACGGAAAACACCTGCCAGACCCGTCTGAACAACCTGCCCAGCACGCCGGAGCCACCTGCTCGACTCGCCGGAACCACCCACCTGACATGCCCAAATCACCAGCCGGGTATGCCAGAACCTCTTGGCGGACACTCCGGAATCATCTGCCAGACATGCCAGAACCAGCTCTCAGACACACCAGAACCACGTGCCGGAGACGCCGGAAGCACCTGCCGAGCACGTTGGAACCACCTGCTCAACTCGCCTGAACCACCTGCCGGACATGCCAAAATCACATGCCGACTATGCCAGAACCACTTGGCGAACACTCCGGAATCACTTGCCGGGCATGCAGGAGCCACCTGCTCGACTCGCCAGAAACACCTGCCGGACACGCCAAAATCAACTGCCGAGTTGGCCAGAACCACCTGGTGGACACTCCGAAACCACCTGCCGCGCATGCCGGAACCACCACTCAGACGTGCCGGCAGCACGTGCCGGACACGCCGGAAACACCTACCGGACAGACCGGAACCACCTGCCAAGCACGCCGGAGCCACCTGTTTGACTCGCTGGAACCACCTGCCGGACAGGCCAATATCAACTGCTGGCTATGCCAGAACCACCTGGGGGACGGTCCGGAATCACCTGCCAGCCATGGTGGAACCACCTCTCAGACGTACCAGAACCACCTGCCGGAGAAGCTGGAAACACGTCCTGGACAGTCTGGAACCACCTGCCGGCCAAGCCTGAACCACCAGCCAAGCACAACGGAACAACCTGCCAGACACGCCAGAATCACCTGCGTGTTATGCCAGAACCACTTGGAGGACACTCTGGGATGACCTGCCGGGCATGCCGGAACCACCTCTCAGACGTGCCAGAACCATGTGGCGGACAGTCAGAAATCACCTGTTGGGCATGCGCAACCACCTCTGAGACGTACCAGAACCACATGCCGTGCAGGCTGGAACCACCTACCGGACAGACCGGAATCACCTTTCGGGCATGCCGGAACCACCTGTCAGATGTGCCAGAGACACGTGCCGGAGACGCCGGAAGCACCTGCCAAGCACGTTGGAACCACCTGCTCAACTCGCCTGAACCACCTGCCGGACATGCCAAAATCACCTGCCGACTATGCCAGAACCACTTGGCGAACACTCCGGAATCACTTGCCGGGCATGCAGGAACCACCTCTCAGACATGCCAGAACCCCATGGCAATGACCCCGGAAGCACCAGCCGAGCACGCCGGAACCACGTGCTCGACTCGCCAGAACCACCTGCCGATCACGCAGAAATCACCTGCCGGCTACGCCACAACCAGTTGGTGAACACTTTGGAATCACCTGCCAGGCTTGCTGGAACCACCTGCCAGTCATGCCAAAATCAGCTGCCAACTACGCCAGAACCGCTTGGCGGACACTGCGGAAACACCTGTCGGGCCGGATGGAACCACATCTCAGACGTGCCAGAACCATGTGCATGAGATGCTGGAACCACACCCCGAACAGAAGGATACCACCTGCCAGAACCGCCTGAACCACCTGCTGAGCACGCCGGAACCACCTGCTCGACTCACCGGTAACACCTCCCTGACAGGCCAAAATCACCTGCTGGGTATGCCAGAACCACTTGGCGGAAACTCCGGAATCATCTGCCGGACATGCCGGAACCAGCTCTCAGACACCCCAGAACCAAGTGACGGAGACGCCGGAAGCACCTGCCGAGCATACCGGAGCCACCTGCTCGACTCACCAGAACCACCTGCCGGACACGCAAAAATCACCTGCCGGCTACGCCACAACCAGCTGGGGAACACTTCGGAATCACCTGCCGGGCTTGCTGGAACCACCTGCCGGTCATGCCAAAATCACCTGCCAACTACGCCAGTACCACTTGGCGGACACTGTGGAAACACCTGTCGGGCCGGCCGGAACCACATCTCAGACGTGCCAGAACCATGTTCATGAGATGCTGGAACCACACCCCGAACAGACGGAAAACACCTGCCAGACCCGTCTGAACAACCTGCCGCGCACGCCGGAGCCACCTGCTCGACTCGCCGGAACCACCTACCTGACATGCCCAAATCACCAGCCGGGTATGCCAGAACCTCTTGGCGGACACTCCGGAATCATCTGCCGGACATGCCGGAACCAGCTCTCAGACGTGCCGGAAGCACGTGCCGGACACGCCGGAATCACCTACCGCACAGACCGGAACAATCTGTCGAGCACGCCAGAGCCACCTGTTCGACTCGCTGGAACCACCTGCCGGACAGGCCAATATCAACTGCTGGCTATGCCAGAACCACCTGGGGGACGGTCCGGAATCACCTGCCAGCCATGGCGGAACCACCTCTCAGACGTACCAGAACCACCTGCCGGAGAAGCCGGAAACACGTACTGGACAGTCTGGAAGAACCTGCCGGCCAAGCCTGAACCACCTGCCGGACATGCCAAAATCACCTGCCGACTATGCCAGAACCACTTGGAGAACACTCCGGAATCACTTGCCGGGCATGCAGGAACCACCTCTCAGACATGCCAGAACCCCGTGCCAATGACCCCGGAAGCACCAGCCGAGCACGCCGGAACCACCTGCTCGACTCGCCAGAACCACCTGCCGATCACGCAAAAATCACCTGCCGGCTACGCCACAACCAGTTGGGGAACACTTTGGAATCACCTGCCAGGCTTGCTGGAACCACCTGCCAGTCATGCCAAAATCACCTGCCAACTACGCCAGAACCGCTTGGCGGACACTGCGGAAACACCTGTCGGGCCGGCTGGAACCACATCTCAGACGTGCCAGAAACGTGTTCATGAGATGCTGGAACCACATCCCGAACAGACGGATACCACCTGCCAGAACCGCCTGAACCACCTGCTGAGCACGCCGGAACAACCTGCTCGACTCACCGGTACCACCTCCCTGACACGCCAAAATCACCTGCTGGGAATGCCAGAACCACTTGGCGGACACTCCGGAATCATCTGCCGGACATGCCGGAAACACCTACCGGACAGACCGGAACCACCTGCTAAGACGCCGGAGCCACCTGTTCGACTCGCTGGAACCACCTGCCGGACAGGCCAATATCAACTGCTGCCTATGCCAGAACCACCTGGGGGACAGTCCGGGATCACCTGCCAGCCATGGCGGAACCACCTCTCAGACGTACCAGAACCACGTGCCGGAGAAGCTGGAAACACGTCCTGGACAGACTGGAACCACGTGACGGCCATGCCTGAACCACCTGCCGAGAACGGCGGAACGACCTGCCGGAAACGCCAAAATCTAGTGCGGGCTACGCCAGAACCACTTGGACGACTCTCCGAAATGACCTGCCGGGCATGTTGGAACCACCTCTCACACGTGCCAGAAGCACGTGGCGGACAGTCCGGAATCACCTGTTGGGCATACGCAACCACCTCTGACACGTACCAGAACCACGTGCCGTGCACGCCGGAGCCACCAACCGGACAGACCGGAATCAACTTTTGGGCATGCCGGAACCACCAGTCAGATGTGCCAGAAACACGTGCCGGAGACGCCGGAAGCACCTGCCGAGCACGTCGCAACCACCTGCTCAACTCGCCTGAACCACCTGCCGGACACGCCAAAATCACCTGCCCGCTACACCAGCACCACTTCGGGGACAAGCCGGAATCACGTGAGTGGCATGCCGGCACAGCCTCTCAGACTGAACCTCGTGCCGGACACCACAGAACCACCTGCCGGACAGACCGGAACCACCTGCCGGACACGCCGGAACCACCGGCTCGACCCGCCGGAACGACCGCTGGACCTGCAAAATCACCTGCCGGCTACGCCGGAAACACTTGGCGAACACTCCGGAATCACCTGCCGGGCATGCCGGAACCACCTCTCAGATATGCCAGAACCACGTGCCAATGACCCCGGAAGCACCTGCCAAGCACACCGGAACCACCTGCTCGACTCGCCAGAACCACCTGCAGGACACGCAGAAATCACCTGCCTCTACGCCACAACCAGTTGAGGAGCACTTCGGAATCACATGGCGGGCTTGCTGGAACCACCTGCCGGTCATGCCAAAATCACCTGCCAACTACGCCAGTACCACTTGGCGGACACTGTGGAAACACCTGTCGGGCCGGCCGGAACCACATCTCAGACGTGCCAGAACCATGTGCATGAGATGCTGGAACCACACCCCGAACAGACGGAAAACACCTGCCAGACCCGTCTGAACAACCTGCCGAGCACGCCGGAGCCACCTGCTCGACTCGCCGGAACCACCTACCTGACATGCCCAAATCACCAGCCGGGTATGCCAGAACCACTTGGCGGACACTCCGGAATCATCTTCCGGACATGCCGGAACCAGCTCTCAGACACACCAGAACCACGTGCCGGAGACGCCGGAAGCACCTGCCGAGCATGCCGGAGCCACCTGCTCGACTCGCCAGAAACACCTGCCGGACACGCCAAAATCACCTGCCGGGTACGCCAGAACCACCTGGCCGACCCTCCGAAATCACCTGTCGCGCATGCCGGAACCACCTCTCAGACGTGCCGGAAGCACGTGCCGGACACGCCGGAATCACCTACCGGACAGACCGGAACCACCTGCCGAGCACGCCGGAGCCACCTGTTCGACTCGCTGGAACCACCTGTCGGACAGGCCAATATCAACTGCTGGCTATGCCAGAACCACCTCGGGGACGGTCCGGAATCGCCTGCCAGCCATGGCGGAACCACCTCTCAGACGTACCAGAACCACCTGCCGGAGAAGCTGGAAACACGTCCTGGACAGTCTGGAACCACCTGCCGGCCAAGCCTGAACCATCTGCCAAAAACAACGGAACAACCTTCCAGACACGCCAAAATCACCTGCGTGTTATGCCAGAACCACTTGGAGGACACTCTGGGATGACCTGCCGGGCATGCCGGAACCACCTCTCAGACGTGCCAGAACCATGTGGCGGACAGTCCGGAATCACCTGTTGGGCATGCGCAACCACCTCTGAGACGTACCAGAACCACATGCCGTGCAGGCTGGAACCACCTACCGGACAGACCGGAATCACCTTTCGGGCATGCCGGAACCACCTGTCAGATGTGCCAGAAACACGTGCCGGAGACGCCGGAAGCACCTGCCAAGCACGTTGGAACCACCTGCTGAACTCGCCTGAACCACCTGCCGGACATGCCAAAATCACCTGCCGACTATGCCAGAACCACTTGGCGAACACTCCGGAATCACTTGCCGGGCATGCAGGAACCACCTCTCAGACATGCCAGAACCCCGTGCCAATGACCCCGGAAGCACCAGCCGAGCACGCCGGAACCACCTGCTCGACTCGCCAGAACCACCTGCCGATCATGCAAAAATCACCTGCCGGCTACGCCACAACCAGTTGGGGAACACTTCGGAATCACCTGCCGGGCTTGCTGGAACCACCTGCCGGAAATGCCAAAATCACCTGCCAACTACGCCAGTACCAATTGGCGGACACTGTGGAAACACCTGTCGGGCCGGCCGGAACCACATCTCAGACGTGCCAGAACCATGTGCATGAGATGCTGGAACCACACCCCGAACAGACGGAAAACACCTGCCAGACCCGTCTGAACAACCTGCCGAGCACGCCGGAGCCACCTGCTCGACTCGCCGGAACCACCTACCTGACATGCCCAAATCACCAGCCGGGTATGCCAGAACCACTTGGCGGACACTCCGGAATCATCTGCCGGACGTGCCGGAACCAGCTCTCAGACACACCAGAACCACGTGCCGGAGACGCCGGAAGCACCTGCCGAGCATGCCGGAGCCACCTGCTCGACTCGCCAGGAACACCTGCCGGACACGCCAAAATCACCTGCCGGGTACGCCAGAACCACCTGGCGGACACTCCGAAACCACCTGCCGCGCATGCCGGAACCACCTCTCAGACGTGCCGGAAGCACGTGCCGGACACGCCGGAAACACCTACGGACAGACCGGAACCACCTGCCAAGAACGCCGGAGCCACCTGTTCGACTCGCTGGAACCACCTGCCGGACAGGCCAATATCAACTGCTGGCTATGCCAGAACCACCTGGCGGACAGTCCGGGATCACCTGCCAGCCATGGCAGAACCACCTCTCAGACCTACCAGAACCACCTGCCGGAGAAGCTGGAAACACGTCCTGGACAGACTGGAACCACGTGACGACCATGCCTGAACCACCTGCCGAGCACGGCGGAACCACCTGCCGGACACGCCAAAATCACCTGCGGGCTATGCCAGAACCACTTGGACGACTCTCCGAAATGACCTGCCGGGCATGTTGGAACCACCTCTCACACGTGCCAGAAGCACGTGGCGGACAGTCCGGAATCACCTGTTGGGCATACGCAACCACCTCTGACACGTACCAGAACCACATGCCGAGCACGCCGGAACCACCTACTGGACAGACCGGAATCAACTTTTGGGCATGCCGGAACCACCAGTCAGATGTGCCAGAAACACGTGCCGGAGACGCCGGAAGCACCTGCCGAGCACGTCGCAACCACCTGCTCAACTCGCCTGATCCACCTGCCGGACACGCCAAAATCACCTGCCCGCTACACCAGCACCACTTCGGGGACAAGCCGGAATCACGTGAGGGGCATGCCGGCACAGCCTCTCAGACTGAACCTCGTGCCGGACACCACAGAAATACCTGCCGGACAGACCGGAACAACCTGTCGAGCACGCCAGAGCCAACTGTTCGACTCGCTGTAACCACCTGCCGGAGAGGCCAATATTAACTGCTGGCTATGCCAGAAGCACCTGGGGGACGGTCCGGAATCACCTGCCAGCCATGGCGGAACCACCCCTCAGACGTACCACAACCACCTGCCGGAGAAGCTGGAAACACGTCCTGGACAGTCTGGAACCACCTGCCGACCAAGCCTGAACCACCTGCCGGACATGCCAAAATCACCTGCCGGCTACGCCGGAAACACTTGGCGAACACTCTGCAATCACCTGCCGGGCATGCCGGAACCACCTCTCAGATATGCCAGAACCACGTGCCAATGACCCCGGAAGCACCTGCCGAGCACGCCGGAACCGCCTGCTCTACTCGCCAGAACCACCTGCCGGACACGCAGAAATCACCTGCCGGCTACGTCACAACCAGTTGGGGAACACTTCGGAACCACCTGCCGGGCTTGCTGGAACCACCTGCCGGTCATGCCAAAATCACCTGCCAACTACGCCAGAACCGCTTGGCGGACACTGCGGAAACACCTGTCGGGCCGGCCGGAACTACATCTCAGACGTGCCAGAATCGTGTGCATGAGATGCTGGAACCACATCCCGAACAGACGGATACCACCTGCCAGAACCGCCTGAACCACCTGCCCAGCACGCCGGAGCCACCTGCTCGACTCGCCGGAACCACCCACCTGACATGCCCAAATCACCAGCCGGGTATGCCAGAACCTCTTGGCGGACACTCCGGAATCATCTGCCAGACATGCCAGAACCAGCTCTCAGACACACCAGAACCACGTGCCGGAGACGCCGGAAGCACCTGCCGAGCACGTTGGAACCACCTGCTCAACTCGCCTGAACCACCTGCCGGACATGCCAAAATCACATGCCGACTATGCCAGAACCACTTGGCGAACACTCCGGAATCACTTGCCGGGCATGCAGGAGCCACCTGCTCGACTCGCCAGAAACACCTGCCGGACACGCCAAAATCAACTGCCGAGTTGGCCAGAACCACCTGGTGGACACTCCGAAACCACCTGCCGCGCATGCCGGAACCACCACTCAGACGTGCCGGCAGCACGTGCCGGACACGCCGGAAACACCTACCGGACTGACCGGAACCACCTGCCAAGCACGCCGGAGCCACCTGTTCGACTCGCTGGAACCACCTGCCGGACAGGCCAATATCAACTGCTGGCTATGCCAGAACCACCTGGGGGACGGTCCGGAATCACCTGCCAGCCATGGTGGAACCACCTCTCAGACGTACCAGAACCACCTGCCGGAGAAGCTGGAAACACGTCCTGGACAGTCTGGAACCACCTGCCGGCCAAGCCTGAACCACCAGCCAAGCACAACGGAACAACCTGCCAGACACGCCAGAATCACCTGCGTGTTATGCCAGAACCACTTGGAGGACACTCTGGGATGACCTGCCGGGCATGCCGGAACCACCTCTCAGACGTGCCAGAACCATGTGGCGGACAGTCAGAAATCACCTGTTGGGCATGCGCAACCACCTGTGAGACGTACCAGAACCACCTGCCGGAGAAGCTGGAAACACGTCCTGGACAGACTGGAACCACGTGACGGCCATGCCTGAACCACCTGCCGAGCACGGCGGAACCACCTGCCGGACACGCCAAAATCACCTGCGGGCTACGCCAGAACCACTTGGACGACTCTCCGAAATGACCTGCCGGGCATGTTGGAACCACCTCTCACACGTGCCAGAAGCACGTGGCGGACAGTCCGGAATCACCTGTTGGGCATACGCAACCACCTCTGACACGTACCGGAACCACGTGCCGTGCACGCCGGAACCACCTACCGCACAGACCGGAATCAACTTTTGGGCATGCCGGAACCACCAGTCAGATGTGCCAGAAACACGTGTCGGAGACGCCGGAAGCACCTGCCGAGCACGTCGCAACCACCTGCTCAACTCGCCTGAACCACCTGCCGGACACGCCAAAATCACCTGCCCGCTACACCAGCACCACTTCGGGGACAAGCCGGAATCACGTGAGGGGCATGCCGGCACAGCCTCTCAGACTGAAAATCGTGCCGGACACCACAGAAATACCTGCCGGACAGACCGGAACCACCTGCCGGACACGCCGGAACCACCGGCTCGACCCGCCGGAACGACCGCTGGACATGCAAAATCACCTGCCGGCTACGCCGGAAACACTTGGCGAACACTCTGCAATCACCTGCCGGGCATGCCGGAACCACCTTTCAGATATGCCAGAACCACGTGCCAATGACCCCGGAAGCACCTGCCGAGCACGCCGGAACCGCCTGCTCTACTCGCCAGAACCACCTGCCGGACACGCAGAAATCACCTGCCGGCTACGTCACAACCAGTTGGGGAACACTTCGGAACCACCTGCCGGGCTTGCTGGAACCACCTGCCGGTCATGCCAAAATCACCTGCCAACTACGCCAGAACCGCTTGGCGGACACTGTGGAAACACCTGTCGGGCCGGCCGGAACTACATCTCAGACGTGCCAGAATCATGTGCATGAGATGCTGGAACCACACCCCGAACAGACGGAAAACACCTGCCAGACCCGTCTGAACAACCTGCCGAGCACGCCGGAGCCACCTGCTCGACTCGCCGGAACCACCCACCTGACATGCCCAAATCACCAGCCGGGTATGCCAGAACCACTTGGCGGACACTCCGGAATCATCTGCCAGACATGCCGGAACCAGCTCTCAGACACACCAGAACCACGTGCCGGAGACGCCGGAAGCACCTGCCGAGCATGCCGGAGCCACCTGCTCGACTCGCCAGAAACACCTGCCGGACACGCCAAAATCACCTGCCGGGTACGCCAGAACCACCTGGCGGACACTCCGAAATCACCTGTCGCGCATGCCGGAACCACCTCTCAGACGGGCCGGAAGCACGTGCCGGACACGCCGGAATCACCTACCGGACAGACCGGAACCACCTGCCGAGCACGCCGGAGCCACCTGTTCGACTCGCTGGAACCACCTGCCGGACAGGCCAATATCAACTGCTGGCTATGCCAGAACCACCTGGGGGACGGTCCGGAATCGCCTGCCAGCCATGGCGGAACCACCTCTCAGACGTACCAGAACCACCTGCCGGAGAAGCTGGAAACACGTCCTGGACAGTCTGGAACCACCTGCCGGCCAAGCCTGAACCACCTGCCAAGCACAACGGAACAACCTGCCAGACACGCCAAAATCACCTGCGTGTTATGCCAGAACCACTTGGAGGACTCTCTGGGATGACCTGCCGGGCATGCCGGAACCACCTCTCAGACGTGCCAGAACCATGTGGCGGACAGTCCGGAATCACCTGTTGGGCATGCGCAACCACCTCTGAGACGTACCAGAACCACATGCCGTGCAGGCTGGAACCACCTACCGGACAGACCGGAATCACCTTTCGGGCATGCCGGAACCACCTGTCAGATGTGCCAGAAACACGTGCCGGAGACGCCGGAAGCACCTGCCAAGCACGTTGGAACCACCTGCTGAACTCGCCTGAACCACCTGCCGGACATGCCAAAATCACCTGCCGACTATGCCAGAACCACTTGGCGAACACTCCGGAATCACTTGCCGGGCATGCAGGAACCACCTCTCAGACATGCCAGAACCCCGTGCCAATGACCCCGGAAGCACCAGCCGAGCACGCCGGAACCACCTGCTCGACTCGCCAGAACCACCTGCCGATCACGCAAAAATCACCTGCCGGCTACGCCACAACCAGTTGGTGAAGACTTTGGAATCACCTGCCAGGCTTGCTGGACCCACCTGCCAGTCATGCCAAAATCACCTGCCAACTACGCCAGAACCGCTTGGCGGACACTGCGGAAACACCTGTCGGGCCGGCTGGAACCACATCTCAGACGTGCCAGAAACGTGTTCATGAGATGCTGGAACCACAAACCGAGGAGACGGATACCACCTGCCAGAACCGCCTGAACCACCTGCTGAGCACGCCGGAACCACCTGCTCGACTCACCGGTACCACCTCCCTGACACGCCAAAATCACCTGCTGGGTATGCCAGAACCACTTGGCGGACACTCCGGAATCATCTGCCGGACATGCCGGAACCAGCTCTCAGACACACCAGAACCAAGTGCCGGAGACGCCGGAAGCACCTGCCGAGCATGCCGGAGCCACCTGCTCGACTCGCCAGAACCACCTGCCGGACACGCCAAAATCACCTGAGGGCTAAGCCAGAACCACTTGGACGACTCTCCAAAATGACCTGCCGGGCATGTTGGAACCACCTCTCAGACGTGCCAGAAGCACGTGGCGGACAGTCCGGAATCACCTGTTGGGCATACGCAACCACCTCTGACACGTACCAGAACCACGTGCCGTGCACGCCGGAACCACCTACCGGACAGACCGGAATCAACTTTTGGGCATGCCGGAACCACCAGTCAGATGTGCCAGAAACACGTGCCGGAGACGCCGGAAGCACCTGCCGAGCACGTCGCAACCACCTGCTCAACTCGCCTGAACCACCTGCCGGACACGCCAAAATCACCTGCCCGCTACACCAGCACCACTTCGGGGACAAGCCGGAATCACGTGAGGGGCATGCCGGCACAGACTCTCTGACTGAACGTCGTGCCGGACACCAGAGAACCACTTGCCGGACAGACCGGAACCACCTGCCGGACACGCCGGAACCACCGGCTCGACCCGCCGGAACGACCGCTGGACATGCAAAATCACCTGCCGGCTACGCCGGAAACACTTGGCGAACACTCCGGAATCACCTGCCGGGCATGCCGGAACCACCTCTCAGATATGCCAGAACCACGTGCCAATGACCCCGGAAGCACCTGCCGAGCACGCCGGAGCCACCTGCTCGACTCGGCGGAAACACCTGCCAGACACGCCAAAATCACCTGCCGGGTACCCCAGAACCACCTGGCCGACACTCCGAAATCACCTGTCGCGCATGACGGAACCACCTCTCAGACGTGCCGGAAGCACGTGCCGGACACGCCGGAATCACCTACCGGACAGACCGGAACCACCTGCCGAGCACGCCGGAGCCACCTGTTCGACTCCCCGGAACCACCTGCCGGACAGGCCAATATCAACTGCTGGCTATGCCAGAACCACCTGGGGGATGGTCCGGAATCACCTGCCAGCCATGGCGGAACCACCTCTCAGACGTACCATAACCACCTGCCGGAGAAGCTGGAAACACCTCCTGGACAGTCTGGAACCACCTGCCGGCCAAGCCTGAACCATCTGCCAAGCACAACGGAGCAACCTTCCAGACACGCCAAAATCACCTGCGTGTTATGCCAGAACCACTTGGAGGACACTCTGGGATGACCTGCCGGGCATGCCGGAACCACCTCTCAGACGTGCCAGAACCATGTGGCGGACAGTCCGGAATCACCTGTTGGGCATGCGCAACCACCTCTGAGACGTACCAGAACCACATGCCGTGCAGGCTGGAACCACCTACCGGACAGACCGGAATCACCTTTCGGGCATGCCGGAACCACCTGTCAGATGTGCCAGAAACACGTGCCGGAGACGCCGGAAGCACCTGCTGAGCACGTTGCCACCACCTGTTCAACTCGCCTGAACCACCTGCCGGACACGCCAAAATCACTTGCCCGCTACACCAGCAACACTTCGGGGACAAGCCGGAATCACGTGAGGGGCATGCCGGCACAGCCTCTCAGACTGAACGTCCTGCCGGTCACCACAGAACCACCTGCCGGACAGACCGGAACCACCTGCCGGACACGCCGGAACCACCGGCTCGACCCGCCGGAACGACCGCTGGACATGCAAAATCACCTGCCGGCTACGCCACAAACACTTGGCGAACACTATGGAATCACCTGCCGGGCATGCCGGAACCACCTCTCAGATATGCCAGAACCACGTGCCAATGACCCCGGAAGCACCTGCCGAGCACGCCGGAACCACCTGCTCGACTCGCCAGAACCACCTGCCGGACACGCAAAAATCACCTGCCGGCTACGCCACAACCAGTTGCGGAACACTTCGGAATCACCTGCCGGGCTTGCTGGAACCACCTGCCGGTCATGCCAAAATCACCTGCCAACTACGCCAGTACCACTTGGCGGACACTGTGGAAAAACCTGTCGGGCCGGCCGGAACCACATCTCAGACGTGCCAGAACCATGTGCATGAGATGCTGGAACCACAACCCGAACAGACGGAAAACACCTGCCAGACCCGTCTGAACAACCTGCCCAGCACGCCGGAGCCACCTGCTCGACTCGCCGGAACCACCCACCTGACATGCCCAAATCACCAGCCGGGTATGCCAGAACCTCTTGGCGGACACTCCGGAATCATCTGCCAGACATGCCAGAACCAGCTCTCAGACACACCAGAACCACGTGCCGGAGACGCCGGAAGCACCTGCCGAGCACGTTGGAACCACCTGCTCAACTCGCCTGAACCACCTGCCGGACATGCCAAAATCACATGCCGACTATGCCAGAACCACTTGGCGAACACTCCGGAATCACTTGCCGGGCATGCAGGAGCCACCTGCTCGACTCGCCAGAAACACCTGCCGGACACGCCAAAATCAACTGCCGAGTTGGCCAGAACCACCTGGTGGACACTCCGAAACCACCTGCCGCGCATGCCGGAACCACCACTCAGACGTGCCGGCAGCACGTGCCGGACACGCCGGAAACACCTACCGGACAGACCGGAACCACCTGCCAAGCACGCCGGAGCCACCTGTTTGACTCGCTGGAACCACCTGCCGGACAGGCCAATATCAACTGCTGGCTATGCCAGAACCACCTGGGGGACGGTCCGGAATCACCTGCCAGCCATGGTGGAACCACCTCTCAGACGTACCAGAACCACCTGCCGGAGAAGCTGGAAACACGTCCTGGACAGTCTGGAACCACCTGCCGGCCAAGCCTGAACCACCAGCCAAGCACAACGGAACAACCTGCCAGACACGCCAGAATCACCTGCGTGTTATGCCAGAACCACTTGGAGGACACTCTGGGATGACCTGCCGGGCATGCCGGAACCACCTCTCAGACGTGCCAGAACCATGTGGCGGACAGTCAGAAATCACCTGTTGGGCATGCGCAACCACCTCTGAGACGTACCAGAACCACATGCCGTGCAGGCTGGAACCACCTACCGGACAGACCGGAATCACCTTTCGGGCATGCCGGAACCACCTGTCAGATGTGCCAGAGACACGTGCCGGAGACGCCGGAAGCACCTGCCAAGCACGTTGGAACCACCTGCTCAACTCGCCTGAACCACCTGCCGGACATGCCAAAATCACCTGCCGACTATGCCAGAACCACTTGGCGAACACTCCGGAATCACTTGCCGGGCATGCAGGAACCACCTCTCAGACATGCCAGAACCCCATGGCAATGACCCCGGAAGCACCAGCCGAGCACGCCGGAACCACGTGCTCGACTCGCCAGAACCACCTGCCGATCACGCAGAAATCACCTGCCGGCTACGCCACAACCAGTTGGTGAACACTTTGGAATCACCTGCCAGGCTTGCTGGAACCACCTGCCAGTCATGCCAAAATCAGCTGCCAACTACGCCAGAACCGCTTGGCGGACACTGCGGAAACACCTGTCGGGCCGGATGGAACCACATCTCAGACGTGCCAGAACCATGTGCATGAGATGCTGGAACCACACCCCGAACAGAAGGATACCACCTGCCAGAACCGCCTGAACCACCTGCTGAGCACGCCGGAATCACCTGCTCGACTCACCGGTAACACCTCCCTGACAGGCCAAAATCACCTGCTGGGTATGCCAGAACCACTTGGCGGAAACTCCGGAATCATCTGCCGGACATGCCGGAACCAGCTCTCAGACACCCCAGAACCAAGTGACGGAGACGCCGGAAGCACCTGCCGAGCATACCGGAGCCACCTGCTCGACTCACCAGAACCACCTGCCGGACACGCAAAAATCACCTGCCGGCTACGCCACAACCAGCTGGGGAACACTTCGGAATCACCTGCCGGGCTTGCTGGAACCACCTGCCGGTCATGCCAAAATCACCTGCCAACTACGCCAGTACCACTTGGCGGACACTGTGGAAACACCTGTCGGGCCGGCCGGAACCACATCTCAGACGTGCCAGAACCATGTTCATGAGATGCTGGAACCACACCCCGAACAGACGGAAAACACCTGCCAGACCCGTCTGAACAACCTGCCGCGCACGCCGGAGCCACCTGCTCGACTCGCCGGAACCACCTACCTGACATGCCCAAATCACCAGCCGGGTATGCCAGAACCTCTTGGCGGACACTCCAGAATCATCTGCCGGACATGCCGGAACCAGCTCTCAGACGTGCCGGAAGCACGTGCCGGACACGCCGGAATCACCTACCGCACAGACCGGAACAATCTGTCGAGCACGCCAGAGCCACCTGTTCGACTCGCTGGAACCACCTGCCGGACAGGCCAATATCAACTGCTGGCTATGCCAGAACCACCTGGGGGACGGTCCGGAATCACCTGCCAGCCATGGCGGAACCACCTCTCAGACGTACCAGAACCACCTGCCGGAGAAGCCGGAAACACGTACTGGACAGTCTGGAAGAACCTGCCGGCCAAGCCTGAACCACCTGCCGGACATGCCAAAATCACCTGCCGACTATGCCAGAACCACTTGGAGAACACTCCGGAATCACTTGCCGGGCATGCAGGAACCACCTCTCAGACATGCCAGAACCCCGTGCCAATGACCCCGGAAGCACCAGCCGAGCACGCCGGAACCACCTGCTCGACTCGCCAGAACCACCTGCCGATCACGCAAAAATCACCTGCCGGCTACGCCACAACCAGTTGGGGAACACTTTGGAATCACCTGCCAGGCTTGCTGGAACCACCTGCCAGTCATGCCAAAATCACCTGCCAACTACGCCAGAACCGCTTGGCGGACACTGCGGAAACACCTGTCGGGCCGGCTGGAACCACATCTCAGACGTGCCAGAAACGTGTTCATGAGATGCTGGAACCACATCCCGAACAGACGGATACCACCTGCCAGAACCGCCTGAACCACCTGCTGAGCACGCCGGAACAACCTGCTCGACTCACCGGTACCACCTCCCTGACACGCCAAAATCACCTGCTGGGAATGCCAGAACCACTTGGCGGACACTCCGGAATCATCTGCCGGACATGCCGGAAACACCTACCGGACAGACCGGAACCACCTGCTAAGACGCCGGAGCCACCTGTTCGACTCGCTGGAACCACCTGCCGGACAGGCCAATATCAACTGCTGCCTATGCCAGAACCACCTGGGGGACAGTCCGGGATCACCTGCCAGCCATGGCGGAACCACCTCTCAGACGTACCAGAACCACGTGCCGGAGAAGCTGGAAACACGTCCTGGACAGACTGGAACCACGTGACGGCAATGCCTGAACCACCTGCCAAGAACGGCGGAACCACCTGCCGGAAACGCCAAAATCTCCTGCGGGCTACGCCAGAACCACTTGGACGACTCTCCGAAATGACCTGCCGGGCATGTTGGAACCACCTCTCACACGTGCCAGAAGCACGTGGCGGACAGTCCGGAATCACCTGTTGGGCATACGCAACCACCTCTGACACGTACCAGAACCACGTGCCGTGCACGCCGGAGCCACCAACCGGACAGACCGGAATCAACTTTTGGGCATGCCGGAACCACCAGTCAGATGTGCCAGAAACACGTGCCGGAGACGCCGGAAGCACCTGCCGAGCACGTCGCAACCACCTGCTCAACTCGCCTGAACCACCTGCCGGACACGCCAAAATCACCTGCCCGCTACACCAGCACCACTTCGGGGACAAGCCGGAATCACGTGAGTGGCATGCCGGCACAGCCTCTCAGACTGAACCTCGTGCCGGACACCACAGAACCACCTGCCGGACAGACCGGAACCACCTGCCGGACACGCCGGAACCACCGGCTCGACCCGCCGGAACGACCGCTGGACCTGCAAAATCACCTGCCGGCTACGCCGGAAACACTTGGCGAACACTCCGGAATCACCTGCCGGGCATGCCGGAACCACCTCTCAGATATGCCAGAACAACGTGCCAATGACCCCGGAAGCACCTGCCAAGCACACCGGAACCACCTGCTCGACTCGCCAGAACCACCTGCAGGACACGCAGAAATCACCTGCCGGCTACGCCACAACCAGTTGAGGAGCACTTCGGAATCACATGGCGGGCTTGCTGGAACCACCTGCCGGTCATGCCAAAATCACCTGCCAACTACGCCAGTACCACTTGGCGGACACTGTGGAAACACCTGTCGGGCCGGCCGGAACCACATCTCAGACGTGCCAGAACCATGTGCATGAGATGCTGGAACCACACGCCGAACAGACGGAAAACACCTGCCAGACCCGTCTGAACAACCTGCCGAGCACGCCGGAGCCACCTGCTCGACTCGCCGGAACCACCTACCTGACATGCCCAAATCACCAGCCGGGTATGCCAGAACCACTTGGCGGACACTCCGGAATCATCTTCCGGACATGCCGGAACCAGCTCTCAGACACACCAGAACCACGTGCCGGAGACGCCGGAAGCACCTGCCGAGCATGCCGGAGCCACCTGCTCGACTCGCCAGAAACACCTGCCGGACACGCCAAAATCACCTGCCGGGTACGCCAGAACCACCTGGCCGACACTCCGAAATCACCTGTCGCGCATGCCGGAACCACCTCTCAGACGTGCCGGAAGCACGTGCCGGACACGCCGGAATCACCTACCGGACAGACCGGAACCACCTGCCGAGCACGCCGGAGCCACCTGTTCGACTCGCTGGAACCACCTGTCGGACAGGCCAATATCAACTGCTGGCTATGCCAGAACCACCTCGGGGACGGTCCGGAATCGCCTGCCAGCCATGGCGGAACCACCTCTCAGACGTACCAGAACCACCTGCCGGAGAAGCTGGAAACACGTCCTGGACAGTCTGGAACCACCTGCCGGCCAAGCCTGAACCATCTGCCAAAAACAACGGAACAACCTTCCAGACACGCCAAAATCACCTGCGTGTTATGCCAGAACCACTTGGAGGACACTCTGGGATGACCTGCCGGGCATGCCGGAACCACCTCTCAGACGTGCCAGAACCATGTGGCGGACAGTCCGGAATCACCTGTTGGGCATGCGCAACCACCTCTGAGACGTACCAGAACCACATGCCGTGCAGGCTGGAACCACCTACCGGACAGACCGGAATCACCTTTCGGGCATGCCGGAACCACCTGTCAGATGTGCCAGAAACACGTGCCGGAGACGCCGGAAGCACCTGCCAAGCACGTTGGAACCACCTGCTGAACTCGCCTGAACCACCTGCCGGACATGCCAAAATCACCTGCCGACTATGCCAGAACCACTTGGCGAACACTCCGGAATCACTTGCCGGGCATGCAGGAACCACCTCTCAGACATGCCAGAACCCCGTGCCAATGACCCCGGAAGCACCAGCCGAGCACGCCGGAACCACCTGCTCGACTCGCCAGAACCACCTGCCGGACACGCAAAAATCACCTGCCGGCTACGCCACAACCAGTTGGGGAACACTTCGGAATCACCTGCCGGGCTTGCTGGAACCACCTGCCGGAAATGCCAAAATCACCTGCCAACTACGCCAGTACCAATTGGCGGACACTGTGGAAACACCTGTCGGGCCGGCCGGAACCACATCTCAGACGTGCCAGAACCATGTGCATGAGATGCTGGAACCACACCCCGAACAGACGGAAAACACCTGCCAGACCCGTCTGAACAACCTGCCGAGCACGCCGGAGCCACCTGCTCGACTCGCCGGAACCACCTACCTGACATGCCCAAATCACCAGCCGGGTATGCCAGAACCACTTGGCGGACACTCCGGAATCATCTGCCGGACGTGCCGGAACCAGCTCTCAGACACACCAGAACCACGTGCCGGAGACGCCGGAAGCACCTGCCGAGCATGCCGGAGCCACCTGCTCGACTCGCCAGGAACACCTGCCGGACACGCCAAAATCACCTGCCGGGTACGCCAGAACCACCTGGCGGACACTCCGAAACCACCTGCCGCGCATGCCGGAACCACCTCTCAGACGTGCCGGAAGCACGTGCCGGACACGCCGGAAACACCTACGGACAGACCGGAACCACCTGCCAAGAACGCCGGAGCCACCTGTTCGACTCGCTGGAACCACCTGCCGGACAGGCCAATATCAACTGCTGGCTATGCCAGAACCACCTGGCGGACAGTCCGGGATCACCTGCCAGCCATGGCAGAACCACCTCTCAGACCTACCAGAACCACCTGCCGGAGAAGCTGGAAACACGTCCTGGACAGACTGGAACCACGTGACGACCATGCCTGAACCACCTGCCGAGCACGGCGGAACCACCTGCCGGACACGCCAAAATCACCTGCGGGCTATGCCAGAACCACTTGGACGACTCTCCGAAATGACCTGCCGGGCATGTTGGAACCACCTCTCACACGTGCCAGAAGCACGTGGCGGACAGTCCGGAATCACCTGTTGGGCATACGCAACCACCTCTGACACGTACCAGAACCACATGCCGAGCACGCCGGAACCACCTACCGGACAGACCGGAATCAACTTTTGGGCATGCCGGAACCACCAGTCAGATGTGCCAGAAACACGTGCCGGAGACGCCGGAAGCACCTGCCGAGCACGTCGCAACCACCTGCTCAACTCGCCTGATCCACCTGCCGGACACGCCAAAATCACCTGCCCGCTACACCAGCACCACTTCGGGGACAAGCCGGAATCACGTGAGGGGCATGCCGGCACAGCCTCTCAGACTGAACCTCGTGCCGGACACCACAGAAATACCTGCCGGACAGACCGGAACAACCTGTCGAGCACGCCAGAGCCAACTGTTCGACTCGCTGTAACCACCTGCCGGAGAGGCCAATATTAACTGCTGGCTATGCCAGAACCACCTGGGGGATGGTCCGGAATCACCTGCCAGCCATGGCGGAACCACCTCTCAGACGTACCAGAACCACCTGCCGGAGAAGTTGGAAACACGTCCTGGACAGTCTGGAACCACCTGCCGGCCAAGCCTGAACCACCTGCCAAGCACAACGGAACAACCTGCCAGACACGCCAAAATCGCCTGCGTGTTATGCCAGAACCACTTGGAGGACTCTCTGGGATGACCTGCCGGGCATGCCGGAAACACCTCTCAGACGTGGCAGAACCATGTGGCGGACAGTCCGGAATCACCTGTTGGGCATGCGCAACCACCTCTGAGACGTACCAGAACCACATGCCGTGCAGGCTGGAACCACCTACCGGACAGACCGGAATCACCTTTCGGGCATGCCGGAACCACCTGTCAGATGTGCCAGAAAGACGTGCCGGAGACGCCGGAAGCACCTGCCAAGCACGTTGGAACCACCTGCTCAACTCGCCTGAACCACCTGCCGGACATGCCAAAATCACCTGCCGACTATGCCAGAACCACTTGGCGAACACTCTGGAATCACTTGCCGGGCATGCAGGAACCACCTCTCAGACATGCCAGCACCCCGTGCCAATGACCCCGGAAGCACCAGCCGAGCACGCCGGAACCACCTGCTCGACTCGCCAGAACCACCTGCCGATCACGCAAAAATCACCTGCCGGCTACGCCACAACCAGTTGGTGAACACTTTGGAATCACCTGCCAGGCTTGCTGGAACCACCTGCCAGTCATGCCAAAATCACCTGCCAACTACGCCAGAACCGCTTGGCGGACACTGCGGAAACACCTGTCGGGCTGGCTGGAACCACATCTCAGACGTGCCAGAAACGTGTTCATGAGATGCTGGAACCACACCCCGAACAGACGGATACCACCTGCCAGAACCGCCTGAACCACCTGCTGAGCACGCCGGAACCACCTGCTCGACTCACCGGTACCACCTCCCTGACACGCCAAAATCACCTGCTGGGTATGCCAGAACCACTTGGCGGACACTCCGGAATCATCTGCCGGACATGCCGGAACAGGCTCTCAGACACACCAGAACCACGTGCCAGAGACGCCGCAAGCACCTGCCGAGCATGCCGGAGCCACCTGCTCGACTCGCCAGAAACACCTGCCGGACACGCCAAAATCACCTGCCGGGTATGCCAGAACCACTTCGGGGACAAGCCGGAATCACGTGAGGGGCATGCCGGCACAGCCTCTCAGACTGAACCTCGTGCCGGACACCACAGAACCACCTGCCGGACAGACCGGAACCAACTGCCGGACACGCCGGAACCACCGGCTCGACCCGCCGGAACGACCGCTGTGCATGCAAAATCACCTGCCGGCCACGCCGGAAACACTTGGCGAACACTCCGGAATCACCTGCCGGGCATGCCGGAACCACCTCTCAGATATGCCAGAACCACGTGCCAATGACCCCGGAAGCACCTGCCGAGCACGCCGGAACCACCTGCTCGACTCGCCAGAACCACCTGCCGGACACGCAAAAATCACCTGCCGGCTACGCCACAACCAGTTGGGGAACACTTCGGAATCACCTGCCGGGCTTGCTGGAACCACCTGCCCGTCATGCCAAAATCACCTGCCAACTACGCCAGTACCACTTGGCGGACACTGTGGAAACACCTGTCGGGCCGGCCGGAACCACATCTCAGACGTGCCAGAACCATGTGCATGAGATGCTGGAACCACACCCCGAACAGACGGAAAACACCTGCCAGACCCGTCTGAACAACCTGCCGGGCATGCCGGAACCACCTGTCAGATGTGCCAGAAACACGTGCCGGAGACGCCGGAAGCACCTGCCAAGCACGTTGGAACCACCTGCTCAACTCGCCTGAACCACCTGCCGGACATGCCAAAATCACCTGCCGACTATGCCAGAACCACTTGGCGAACACTCCGGAATCACTTGCCGGGCATGCAGGAACCACCTCTCAGACATGCCAGAACCCCGTGCCAATGACCCCGGAAGCACCAGCCGAGCACGCCGGAACCACCTGCTCGACTCGCCAGAACCACCTGCCGATCACGCAAAAATCACCTGCCGGCTACGCCACAACCAGTTGGTGAACACTTTGGAATCACCTGCCAGGCTTGCTGGAACCACCTGCCAGTCATGCCAAAATCACCTGCCAACTACGCCAGAACCGCTTGGCGGACACTGCGGAAACACCTGTCGGGCCGGCTGGAACCACATCTCAGACGTGCCGGAACCATGTGCATGAGATGCTGGAACCACACCCCGAACAGACGGAAAACACCTGCCAGACCCGTCTGAACAACCTGCCGAGCACGCCGGAGCCACCTGCTCGACTCGCCGGAACCACCTACCTGACATGCCCAAATCACCAGCCGGGTATGCCAGAACCACTTGGCGGACACTCCGGAATCATCTGCCGGACATGCCGGAACCAGCTCTCAGACACACCAGAACCACGTGCCGGAGACGCCGGAAGCACCTGCCGAGCATGCCGGAGCCACCTGCTCGACTCGCCAGAAACACCTGCCGGACACCCCAAAATCACCTGCCGGGTACACCAGAACCACCTGGCGGAGACTCTGAAATCACCTGTCGCGCATGCCGGAACCACCTCTCAGACGTGCCAGAAGCACGTGCCGGACACGCCGGAATCACCTACCGGACAGACCGGAACCACCTGCCAAGCACGCCGGAGCCACCTGTTCGACTCGCTGGAACCACCTGCCGGACAGGCCAATATCAACTGCTGGCTATGCCAGAACCACCTGGGGGACGGTCCGGAATCACCTGCCAGCCATGGCGGAACCACCTCTCAGACGTACCAGAACCACCTGCCGGAGAAGCTGGAAACACGTCCTGGACAGACTGGAACCACGTGACGGCCATGCCTGAACCACCTGCCGAGCACGGCGGAACCACCTGCCGGACACGCCAAAATCACCTGCGGGATACGCCAGAACCACTTGGACGACTCTCCGAAATGATCTGCCGGGCATGTTGGAACCACCTCTCAGACGTGCCAGAAGCACGTGGCGGACAGTCCGGAATCACCTGTTGGGCATAGGCAACCACCTCTGACACGTACCAGAACCACGTGCCGTGCACGCCGGAACCACCTACCGGACAGACCGGAATCAACTTTTGGGCATGCCGGAACCACCAGTCAGATGTGCCAGAAACACGTGCCGGAGACGCCGGAAGCACCTGCCGAGCACGTCGCAACCACCTGCTCAACTCGCCTGAACCACCTGCCGGACACGCCAAAATCACCTGCCCGCTACACCAGCACCACTTCGGGGACAAGCCGGAATCACGTGAGGGGCATGCCGGCACAGCCTCTCAGACTGAACCTCGTGCCGGACACCACAGAACCACCTGCCGGACAGACCGGAACCACCTGCCGGACACGCCGGAACCACCGGCTCGAACCGCCAGAACGACCGCTGGACATGCAAAATCACCTGCCGGCCACGCCGGAAACACTTGGCGAACACTCCGGAATCACCTGCCGGGCATGCCGGAACCACCTCTCAGATATGCCAGAACCACGTGCCAATGACCCCGGAAGCACCTGCCGAGCACGCCGGAACCACCTGCTCGACTCGCCAGAACCACCTGCCGGACACGCAAAAATCACCTGCCGGCTACGCCACAACCAGTTGGGGAACACTTCGTAATCACTTGCTGGGCTTGCTGGAACCACCTGCCCGTCATGCCAAAATCACCTGCCAACTACGCCAGTACCACTTGGCGGACACTGTGGAAACACCTGTCGGGCCGGCCGGAACCACATCTCAGACGTGCCAGAACCATGTGCATGAGATGCTGGAACCACACCCCGAAAAGCCGGAAAACACCTGCCAGACCCGTCTGAACAACCTGCCGAGCACGCCGGAGCCACCTGTTCGACTCGCTGGAACCACCTGACGGACAGGCCAATATCAACTGCTGGCTATGCCAGAACCACCTGGGGAACGGTCCGGAATCACCTGCCCGCCATGGCGGAACCACCTCTCAGACGTACCAGAACCACCTGCCGGAGAAGCTGGAAACACGTCCTGGACAGTCTGGAACCACCTGCCGGCCAAGCCTGAACCACCTGCCAAGCACAACGGAACAACCTGCCAGACACGCCAAAATCACCTGCGTGTTATGCCAGAACCACTTGGAGGACTCTCTGGGATGACCTGCCGGGCATGCCGGAACCACCTCTCAGACGTGCCAGAACCATGTGGCGGACAGTCCGGAATCACCTGTTGGGCATGCGCAACCACCTCTGAGACGTACCAGAACCACATGCCGTGCAGGCTGGACCCACCTACCGGACAGACCGGAATCACCTTTCGGGCATGCCGGAACCACCTGTCAGATGTGCCAGAAACACGTGCCGGAGACGCCGGAAGCACCTGCCAAGCACGTTGGAACCACCTGCTCAACTCGCCTGAACCACCTGCCGGACATGCCAAAATCACCTGCCGACTATGCCAGAACCACTTGGCGAACACTCCGGAATCACTTGCCGGGCATGCAGGAACCACCTCTCAGACATGCCAGAACCCCGTGCCAATGACCCCGGAAGCACCAGCCGAGCACGCCGGAACCACCTGCTCGACTCGCCAGAACCACCTGCCGATCACGCAAAAATCACCTGCCGGCTACGCCACAACCAGTTGGTGAACACTTTGGAATCACCTGCCAGGCTTGCTGGAACCACCTGCCAGTCATGCCAAAATCACCTGCCAACTACGCCAGAACCGCTTGGCGGACACTGCGGAAACACCTGTCGGGCCGGCCGGAACCACATCTCAGACGTGCCGGAACCATGTGCATGAGATGCTGGAACCACACCCCGAACAGACGGAAAACACCTGCCAGACCCGTCTGAACAACCTGCCGAGCACGCCGGAGCCACCTGCTCGACTCGCCGGAACCACCTACCTGACATGCCCAAATCACCAGCCGGGTATGCCAGAACCACTTGGCGGACACTCCGGAATCATCTGCCGGACATGCCGGAACCAGCTCTCAGACACACCAGAACCACGTGCCGGAGACGCCGGAAGCACCTGCCGAGCATGCCGGAGCCACCTGCTCGACTCGCCAGAAACACCTGCCGGACACCCCAAAATCACCTGCCGGGTACACCAGAACCACCTGGCGGAGACTCTGAAATCACCTGTCGTGCATGTCGGAACCACCTCTCAGACGTGCCAGAAGCACGTGCCGGACACGCCGGAATCACCTACCGGACAGACCGGAACCACCTGCCGAGCACGCCGGAGCCACCTGTTCGACTCGCTGGAACCACCTGCCGGACAGGCCAATATCAACTGCTGGCTATGCCAGAACCACCTGGGGGACGGTCCGGAATCACCTGCCAGCCATGGCGGAACCACCTCTCAGACGTACCAGAACCACCTGCTGGAGAAGCTGGAAACACGTCCTGGACAGTCTGGAACCACCTGCCGGCCAAGCCTGAACCACCTGCCAAGCACAACAGAACAACCTGCCAGACACGCCAAAATCGCCTGCGTGTTATGCCAGAACCACTTGGAGGACTCTCTGGGATGACCTGCCGGGCATGCCGGAAACACCTCTCAGACGTGCCAGAACCATGTGGCGGACAGTCCGGAATCACCTGTTGGGCATGCGCAACCACCTCTGAGACGTACCAGAACCACATGCCGTGCAGGCTGGAACCACCTACCGGACAGACCGGAATCACCTTTCGGGCATGCCGGAACCACCTGTCAGATGTGCCAGAAACACGTGCCGGAGACGCCGGAAGCACCTGCCAAGCACGTTGGAACCACCTGCTCAACTCGCCTGAACCACCTGCCGGACATGCCAAAATCACCTGCCGACTATGCCAGAACCACTTGGTGAACACTCTGGAATCACTTGCCGGGCATGCAGGAACCACCACTCAGACATGCCAGCACCCCGTGCCAATGACCCCGGAAGCACCAGCCGAGCACGCCGGAACCACCTGCTCGACTCGCCAGAACCACCTGCCGATCATGCAAAAATCACCTGCCGGCTACGCCACAACCAGTTGGTGAACACTTTGGAATCACCTGCCAGGCTTGCTGGAACCACCTGCCAGTCATGCCAAAATCACCTGCCAACTACGCCAGAACCGCTTGGCGGACACTGCGGAAACACCTGTCGGGCCGGCTGGAACCACATCTCAGACGTGCCAGAAACGTGTTCATGAGATGCTGGAACCACACCCCGAACAGACGGATACCACCTGCCAGAACCGCCTGAACCACCTGCTGAGCACGCCGGAACCACCTGCTCGACTCACCGGTACCACCTCCCTGACACGCCAAAATCACCTGCTGGGTATGCCAGAACCACTTGGCGGACACTCCGGAATCATCTGCCGGACATGCCGGAACAGGCTCTCAGACACACCAGAACCACGTGCCGGAGACGCAGCAAGCACCTGCCGAGCATGCCGGAGCCACCTGCTCGACTCGCCAGAAACACCTGCCGGACACCCCAAAATCACCTGCCGGGTACACCAGAACCACCTGGCGGACACTCTGAAATCACCTGTCGCGCATGCCGGAACCACCTCTCAGACGTGCCGGAAGCACGTGCCGGACACGCCGGAATCACCTACCGGACAGACCGGAACCACCTGCCGAGCACGCCGGAGCCACCTGTTCGACTCGCTGGAACCACCTGCCGGACAGGCCAATATCAACTGCTGGCTATGCCAGAACCACCTGGGGGACGGTCCGGAATCACCTGCCAGCCATGGCGGAACCACCTCTCAGACGTACCAGAACCACCTGCCGGAGAAGTTGGAAACACGTCCTGGACAGTCTGGAACCACCTGCCGGCCAAGCCTGAACCACCTGCCAAGCACAACGGAACAACCTGCCAGACACGCCAAAATCGCCTGCGTGTTATGCCAGAACCACTTGGAGGACTCTCTGGGATGACCTGCCGGGCATGCCGGAAACACCTCTCAGACGTGCCAGAACCATGTGGCGGACAGTCCGGAATCACCTGTTGGGCATGCGCAACCACCTCTGAGACGTACCAGAACCACATGCCGTGCAGGCTGGAACCACCTACCGGACAGACCGGAATCACCTTTCGGGCATGCCGGAACCACCTGTCAGATGTGCCAGAAAGACGTGCCGGAGACGCCGGAAGCACCTGCCAAGCACGTTGGAACCACCTGCTCAACTCGCCTGAACCACCTGCCGGACATGCCAAAATCACCTGCCGACTATGCCAGAACCACTTGGCGAACACTCTGGAATCACTTGCCGGGCATGCAGGAACCACCTCTCAGACATGCCAGCACCCCGTGCCAATGACCCCGGAAGCACCAGCCGAGCACGCCGGAACCACCTGCTCGACTCGCCAGAACCACCTGCCGATCACGCAAAAATCACCTGCCGGCTACGCCACAACCAGTTGGTGAACACTTTGGAATCACCTGCCAGGCTTGCTGGAACCACCTGCCAGTCATGCCAAAATCACCTGCCAACTACGCCAGAACCGCTTGGCGGACACTGCGGAAACACCTGTCGGGCCGGCTGGAACCACATCTCAGACGTGCCAGAAACGTGTTCATGAGATGCTGGAACCACACCCCGAACAGACGGATACCACCTGCCAGAACCGCCTGAACCACCTGCTGAGCACGCCGGAACCACCTGCTCGACTCACCGGTACCACCTCCCTGACACGCCAAAATCACCTGCTGGGTATGCCAGAACCACTTGGCGGACACTCCGGAATCATCTGCCGGACATGCCGGAACAGGCTCTCAGACACACCAGAACCACGTGCCGGAGACGCCGCAAGCACCTGCCGAGCATGCCGGAGCCACCTGCTCGACTCGCCAGAAACACCTGCCGGACACGCCAAAATCACCTGCCGGGTATGCCAGAACCACTTCGGGGACAAGCCGGAATCACGTGAGGGGCATGCCGGCACAGCCTCTCAGACTGAACCTCGTGCCGGACACCACAGAACCACCTGCCGGACAGACCGGAACCACCTGGTGGACACGCCGGAACCACCGGCTCGACCCGCCGGAACGACCGCTGTGCATGCAAAATCACCTGCCGGCCACGCCGGAAACACTTGGCGAACACTCCGGAATCACCTGCCGGGCATGCCGGAACCACCTCTCAGATATGCCAGAACCACGTGCCAATGACCCCGGAAGCACCTGCCGAGCACGCCGGAACCACCTGCTCGACTCGCCAGAACCACCTGCCGGACACGCAAAAATCACCTGCCGGCTACGCCACAACCAGTTGGGGAACACTTCGGAATCACCTGCCGGGCTTGCTGGAACCACCTGCCCGTCATGCCAAAATCACCTGCCAACTACGCCAGTACCACTTGGCGGACACTGTGGAAACACCTGTCGGGCCGGCCGGAACCACATCTCAGACGTGCCAGAACCATGTGCATGAGATGCTGGAACCACACCCCGAACAGACGGAAAACACCTGCCAGACCCGTCTGAACAACCTGCCGAGCACGCCGGAGCACCTGCTCGACTCGCCGGAACCGCCTACCTGACATGCCCAAATCACCAGCCGGGTATGCCAGAACCACTTGGCGGACACTCCGGAATCATCTGCCGGACACGCCGGAACCACCGGCTCGACCCGCCGGAACGACTGCTGGACATGCAAAATCACCTGCCGGCTACGCCGGAAACACTTGGCGAACACTCCGGAATCACCTGCCGGGCATGCCGGAACCACCTGTCAGATGTGCCAGAAACACGTGCCGGAGATGCCGGAAGCACCTGCCAAGCACGTTGGAACCACCTGCTCAACTCGCCTGAACCACCTGCCGGACATGCCAAAATCACCTGCCGACTATGCCAGAACCACTTGGCGAACACTCCGGAATCACTTGCCGGGCATGCAGGAACCACCTCTCAGACATGCCAGAACCCCGTGCCAATGACCCCGGAAGCACCAGCCGAGCACGCCGGAACCACCTGCTCGACTCGCCAGAACCACCTGCCGATCACGCAAAAATCACCTGCCGGCTACGCCACAACCAGTTGGTGAACACTTTGGAATCACCTGCCAGGCTTGCTGGAACCACCTGCCAGTCATGCCAAAATCACCTGCCAACTACGCCAGAACCGCTTGGCGGACACTGCGGAAACACCTGTCGGGCCGGCTGGAACCACATCTCAGACGTGCCGGAACCATGTGCATGAGATGCTGGAACCACACCCCGAACAGACGGAAAACACCTGCCAGACCCGTCTGAACAACCTGCCGAGCACGCCGGAGCCACCTGCTCGACTCGCCGGAACCACCTACCTGACATGCCCAAATCACCAGCCGGGTATGCCAGAACCACTTGGCGGACACTCCGGAATCATCTGCCGGACATGCCGGAACCAGCTCTCAGACACACCAGAACCACGTGCCGGAGACGCCGGAAGCACCTGCCGAGCATGCCGGAGCCACCTGCTCGACTCGCCAGAAACACCTGCCGGACACGCCAAAATCACCTGCCGGGTACACCAGAACCACCTGGCGGAGACTCTGAAATCACCTGTCGCGCATGCCGGAACCACCTCTCAGACGTGCCAGAAGCACGTGCCGGACACGCCGGAATCACCTACCGGACAGACCGGAACCACCTGCCGAGCACGCCGGAGCCACCTGTACGACTCGCTGGAACCACCTGCCGGACAGGCCAATATCAACTGCTGGCTATGCCAGAACCACCTGGGGGACGGTCCAGAATCACCTGCCAGCCATGGCGGAACCACCTCTCAGACGTACCAGAACCACCTGCCGGAGAAGCTGGAAATGCGTCCTGGACAGTCTGGAACCACCTGCCGGCCAAGCCTGAACCACCTGCCAAGCACAACGGAACAACCTGCCAGACACGCCAAAATCGCCTGCGTGTTATGCCAGAACCACTTGGAGGACTCTCTGGGATGACCTGCCGGGCATGCCGGAAACACCTCTCAGACGTGCCAGAACCATGTGGCGGACAGTCCGGAATCACCTGTTGGGCATGCGCAACCACCTCTGAGACGTACCAGAACCACATGCCGTGCAGGCTGGAACCACCTACCGGACAGACCGGAATCACCTTTCGGGCATGCCGGAACCACCTGTCAGATGTGCCAGAAACACGTGCCGGAGACGCCGGAAGCACCTGCCAAGCACGTTGGAACCACCTGCTCAACTCGCCTGAACCACCTGCCGGACATGCCAAAATCACCTGCCGACTATGCCAGAACCACTTGGTGAACACTCTGGAATCACTTGCCGGGCATGCAGGAACCACCACTCAGACATGCCAGCACCCCGTGCCAATGACCCCGGAAGCACCAGCCGAGCACGCCGGAACCACCTGCTCGACTCGCCAGAACCACCTGCCGATCACGCAAAAATCACCTGCCGGCTACGCCACAACCAGTTGGTGAACACTTTGGAATCACCTGCCAGGCTTGCTGGAACCACCTGCCAGTCATGCCAAAATCACCTGCCAACTACGCCAGAACCGCTTGGCGGACACTGCGGAAACACCTGTCGGGCCGGCTGGAACCACATCTCAGACGTGCCAGAAACGTGTTCATGAGATGCTGGAACCACACCCCGAACAGACGGATACCACCTGCCAGAACCGCCTGAACCACCTGCTGAGCACGCCGGAACCACCTGCTCGACTCACCGGTACCACCTCCCTGACACGCCAAAATCACCTGCTGGGTATGCCAGAACCACTTGGCGGACACTCCGGAATCATCTGCCGGACATGCCGGAACCAGCTCTCAGACACACCAGAACCAAGTGCCGGAGACGCCGGAAGCACCTGCCGAGCATGCCGGAGCCACCTGCTCGACTCGCCAGAAACACCTGCCGGACACCCCAAAATCACCTGCCGGGTACACCAGAACCACCTGGCGGACACTCTGAAATCACCTGTCGCGCATGCCGGAACCACCTCTCAGACGTGCCGGAAGCACGTGCCGGACACGCCGGAATCACCTACCGGACAGACCGGAACCACCTGCCGAGCACGCCGGAGCCACCTGTTCGACTCGCTGGAACCACCTGCCGGACAGGCCAATATCAACTGCTGGCTATGCCAGAACCACCTGGGGGACGGTCCGGAATCACCTGCCAGCCATGGCGGAACCACCTCTCAGACGTACCAGAACCACCTGCCGGAGAAGTTGGAAACACGTCCTGGACAGTCTGGAACCACCTGCCGGCCAAGCCTGAACCACCTGCCAAGCACAACGGAACAACCTGCCAGACACGCCAAAATCGCCTGCGTGTTATGCCAGAACCACTTGGAGGACTCTCTGGGATGACCTGCCGGGCATGCCGGAAACACCTCTCAGACGTGCCAGAACCATGTGGCGGACAGTCCGGAATCACCTGTTGGGCATGCGCAACCACCTCTGAGACGTACCAGAACCACATGCCGTGCAGGCTGGAACCACCTACCGGACAGACCGGAATCACCTTTCGGGCATGCCGGAACCACCTGTCAGATGTGCCAGAAAGACGTGCCGGAGACGCCGGAAGCACCTGCCAAGCACGTTGGAACCACCTGCTCAACTCGCCTGAACCACCTGCCGGACATGCCAAAATCACCTGCCGACTATGCCAGAACCACTTGGCGAACACTCTGGAATCACTTGCCGGGCATGCAGGAACCACCTCTCAGACATGCCAGCACCCCGTGCCAATGACCCCGGAAGCACCAGCCGAGCACGCCGGAACCACCTGCTCGACTCGCCAGAACCACCTGCCGATCACGCAAAAATCACCTGCCGGCTACGCCACAACCAGTTGGTGAACACTTTGGAATCACCTGCCAGGCTTGCTGGAACCACCTGCCAGTCATGCCAAAATCACCTGCCAACTACGCCAGAACCGCTTGGCGGACACTGCGGAAACACCTGTCGGGCCGGCTGGAACCACATCTCAGACGTGCCAGAAACGTGTTCATGAGATGCTGGAACCACACCCCGAACAGACGGATACCACCTGCCAGAACCGCCTGAACCACCTGCTGAGCACGCCGGAACCACCTGCTCGACTCACCGGTACCACCTCCCTGACACGCCAAAATCACCTGCTGGGTATGCCAGAACCACTTGGCGGACACTCCGGAATCATCTGCCGGACATGCCGGAACAGGCTCTCAGACACACCAGAACCACGTGCCGGAGACGCCGCAAGCACCTGCCGAGCATGCCGGAGCCACCTGCTCGACTCGCCAGAAACACCTGCCGGACACACCAAAATCACCTGCCGGGTATGCCAGAACCACTTCGGGGACAAGCCGGAATCACGTGAGGGGCATGCCGGCACAGCCTCTCAGACTGAACCTCGTGCCGGACACCACAGAACCACCTGCCGGACAGACCGGAACCACCTGCCGGACACGCCGGAACCACCGGCTCGACCCGCCGGAACGACCGCTGGACATGCAAAATCACCTGCCGGCTACGCCGGAAACACTTGGCGAACACTCCGGAATCACCTGCCGGGCATGCCGGAACCACCTCTCAGATATGCGAGAACCACGTGCCAATGACCCCGGAAGCACCTGCCGAGCACGCCGGAACCACCTGCTCGACTCGCCAGAACCACCTGCCGGACACGCAAAAATCACCTGCCGGCTACGCCACAACCGGTTGGTGAACACTTCAGAATCACCTGCCGGGCTTGCTGGAACCACCTGCCGGTCATGCCAAAATCACCTGCCAACTACGCCAGTACCACTTGGCGGACACTGTGGAAACACCTGTCGGGCCGGCCGGAACCACATCTCAGACGTGCCAGAACCATGTGCATGAGATGCTGGAACCACACCCCGAACAGAAGGAAAACACCTGCCAGACCCGTCTGAACAACCTGCCGAGCACGCCGGAGCCACCTGCTCGACTCGCCGGAACCACCTACCTGACATGCCCAAATCACCAGCCGGGTATGCCAGAACCACTTGGCGGACACTCCGGAATCATCTGCCGGACATGCCGGAACCAGCTCTCAGACACACCAGAACCACGTGCCAGAGACGCCGGAAGCACCTGCCGAGCATGCCGGAGCCACCTGCTCGACTCGCCAGAAACACCTGCCGGACACGCCAAAATCACCTGCCGTGTACACCAGAACCAGCTGGCGGACACTCTGAAATCACCTGTCGCGCATGCCGGAACCACCTCTCAGACGTGCCGGAAGCACGTGCCGGACACGCCGGAATCACCTACCGGACAGACCAGAACCACCTGCCGAGCACGCCGGAGCCACCTGTTCGACTCGCTGGAACCACCTGCCGGACACGCCAATATCAACTGCTGGCTATGCCAGAACCACCTGGGGGACGGTCCGGAATCACCTGCCAGCCATGGCGGAACCACCTCTCAGACGTACCAGAACCACCTGCCGGAGAAGCTGGAAACACGTCCTGGACAGTCTGGAACCACCTGCCGGCCAAGCCTGAACCACCTGCCAAGCACAACGGAACAACCTGCCAGACACGCCAAAATCGCCTGCGTGTTATTCCAGAACCACATGGAGGACTCTCTGGGATGACCTGCCGGGCATGCCGGAACCACCTCTCAGACGTGCCAGAACCATGTGGCGGACAGTCCGGAATCACCTGTTTGGCATGTGCAACCACCTCTGAGACGTACCATAACCACATGCCGTGCAGGCTGGAACCACCTACCGGACACACCGGAATCACCTTTCGGGCATGCCGGAACCACCTGTCAGATGTGCCAGAAACACGTGCCGGAGACGCCGGAAGCACCTGCCAAGCACGTTGGAACCACCTGCTCAACTCGCCTGAACCACCTGCCGGACATGCCAAAATCACCTGCCGACTATGCCAGAACCACTTGGCGAACACTCCGGAATCACTTGCCGGGCATGCAGGAACCACCTCTCAGACATGCCAGAACCCCGTGCCAATGACCCCGGAAGCACCAGCCGAGCACGCCGGAACCACCTGCTCGACTCGCCAGAACCACCTGCCGATCACGCAAAAATCACCTGCCAGCTACGCCACAACCAGTTGGTGAACACTTTGGAATCACCTGCCGGGCTTGCTGGAACCACCTGCCAGTCATGCCAAAATCACCTGCCAACTACGCCAGAACCGCTTGGCGGACACTGCGGAAACACCTGTCGGGCCGGCTGGAACCACATCTCAGACGTGCCAGAAACGTGTTCATGAGATGCTGGAACCACACCCCGAACAGACGGATACCACCTGCCAGAACCGCCTGAACCACCTGCTGAGCACGCCGGAACCACCTGCTCGACTCACCGGTACCACCTCCCTGACACGCCAAAATCACCTGCTGGGTATGCCAGAACCACTTGGCGGACACTCTGGAATCATCTGCCGGACATGCCGGAACCAGCTCTCAGACACACCAGAACCAAGTGCCGGAGACGCCGGAAGCACCTGCTGAGCATGCCGGAGCCACCTGCTCGACTCGCCAGAAACACCTGCCGGACACGCCAAAATCACCTGCCGGGTACGCCAGAACCACCTGGCGGACACTACGGAATCACCTGCCGCGCATGCCGGAACCACGTCTCAGACGTGCCGGAAGCACGTGCCGGACACGCCGGAATCACCTACTGGACAGACCGGAACCACCTGCCGAGCACGCCGGAGCCACCTGTTCGACTCGCTGGAACCACCTGCCGGACACGCCAATATCAACTGCTGGCTATGCCAGAACCACCTGGGGGACGGTCCGGGATCACCTGCCAGCCATGGCGGAACCACCTCTCAGACGTACCAGAACCACCTGCCGGAGAAGCTGGAAACACGTCCTGGACAGACTGGAACCACGTGACGGCCATGCCTGAACCACCTGCCGAGCACGGCGGAACCACCTGCCGAACACGCCAAAATCACCTGCGGGCTACGCCAGAACCACTTGGACGACCGTCCGAAATGACCTGCCGGGCATGTTGGAACCACCTCTCAGACGTGCCAGAAGCACGTGGCGGACAGTCCGGAATCACCTGTTGGGCATACGCAACCACCTCTGACACGTACCAGAACCACGTGCCGTGCACGCCGGAACCACCTACCGGACAGACCGGAATCAACTCTTGGGCATGCCGGAACCACCAGTCAGATGTGCCAGAAACACGTGCCGGAGACGCCGGAAGCACCTGCCGAGCACGTCGCAACCACCTGATCAACTCGCCTGAACCACCTGCCGGACACGCCAAAATCACCTGCCCACTGCACCAGCACCACTTCGGGGACAAGCCGGAATCACGTGAGGGGCATGCCGGCACAGCCTCTCAGACTGAACCTCGTGCCGGACACCACAGAACCACCTGCCGGACAGACCGGAACCACCTGCCGGACACGCCAGAACCACCGGCTCGACCCGCCGGAACGACCGCTGGACATGCAAGATCACCTGCCGGCTACGCCGGAAACACTTGGCGAACACTCCGGAATCACCTGCCGGGCATGCCGGAACCACCTCTCAGATATGCCAGAACCACGTGCCAATGACCCCGGAAGCACCTGCCGAGCACGCCGGAACCACCTGCTCGACTCGCCAGAACCACCTGCCGGACACGCAAAAATCACCTGCCGGCTACGCCACAACCAGTTGGGGAACACTTCGGAATCACCTGCCGGGCTTGCTGGAACCACCTGCCGGTCATGCCAAAATCACCGGCCAACTACGCCAGTAGCACTTGGTGGACACTGTGGAAACACCAGTCGGGCCGGCCGGAACCACATCTCAGACGTGCCAGAACCATGTGCATGAGATGCTGGAACCACACCCCGAACAGACGGAAAACACCTGCCAGACCCGTCTGAACAACCTGCCGAGCACGCCGGAGCCACCTGCTCGACTCGCCGGAGCCACCTACCTGACATGCCCAAATCACCAGCCGGGTATGCCAGAACCACTTGGCGGACACTCCGGAATCATCTGCCGGACATGCCGGAACCAGCTCTCAGACACACCAGAACCACGTGCCGGAGACGCCGGAAGCACCTGCCGAGCATGCCGGAGCCACGTGCTCGACTCGCCAGAAACACCTGCCGGACACCCCAAAATCACCTGCCGGGTACACCAGAACCACCTGGCGGACACTCTGAAATCACCTGTCGCGCATGCCGGAACCACCTCTCAGACGTGCCGGAAGCACGTGCCGGACACGCCGGAATCACCTACCGGACAGACCGGAACCACCTGCCGAGCACGCCGGAGCCACCTGTTCGACTCGCTGGAACCACCTGCCGGACAGGCCAATATCAACTGCTGGCTATGCCAGAACCACCGGGCGGACGGTCCGGAATCACCTGCCAGCCATGGAGGAACCACCTCTCAGACGTACCAGAACCACCTGCCGGAGAAGCTGGAAACACGTCCTGGACAGTCTGGAACCACCTGCCGGCCAAGCCTGAACCACCTGCCAAGCACAACGGAACAACCTGCCAGACACGCCAAAATCGCCTGCGTGTTATGCCAGAACCACTTGGAGGACTCTCTGGGATGACCTGCCGGGCATGCCGGAACCACCTCTCAGACGTGCCAGAACCATGTGGCGGACAGTCCGGAATCACCTGTTGGGCATGCGCAACCACCTCTGAGACGTACCAGAACCACATGCCGTGCAGGCTGGAACCACCTACCGGACAGACCGGAATCACCTTTCGGGCATGCCGGAACCACGTGTCAGATGTGCCAGAAACACGTGCCGGAGACGCCGGAAGCACCTGCCAAGCACGTTGGAACCACCTGCTCAACTCGCCTGAACCACCTGCCGGACATGCCAAAATCACCTGCCGACTATGCCAGAACCACTTGGTGAACACTCTGGAATCACTTGCCGGGCATGCAGGAACCACCACTCAGACATGCCAGCACCCCGTGCCAATGACCCCGGAAGCACCAGCCGAGCACGCCGGAACCACCTGCTCGACTCGCCAGAACCACCTGCCGATCACGCAAAAATCACCTGCCGGCTACGCCACAACCAGTTGGTGAACACTTTGGAATCACCTGCCAGGCTTGCTGGAACCACCTGCCAGTCATGCCAAAATCACCTGCCAACTACGCCAGAACCGCTTGGCGGACACTGCGGAAACACCTGTCGGGCCGGCTGGAACCACATCTCAGACGTGCCAGAAACGTGTTCATGAGATGCTGGAACCACACCCCGAACAGACGGATACCACCTGCCAGAACCGCCTGAACCACCTGCTGAGCACGCCGGAACCACCTGCTCGACTCACCGGTACCACCTCCCTGACACGCCAAAATCACCTGCTGGGTATGCCAGAACCACTTGGCGGACACTCCGGAATCATCTGCCGGACATGCCGGAACCAGCTCTCAGACACACCAGAACCAAGTGCCGGAGACGCCGGAAGCACCTGCCGAGCATGCCGGAGCCACCTGCTCGACTCGCCAGAAACACCTGCCGGACACCCCAAAATCACCTGCCGGGTACACCAGAACCACCTGGCGGACACTCTGAAATCACCTGTCGCGCATGCCGGAACCACCTCTCAGACGTGCCGGAAGCACGTGCCGGACACGCCGGAATCACCTACCGGACAGACCGGAACCACCTGCCGAGCACGCCGGAGCCACCTGTTCGACTCGCTGGAACCACCTGCCGGACAGGCCAATATCAACTGCTGGCTATGCCAGAACCACCTGGGGGACGGTCCGGAATCACCTGCCAGCCATGGCGGAACCACCTCTCAGACGTACCAGAACCACCTGCCGGAGAAGTTGGAAACACGTCCTGGACAGTCTGGAACCACCTGCCGGCCAAGCCTGAACCACCTGCCAAGCACAACGGAACAACCTGCCAGACACGCCAAAATCGCCTGCGTGTTATGCCAGAACCACTTGGAGGACTCTCTGGGATGACCTGCCGGGCATGCCGGAAACACCTCTCAGACGTGCCAGAACCATGTGGCGGACAGTCCGGAATCACCTGTTGGGCATGCGCAACCACCTCTGAGACGTACCAGAACCACATGCCGTGCAGGCTGGAACCACCTACCGGACAGACCGGAATCACCTTTCGGGCATGCCGGAACCACCTGTCACATGTGCCAGAAACACGTGCCGGAGACGCCGGAAGCACCTGCCAAGCACGTTGGAACCACCTGCTCAACTCGCCTGAACCACCTGCCGGACATGCCAAAATCACCTGCCGACTATGCCAGAACCACTTGGCGAACACTCTGGAATCACTTGCCGGGCATGCAGGAACCACCTCTCAGACATGCCAGCACCCCGTGCCAATGACCCCGGAAGCACCAGCCGAGCACGCCGGAACCACCTGCTCGACTCGCCAGAACCACCTGCCGATCACGCAAAAATCACCTGCCGGCTACGCCACAACCAGTTGGTGAACACTTTGGAATCACCTGCCAGGCTTGCTGGAACCACCTGCCAGTCATGCCAAAATCACCTGCCAACTACGCCAGAACCGCTTGGCGGACACTGCGGAAACACCTGTCGGGCCGGCTGGAACCACATCTCAGACGTGCCAGAAACGTGTTCATGAGATGCTGGAACCACACCCCGAACAGACGGATACCACCTGCCAGAACCGCCTGAACCACCTGCTGAGCACGCCGGAACCACCTGCTCGACTCACCGGTACCACCTCCCTGACACGCCAAAATCACCTGCTGGGTATGCCAGAACCACTTGGCGGACACTCCGGAATCATCTGCCGGACATGCCGGAACAGGCTCTCAGACACACCAGAACCACGTGCCGGAGACGCCGCAAGCACCTGCCGAGCATGCCGGAGCCACCTGCTCGACTCGCCAGAAACACCTGCCGGACACACCAAAATCACCTGCCGGGTATGCCAGAACCACTTCGGGGACAAGCCGGAATCACGTGAGGGGCATGCCGGCACAGCCTCTCAGACTGAACCTCGTGCCGGACACCACAGAACCACCTGCCGGACAGACCGGAACCACCTGCCGGACACGCCGGAACCACCGGCTCGACCCGCCGGAACGACCGCTGGACATGCAAAATCACCTGCCGGCTACGCCGGAAACACTTGGCGAACACTCCGGAATCACCTGCCGGGCATGCCGGAACCACCTCTCAGATATGCGAGAACCACGTGCCAATGACCCCGGAAGCACCTGCCGAGCACGCCGGAACCACCTGCTCGACTCGCCAGAACCACCTGCCGGACACGCAAAAATCACCTGCCGGCTACGCCACAACCGGTTGGTGAACACTTCAGAATCACCTGCCGGGCTTGCTGGAACCACCTGCCGGTCATGCCAAAATCACCTGCCAACTACGCCAGTACCACTTGGCGGACACTGTGGAAACACCTGTCGGGCCGGCCGGAACCACATCTCAGACGTGCCAGAACCATGTGCATGAGATGCTGGAACCACACCCCGAACAGAAGGAAAACACCTGCCAGACCCGTCTGAACAACCTGCCGAGCACGCCGGAGCCACCTGCTCGACTCGCCGGAACCACCTACCTGACATGCCCAAATCACCAGCCGGGTATGCCAGAACCACTTGGCGGACACTCCGGAATCATCTGCCGGACATGCCGGAACCAGCTCTCAGACACACCAGAACCACGTGCCAGAGACGCCGGAAGCACCTGCCGAGCATGCCGGAGCCACCTGCTCGACTCGCCAGAAACACCTGCCGGACACGCCAAAATCACCTGCCGTGTACACCAGAACCAGCTGGCGGACACTCTGAAATCACCTGTCGCGCATGCCGGAACCACCTCTCAGACGTGCCGGAAGCACGTGCCGGACACGCCGGAATCACCTACCGGACAGACCAGAACCACCTGCCGAGCACGCCGGAGCCACCTGTTCGACTCGCTGGAACCACCTGCCGGACACGCCAATATCAACTGCTGGCTATGCCAGAACCACCTGGGGGACGGTCCGGAATCACCTGCCAGCCATGGCGGAACCACCTCTCAGACGTACCAGAACCACCTGCCGGAGAAGCTGGAAACACGTCCTGGACAGTCTGGAACCACCTGCCGGCCAAGCCTGAACCACCTGCCAAGCACAACGGAACAACCTGCCAGACACGCCAAAATCGCCTGCGTGTTATTCCAGAACCACATGGAGGACTCTCTGGGATGACCTGCCGGGCATGCCGGAACCACCTCTCAGACGTGCCAGAACCATGTGGCGGACAGTCCGGAATCACCTGTTTGGCATGTGCAACCACCTCTGAGACGTACCATAACCACATGCCGTGCAGGCTGGAACCACCTACCGGACACACCGGAATCACCTTTCGGGCATGCCGGAACCACCTGTCAGATGTGCCAGAAACACGTGCCGGAGACGCCGGAAGCACCTGCCAAGCACGTTGGAACCACCTGCTCAACTCGCCTGAACCACCTGCCGGACATGCCAAAATCACCTGCCGACTATGCCAGAACCACTTGGCGAACACTCCGGAATCACTTGCCGGGCATGCAGGAACCACCTCTCAGACATGCCAGAACCCCGTGCCAATGACCCCGGAAGCACCAGCCGAGCACGCCGGAACCACCTGCTCGACTCGCCAGAACCACCTGCCGATCACGCAAAAATCACCTGCCAGCTACGCCACAACCAGTTGGTGAACACTTTGGAATCACCTGCCGGGCTTGCTGGAACCACCTGCCAGTCATGCCAAAATCACCTGCCAACTACGCCAGAACCGCTTGGCGGACACTGCGGAAACACCTGTCGGGCCTGCTGGAACCACATCTCAGACGTGCCAGAAACGTGTTCATGAGATGCTGGAACCACACCCCGAACAGACGGATACCACCTGCCAGAACCGCCTGAACCACCTGCTGAGCACGCCGGAACCACCTGCTCGACTCACCGGTACCACCTCCCTGACACGCCAAAATCACCTGCTGGGTATGCCAGAACCACTTGGCGGACACTCTGGAATCATCTGCCGGACATGCCGGAACCAGCTCTCAGACACACCAGAACCAAGTGCCGGAGACGCCGGAAGCACCTGCTGAGCATGCCAGAGCCACCTGCTCGACTCGCCAGAAACACCTGCCGGACACGCCAAAATCACCTGCCGGGTACGCCAGAACCACCTGGCGGACACTACGGAATCACCTGCCGCGCATGCCGGAACCACGTCTCAGACGTGCCGGAAGCACGTGCCGGACACGCCGGAATCACCTACTGGACAGACCGGAACCACCTGCCGAGCACGCCGGAGCCACCTGTTCGACTCGCTGGAACCACCTGCCGGACACGCCAATATCAACTGCTGGCTATGCCAGAACCACCTGGGGGACGGTCCGGGATCACCTGCCAGCCATGGCGGAACCACCTCTCAGACGTACCAGAACCACCTGCCGGAGAAGCTGGAAACACGTCCTGGACAGACTGGAACCACGTGACGGCCATGCCTGAACCACCTGCCGAGCACGGCGGAACCACCTGCCGAACACGCCAAAATCACCTGCGGGCTACGCCAGAACCACTTGGACGACCGTCCGAAATGACCTGCCGGGCATGTTGGAACCACCTCTCAGACGTGCCAGAAGCACGTGGCGGACAGTCCGGAATCACCTGTTGGGCATACGCAACCACCTCTGACACGTACCAGAACCACGTGCCGTGCACGCCGGAACCACCTACCGGACAGACCGGAATCAACTCTTGGGCATGCCGGAACCACCAGTCAGATGTGCCAGAAACACGTGCCGGAGACGCCGGAAGCACCTGCCGAGCACGTCGCAACCACCTGATCAACTCGCCTGAACCACCTGCCGGACACGCCAAAATCACCTGCCCACTGCACCAGCACCACTTCGGGGACAAGCCGGAATCACGTGAGGGGCATGCCGGCACAGCCTCTCAGACTGAACCTCGTGCCGGACACCACAGAACCACCTGCCGGACAGACCGGAACCACCTGCCGGACACGCCAGAACCACCGGCTCGACCCGCCGGAACGACCGCTGGACATGCAAGATCACCTGCCGGCTACGCCGGAAACACTTGGCGAACACTCCGGAATCACCTGCCGGGCATGCCGGAACCACCTCTCAGATATGCCAGAACCACGTGCCAATGACCCCGGAAGCACCTGCCGAGCACGCCGGAACCACCTGCTCGACTCGCCAGAACCACCTGCCGGACACGCAAAAATCACCTGCCGGCTACGCCACAACCAGTTGGGGAACACTTCGGAATCACCTGCCGGGCTTGCTGGAACCACCTGCCGGTCATGCCAAAATCACCGGCCAACTACGCCAGTAGCACTTGGTGGACACTGTGGAAACACCTGTCGGGCCGGCCGGAACCACATCTCAGACGTGCCAGAACCATGTGCATGAGATGCTGGAACCACACCCCGAACAGACGGAAAACACCTGCCAGACCCGTCTGAACAACCTGCCGAGCACGCCGGAGCCACCTGCTCGACTCGCCGGAGCCACCTACCTGACATGCCCAAATCACCAGCCGGGTATGCCAGAACCACTTGGCGGACACTCCGGAATCATCTGCCGGACATGCCGGAACCAGCTCTCAGACACACCAGAACCACGTGCCGGAGACGCCGGAAGCACCTGCCGAGCATGCCGGAGCCACGTGCTCGACTCGCCAGAAACACCTGCCGGACACCCCAAAATCACCTGCCGGGTACACCAGAACCACCTGGCGGACACTCTGAAATCACCTGTCGCGCATGCCGGAACCACCTCTCAGACGTGCCGGAAGCACGTGCCGGACACGCCGGAATCACCTACCGGACAGACCGGAACCACCTGCCGAGCACGCCGGAGCCACCTGTTCGACTCGCTGGAACCACCTGCCGGACAGGCCAATATCAACTGCTGGCTATGCCAGAACCACCGGGCGGACGGTCCGGAATCACCTGCCAGCCATGGAGGAACCACCTCTCAGACGTACCAGAACCACCTGCCGGAGAAGCTGGAAACACGTCCTGGACAGTCTGGAACCACCTGCCGGCCAAGCCTGAACCACCTGCCAAGCACAACGGAACAACCTGCCAGACACGCCAAAATCGCCTGCGTGTTATGCCAGAACCACTTGGAGGACTCTCTGGGATGACCTGCCGGGCATGCCGGAACCACCTCTCAGACGTGCCAGAACCATGTGGCGGACAGTCCGGAATCACCTGTTGGGCATGCGCAACCACCTCTGAGACGTACCAGAACCACATGCCGTGCAGGCTGGAACCACCTACCGGACAGACCGGAATCACCTTTCGGGCATGCCGGAACCACCTGTCACATGTGCCAGAAACACGTGCCGGAGACGCCGGAAGCACCTGCCAAGCACGTTGGAACCACCTGCTCAACTCGCCTGAACCACCTGCCGGACATGCCAAAATCACCTGCCGACTATGCCAGAACCACTTGGCGAACACTCCGGAATCACTTGCCGGGCATGCAGGAACCACCTCTCAGACATGCCAGAACCCCGTGCCAATGACCCCGGAAGCACCAGCCGAGCACGCCGGAACCACCTGCTCGACTCGCCAGAACCACCTGCCGATCACGCAAAAATCACCTGCCGGCTACGCCACAACCAGTTGGTGAACACTTTGGAATCACCTGCCAGGCTTGCTGGAACCACCTGCCAGTCATGCCAAAATCACCTGCCAACTACACCAGAACCGCTTGGCGGACACTGCGGAAACACCTGTCATGCCTGCTGGAACCACATCTCAGACGTGCCAGAAACGTGTTCATGAGATGCTGGAACCACACCCCGAACAGACGGATACCACCTGCCAGAACCGCCTGAACCACCTGCCGAGCACGCCGGAACCACCTGCTCAACTCACCGGTACCACCTCCCTGACACGCCAAAATCACCTGCTGGGTATGCCAGAACCACTTGGCGGACACTCCGGAATCATCTGCCGGACATGCCGGAACCAGCTCTCAGACACACCAGAACCAAGTGCCGGAGATGCCGGAAGCACCTGCTGAGCATGCCGGAGCCACCTGCTCGACTCGCCAGAAACACCTGCCGGACACGCCAAAATCACCTGCCGGGTACGCCAGAACCACCTGGCGGACACTACGGAATCACCTGCCGCGCATGCCGGAACCACCTCTCAGACGTGCCGGAATCACGTGCCAGACACGCCGGAAACACCTACTGGACAGACCGGAACCACCTGCCAAGAACGCCGGAGCCACCTGTTCGACTCGCTGGAACCAGCTGCCGGACAGGCCAATATAAACTGCTGGATATGCCAGAACCACCTGGGGGACAGTCCGGGATCACCTGCCAGCCATGGCGGAACCACCTCTCAGACGTACCAGAACCACCTGCCGGAGAAGCTGGAAACACGTCCTGGACAGACTGGAACCACGTGACGGCCATGCCTGAACCACCTGCCGAGCACGGCGGAACCACCTGCCGGACACGCGAAAATCACCTGCGGGCTATGCCAGAACCACTTGGACGACTCTATGAAATGACCTGCCGGGCATGTTGGAACCACCTCTCAGACGTGCCAGAAGCACGTGGCGGACAGTCCGGAATCACCTGTTGGGCATACGCAACCACCTCTGACACGTACCAGAATCACGTGCCGTGCACGCCGGAACCACCTACCGGACAGACCGGAATCAACTTTTGGGCATGCCGGAACCACCAGTCAGATGTGCCAGAAACACGTGCCGGAGACGCCGGAAGCACCTGCCGAGCACGTCGCAACCACCTGCTCAACTCGCCTGAACCACCTGCCGGACATGCCAAAATCACCTGCCCGCTACACCAGCACCACTTCGGGGACAAGCCGGAATCACGTGAGGGGCATGCCGGCACAGCCTCTCAGACTGAACCTCGTGCCGGACACCACAGAACCACCTGCCGGACAGACCGGAACCACCTGCCGGACACGCCAGAACCACCGGCTCGACCCGCCGGAACGACCGCTGGACATGCAAATTCACCTGCCGGCTACGCCGGAAACACTTGGCGAACACTCCGGAATCACCTGCCGGGCATGCCGGAACCACCTCTCAGATATGCCACAACCACGTGCAAATGAAGCCGGAAGCACCTGCCGAGCACGCCGGAACCACCTGCTCGACTCGCCAGAACCACCTGCCGGACACGCAAAAATCACCTGCCGGCTACGCCACAACCAGTTGGGGAAAACTTCGGAATCACCTGCCGGGCTTGCTGGAACCACCTGCCGGTCATGCCAAAATCACCTGCCAACTACGCCAGTACCACTTGGCGGACACTGTGGAAACACCTGTCGGGCCGGCCGGAACCACATCTCAGACGTGCCAGAACCATGTGCATGAGATGCTGGAACCACACCCTGAACAGACGGAAAACACCTGCCAGACCCGTCTGAACAACCTGCCGAGCACGCCGGAGCCACCTGCTCGACTCGCCGGAACCACCTACCTGACATGCCCAAATCACCAGCCGGGTATGCCAGAACCACTTGGCGGAAACTCCGGAATCATCTGCCGGACATGCCGGAACCACCTCTCAGACACAACAGAACCACGTGCCGGAGACGCCGGAAGCACCTGCCGAGCATGCCGGAGCCACCTGCTCGACTCGCCAGAAACACCTGTCGGACACGCCAAAATCACCTGCCGGGTACGCCAGAACCACCTGGCGGACACTCCGAAATCACCTGTCGCGCATGCCGGAACCACCTCTCAGACGTGCCGGAAGCACGTGCTGCACACGCCGGAATCACCTACCGGACAGACCGGAACCACCTGCCGAGCACGCCGGAGCCACCTGTTCGACTCGCTGGAACCACCTGCCGGACAGGCCAATATCAAATGCTGGCTATGCCAGAACCACCTGGGGGACGGTCCGGAATCACCTGCCAGCCATGGCGGAACCACCTCTCAGACGTACCAGAACCACCTGCCGGAGAAGCTGGAAACACGTCCTGGACAGTCTGGAACCACCTGCCGGCCAAGCCTGAACCACCTGCCAAGCACAACGGAACAACCTGCCAGACACGCCAAAATCACCTGCGTGTTATGCCAGAACCACTTGGAGGACTCTCTGGGATGACCTGCCGGGCATGCCGGAACCACCTCTCAGACGTGCCAGAACCATGTGGCGGACAGTCCGGAATCACCTGTTGGGCATGCGCAACCACCTCTGAGACGTACCAGAACCACATGCCGTGCAGGCTGGAACCACCTACCGGACAGACCGGAATCACCTTTCGGGCATGCCGGAACCACCTGTCAGATGTGCCAGAAACACGTGCCGTAGACGCCGGAAGCACCTGCCAAGCACGTTGGAACCACCTGCTCAACTCGCCTGAACCACCTGCCGGACATGCCAAAATCACCTGCCGACTATGCCAGAACCACTTGGCGAACACTCCGGAATCACTTGCCGGGCATGCAGGAACCACCTCTCAGACATGCCAGAACCCCGTGCCAATGACCCCGGAAGCACCAGCCGAGCACGCCGGAACCACCTGCTCGACTCGCCAGAACCACCTGCCGATCACGCAAAAATCACCTGCCGGCTACGCCACAACCAGTTGGTGAACACTTTGGAATCACCTGCCAGGCTTGCTGGAACCACCTGCCAGTCATGCCAAAATCAACTGCCAACTACGCCAGAACCGCTTGGCGGACACTGTGGAAACACCTGTCGGGCCGGCTGGAACCACATCTCAGACGTGCCAGAAACGTGTTCATGAGATGCTGGAACCACACCCCGAACAGACGGATACCACCTGCCAGAACCGCCTGAACCACCTGCTGAGCACGCCGGAACCACCTGCTCGACTCACCGGTACCACCTCCCTGACACGCCAAAATCACCTGCTGGGTATGCCAGAACCACTTGGCGGACACTCCGGAATCATCTGCCGGACATGCCGGAACCAGCTCTCAGACACACCAGAACCAAGTGCCGGAGACGCCGGAAGCACCTGCCGAGCATGCCGGAGCCACCTGCTCGACTCGCCAGAAACACCTGCCGGACACGCCAAAATCACCTGCCGGGTACGCCAGAACCACATGGCGGACACTACGGAATCACATGCCGCGCATGCCGGAACCACCTCTCAGACGTGCCGGAAGCACGTGCCGGACACGCCGGAATCACCTACCGGACAGACCGGAACCACCTGCCAAGAACGCCGGAGCCACCTGTTCGACTCGCTGGAACCACCTGCCGGACAGGCCAATATCATCTGCTGGTTATGCCAGAACCACCTGGGGGACAGTCCGGGATCACCTGCCAGCCATGGCGGAACCACCTCTCAGACGTACCAGAACCACCTGCCGGAGAAGCTGGAAACACGTCCTGGACAGACTGGAACCACGTGACGGCCATGCCTGAACCACCTGCCGAGCACGGCGGAACCACCTGCCGGACACGCCAAAATCACCTGCGGGCTACGCCAGAACCACTTGGACGACTCTCCGAAATGACCTGCCGGGCATGTTGGAACCACCTCTCAGACGTGCCAGAAGCACGTGGCGGACAGTCCGGAATCACCTGTTGGGCATACGCAACCACCTCTGACACGTACCAGAACCACGTGCCGTGCACGCCGGAACCACCTACCGGACAGACCGGAATCAACTTTTGGGCATGCCGGAACCACCAGTCAGATGTGCCAGAAACACGTGCCGGAGACGCCGGAAGCACCTGCCGAGCACGTCGCAACCACCTGCTGAACTCGCCTGAACCACCTGCCGGACATGCCAAAATCACCTGCCCGCTACACCAGCACCACTTCGGGGACAAGCCGGAATCACGTGAGGGGCATGCCGGCACAGCCTCTCAGACTGAACCTCGTGCCGGACACCACAGAACCACCTGCCGGACAGACCGGAACCACCTGCCGGACACGCCGGAACCACCGGCTCGACCCGTCGGAACGACCGCTGGACATGCAAGATCACCTGCCGGCTACGCCGGAAACACTTGGCGAACACTCCGGAATCACCTGCCGGGCATGCCGGAACCACCTCTCAGATATGCCAGAACCACGTGCCAATGACCCCGGAAGCACCTGCCGAGCACGCCGGAACCACCTGCTCGACTCGCCAGAACCACCTGCCGGACACGCAAAAATCACCTGCCGGCTACGCCACAACCAGTTGGGGAACACTTCGGAATCACCTGCCGGGCTTGCTGGAACCACCTGCCGGTCATGCCAAAATCACCTGCCAACTACGCCAGTACCACTTGGCGGACACTGTGGAAACACCTGTCGGGCCGGCCGGAACCACATCTCAGACGTGCCAGAACCATGTGCATGAGATGCTGGAACCACACCCCGAACAGACGGAAAACACCTGCCAGACCCGTCTGAACAACCTGCCGAGCACGCCGGAGCACCTGCTCGACTCGCCGGAGCCACCTACCTGACATGCCCAAATCACCAGCCGGGTATGCCAGAACCACTTGGCGGACACTCCGGAATCATCTGCCGGACATGCCGGAACCAGCTCTCAGACACACCAGAACCACGTGCCGGAGACGCCGGAAGCACCTGCCGAGCATGCCGGAGCCACGTGCTCGACTCGCCAGAAACACCTGCCGGACACCCCAAAATCACCTGCCGGGTACACCAGAACCACCTGGCGGACACTCTGAAGTCACCTGTCGCGCATGCCGGAACCACATCTCAGACGTGCCGGAAGCACGTGCCGGACACGCCGGAATCACCTACCGGACAGACCGGAACCACCTGCCGAGCACGCCGGAGCCACCTGTTCGACTCGCTGGAACCACCTGCCGGACAGGCCAATATCAACTGCTGGCTATGCCAGAACCACCTGGGGGACGGTCCGGAATCACCTGCCAGCCATGGCGGAACCACCTCTCAGACGTACCAGAACCACCTGCCAGAGAAGCTGGAAACACGTCCTGGAGAGACTGGAACCACCTGCCGGCCAAGCCTGAACCACCTGCCAAGCACAACGGAACAACCTGCCAGACACGCCAAAATCACCTGCGTGTTATGCCAGAACCACTTGGAGGACTCTCTGGGATGACCTGCCGGGCATGCCGGAACCACCTGTCAGACGTTCCAGAACCATGTGGCGGACAGTCCGGAATCACCTGTTGGGCATGCGCAACCACCTCTGAGACGTACCAGAACCACATGCCGTGCAGGCTGGAACCACCTACCGGACAGACCGGAATCACCTTTCGGGCATGCCGGAACCACCTGTCAGATGTGCCAGAAACACGTGCCGGAGACGCCGGAAGCACCTGCCAAGCACGTTGGAACCACCTGCTCAACTCGCCTGAACCACCTGCCGGACATGCCAAAATCACCTGCCGACTATGCCAGAACCACTTGGCGAACACTCCGGAATCACTTGCCGGGCATGCAGGAACCACCTCTCAGACATGCCAGAACCCCGTGCCAATGACCCCGGAAGCACCAGCCGAGCACGCCGGAACCTCCTGCTCGACACGCCAGAACCACCTGCCGATCACGCAAAAATCACCTGCCGGCTACGCCACAACCAGTTGGTGAACACTTTGGAATCACCTGCCAGGCTTGCTGGAACCACCTGCCAGTCATGCCAAAATCACCTGCCGACTACGCCAGAACCTCTTGGCGGACACTGCGGAAACACCTGTCGGGCCGGCTGGAACCACATCTCAGACGTGCCAGAAACGTGTTCATGAGATGCTGGAACCACACCCCGAACAGACGGATACCACCTGCCAGAACCGCCTGAACCACCTGCTGAGCACGCCGGAACCACCTGCTCGACTCACCGGTACCACCTCCCTGACACGCCAAAATCACCTGCTGGGTATGCCAGAACCACTTGGCGGACACTCTGGAATCATCTGCCGGACATGCCGGAACCAGCTCTCAGACACACCAGAACCAAGTGCCGGAGACGCCGGAAGCACCTGCTGAGCATGCCGGAGCCACCTGCTCGACTCGCCAGAAACACCTGCCGGACACGCCAAAATCACCTGCCGGGTACGCCAGAACCACCTGGCGGACACTACGGAATCACCTGCCGCGCATGCCGGAACCACGTCTCAGACGTGCCGGAAGCACGTGCCGGACACGCCGGAATCACCTACCGGACAGACCGGAACCACCTGCCGAGCACGCCGGAGCCACCTGTTCGACTCGCTGGAACCACCTGCTGGACAGGCCAATATCAACTGCTGGCTATGCCAGAACCACCTGGGGGACGGTCCGGGATCACCTGCCAGCCATGGCGGAACCACCTCTCAGACGTACCAGAACCACCTGCCGGAGAAGCTGGAAACACGTCCTGGACAGACTGGAACCACGTGACGGCCATGCCTGAACCACCTGCCGAGCACGGCGGAACCACCTGCCGAACACGCCAAAATCACCTGCGGGCTACGCCAGAAACACTTGGACGACCGTCCGAAATGACCTGCCGGGCATGTTGGAACCACCTCTCAGACGTGCCAGAAGCACGTGGCAGACAGTCCGGAATCACCTGTTGGGCATACGCAACCACCTCTGACACGTACCAGAACCACGTGCCGTGCACGCCGGAACCACCTACCGGACAGACCGGAATCAACTCTTGGGCATGCCGGAACCACCAGTCAGATGTGCCAGAAACACGTGCCGGAGACGCCGGAAGCACCTGCCGAGCACGTCGCAACCACCTGATCAACTCGCCTGAACCACCTGCCGGACACGCCAAAATCACCTGCCCACTGCACCAGCACCACTTCGGGGACAAGCCGGAATCACGTGAGGGGCATGCCGGCACAGCCTCTCAGACTGAACCTCGTGCCGGACACCACAGAACCACCTGCCGGACAGACCGGAACCACCTGCCGGACACGCCAGAACCACCGGCTCGACCCGCCGGAACGACCGCTGGACATGCAAGATCACCTGCCGGCTACGCCGGAAACACTTGGCGAACACTCCGGAATCACCTGCCGGGCATGCCGGAACCACCTCTCAGATATGCCAGAACCCCGTGCCAATGACCCCGGAAGCACCAGCCGAGCACGCCGGAACCACCTGCTCGACTCGCCAGAACCACCTGCCGATCACGCAAAAATCACCTGCCGGCTACGCCACAACCAGTTGGTGAACACTTTGGAATCACCTGCCAGGCTTGCTGGAACCACCTGCCAGTCATGCCAAAATCACCTGCCAACTACACCAGAACCGCTTGGCGGACACTGCGGAAACACCTGTCATGCCTGCTGGAACCACATCTCAGACGTGCCAGAAACGTGTTCATGAGATGCTGGAACCACACCCCGAACAGACGGATACCACCTGCCAGAACCGCCTGAACCACCTGCCGAGCACGCCGGAACCACCTGCTCGACTCACCGGTACCACCTCCCTGACACGCCAAAATCACCTGCTGGGTATGCCAGAACCACTTGGCGGACACTCCGGAATCATCTGCCGGACATGCCGGAACCAGCTCTCAGACACACCAGAACCAAGTGCCGGAGATGCCGGAAGCACCTGCTGAGCATGCCGGAGCCACCTGCTCGACTCGCCAGAAACACCTGCCGGACACGCCAAAATCACCTGCCGGGTACGCCAGAACCACCTGGCGGACACTACGGAATCACCTGCCGCGCATGCCGGAACCACCTCTCAGACGTGCCGGAATCACGTGCCAGACACGCCGGAAACACCTACTGGACAGACCGGAACCACCTGCCAAGAACGCCGGAGCCACCTGTTCGACTCGCTGGAACCAGCTGCCGGACAGGCCAATATAAACTGCTGGATATGCCAGAACCACCTGGGGGACAGTCCGGGATCACATGCCAGCCATGGCGGAACCACCTCTCAGACGTACCAGAACCACCTGCCGGAGAAGCTGGAAACACGTCCTGGACAGACTGGAACCACGTGACGGCCATGCCTGAACCACCTGGCGAGCACGGCGGAACCACCTGCCGGACACGCGAAAATCACCTGCGGGCTACGCCAGAACCACTTGGACGACTCTATGAAATGACCTGCCGGGCATGTTGGAACCACCTCTCAGACGTGCCAGAAGCACGTGGCGGACAGTCCGGAATCACCTGTTGGGCATACGCAACCACCTCTGACACGTACCAGAATCACGTGCCGTGCACGCCGGAACCACCTACCGGACAGACCGGAATCAACTTTTGGGCATGCCGGAACCACCAGTCAGATGTGCCAGAAACACGTGCCGGAGACGCCGGAAGCACCTGCCGAGCACGTCGCAACCACCTGCTCAACTCGCCTGAACCACCTGCCGGACATGCCAAAATCACCTGCCCGCTACACCAGCACCACTTCGGGGACAAGCCGGAATCACGTGAGGGGCATGCCGGCACAGCCTCTCAGACTGAACCTCGTGCCGGACACCACAGAACCACCTGCCGGACAGACCGGAACCACCTGCCGGACACGCCAGAACCACCGGCTCGACCCGCCGGAACGACCGCTGGACATGCAAATTCACCTGCCGGCTACGCCGGAAACACTTGGCGAACACTCCGGAATCACCTGCCGGGCATGCCGGAACCACCTCTCAGATATGCCACAACCACGTGCAAATGAAGCCGGAAGCACCTGCCGAGCACGCCGGAACCACCTGCTCGACTCGCCAGAACCACCTGCCGGACACGCAAAAATCACCTGCCGGCTACGCCACAACCAGTTGGGGAAAACTTCGGAATCACCTGCCGGGCTTGCTGGAACCACCTGCCGGTCATGCCAAAATCACCTGCCAACTACGCCAGTACCACTTGGCGGACACTGTGGAAACACCTGTCGGGCCGGCCGGAACCACATCTCAGACGTGCCAGAACCATGTGCATGAGATGCTGGAACCACACCCCGAACAGACGGAAAACACCTGCCAGACCCGTCTGAACAACCTGCCGAGCACGCCGGAGCCACCTGCTCGACTCGCCGGAACCACCTACCTGACATGCCCAAATCACCAGCCGTGTATGCCAGAACCACTTGGCGGACACTCCGGAATCATCTGCCGGACATGCCGGAACCAGCTCTCAGACACACCAGAACCACGTTCCGGAGATGCCGGAAGCACCTGCCGAGCATGCCGGAGCCACCTGCTCGACTAGCCAGAAGCACCTTCCGGACACGCCAAAATCACCTGCCGGGTACGCCAGAACCACCTGGCGGACACTCCGAAATCACCTGTCGCGCATGCCAGAACCACCTCTCAGACGTGCCGGAAGCACGTGCCGGACACGCCGGAATCACCTACCGGACAGACTGGAACCACCTGCCGAGCACGCCGGAGCCACCTGTTCGACTCGCTGGAACCACCTGCCGGACAGGCCAATATCAACTGCTGGCTATGCCAGAACCACCGGGCGGACGGTCCGGAATCACCTGCCAGCCATGGAGGAACCATCTCTCAGACGTACCAGAACCACCTGCCGGAGAAGCTGGAAACACGTCCTGGACAGTCTGGAACCACCTGCCGGCCAAGCCTGAACCACCTGCCAAGCACAACGGAACAACCTGCCAGACACGCCAAAATCACCTGCGTGTTATGCCAGAACCACTTGGAGGACTCTCTGGGATGACCTGCCGGGCATGCCGGAACCACCTCTCAGACGTGCCAGAACCATGTGGCGGACAGTCCGGAATCACCTGTTGGGCATGCGCAACCACCTCTGAGACGTACCAGAACCACATGCCGTGCAGGCTGGAACCACCTACCGGACAGACCGGAATCACTTTTCGGGCATGCCGGAACCACCTGTCAGATGTGCCAGAAACACGTGCCGGAGACGCCGGAAGCACCTGCCAAGCACTTTGGAACCACCTGCTCAACTCGCCTGAACCACCTGCCGGACATGCCAAAATCACCTGCCGACTATGCCAGAACCACTTGGCGAACACTCCGGAATCACTTGCCGGGCATGCAGGAACCACCTCTCAGACATGCCAGAACCCCGTGCCAATGACCCCGGAAGCACCAGCCGAGCACGCCGGAACCTCCTGCTCGACACGCCAGAACCACCTGCCGATCACGCAAAAATCACCTGCCGGCTACGCCACAACCAGTTGGTGAACACTTTGGAATCACCTGCCAGGCTTGCTGGAACCACCTGCCAGTCATGCCAAAATCACCTGCCAACTACGCCAGAACCGCTTGGCGGACACTGCGGAAACACCTGTCGGGCCGGCTGGAACCACATCTCAGACGTGCCAGAAACGTGTTCATGAGATGCTGGAACCACACCCCGAACAGACGGATACCACCTGCCAGACCCGCCTGAACCACCTGCCGAGCACGCCGGAACCACCTGCTCGACTCACCGGTACCACCTCCCTGACACGCCAAAATCAGCTGCTGGGTATGCCAGAACCACTTGGCGGACACTCCGGAATCATCTGCCGGACATGCCGGAACCAGCTCTCAGACACACCAGAACCACGTGCCGGAGACGCCGGAAGCACCTGCCGAGCATGCCGGAGCCACATGCTCGACTCGCCAGAAATACCTGCCGGACACGCCAAAATCACCTCCCGGGTACGCCAGAACCACCTGGCGGACACTCCGAAATCACCTGTCGCGCATGCCGGAACCACCTCTCAGACGTGCTGGAAGCACGTGCCGGACACGCCGGAATCACCTACCGGACAGACCGGAACCACCTGCCGAGCACGCCGGAGCCACCTGTTCGACTCGCTGGAACCACCTGCCGGACAGGCCAATATCAACTGCTGGCTATGCCAGAACCACCTGGGGGACAGTCTGGGATCACCTGCCATCCATGGCGGAACCACCTCTCAGACGTACCAGAACCACCTGCCGGAGAAGCTGGAAACACGTCGTGGACAGACTGGAACCACGTGACGGCCATGCCTGAACCACCTGCCGAGCACGGCGGAACCACCTGCCGGACACGCCAAAATCACCTGCGGGATACGCCAGAACCACTTGGACGACTCTCCGAAATGATCTGCCGGGCATGTTGGAACCACCTCTCAGACGTGCCAGAAGCACGTGGCGGACAGTCCGGAATCACCTGTTGGGCATACGCAACCACCTCTGACACGTACCAGAACCACGTGCCGTGCACGCCGGAACCACCTACCGGACAGACCGGAATCAACTTTTGGGCATGCCGGAACCACCAGTCAGATGTGCCAGAAACACGTGCCGGAGACGCCGGAAGCACCTGCCGAGCACGTCGCAACCACCTGCTCAACTCGCCTGAACCACCTGCCGGACACGCCATAATCACCAGCCCGCTACACCAGCACCACTTCGGGGACAAGCCGGAATCACGTGAGGGGCATGCCGGCACAGCCTCTCAGACTGAACCTCGTGCCGGACACCACAGAAACACCTGCCGGACAGACCGGAACCACCTGCCGGACACGCCGGAACCACCGGCTCGACCCGCCGGAACGACCGCGGGACATGCAAAATCACCAGCCGGCCACGCCGGAAACACTTGGCGAACACTCCGGAATCACCTGCCGGGCATGCCGGAACCACCTCTCAGATATGCCAGAACCACGTGCCAATGATCCCGGAAGCACCTGCCGAGCACGCCGGAACCACCTGCTCGACTCGCCAGAACCACCTGCCGGACACGCAAAAATCACCTGCCGGCTACGCCACAACCAGTTCGGGAACACTTCGGAATCACTTGCCGGGCTTGCATGAACCACCTGCCCGTCATGCCAAAATCACCTGCCAACTACGCCAGTAGCACTTGGCGGACACTGTGGAAACACCTGTAGGGCCGGCCGGAACCACATCTCAGACGTGCCAGAACCATGTGCATGAGATGCAGGAACCACACCCCGAAAAGACGGAAAACACCTGCCAGAGCCGTCTGAACAACCTGCCGAGCACGCCGGAGCCACCTGTTCGACTCGCTGGAACCACCTGACGGACAGGCCAATATAAACTGCTGGCTATGCCAGAACCACCTGGGGAACGGTCCGGAATCACCTGCCAGCCATGGCGGAACCACCTCTCAGACGTACCAGAACCACCTGCCGGAGAAGCTGGAAACACGTCCTGGACAGTCTGGAACCACCTGCCGGCCAAGCCTGAACCACCTGCCAAGCACAACGGAACAACCTGCCAGACACGCCAAAATCACCTGCGTGTTATGCCAGAACCACTTGGAGGACTCTCTGGGATGACCTGCCGGGCATGCCGGAACCACCTCTCAGACGTGCCAGAACCATGTGGCGGACAGTCCGGAATCACCTGTTGGGCATGCGCAACCACCTCTGAGACGTACCAGAACCACATGCCGTGCAGGCTGGAACCACCTACCGGACAGACCGGAATCACCTTTCGGGCATGCCGGAACCACCTGGCACATGTGCCAGAAACACGTGCCGGAGACGCCGGAAGCACCTGCCAAGCACGTTGGAACCACCTGCTCAACTCGCCTGAACCACCTGCCGGACATGCCAAAATCACCTGCCGACTATGCCAGAACCACTTGGCGAACACTCTGGAATCACTTGCCGGGCATGCAGGAACCACCACTCAGACATGCCAGAACCCCGTGCCAATGACCCCGGAAGCACCAGCCGAGCACGCCGGAACCACCTGCTCGACTCGCCAGAACCACCTGCCGATCACGCAAAAATCACCTGCCGGCTACGCCACAACCAGTTGGTGAACACTTTGGAATCACCTGCCAGGCTTGCTGGAACCACCTGCCAGTCATGCCAAAATCACCTGCCAACTACACCAGAACCGCTTGGCGGACACTGCGGAAACACCTGTCATGCCTGCTGGAACCACATCTCAGACGTGCCAGAAACGTGTTCATGAGATGCTGGAACCACACCCCGAACAGACGGATACCACCTGCCAGAACCGCCTGAACCACCTGCCGAGCACGCCGGAACCACCTGCTCGACTCACCGGTACCACCTCCCTGACACGCCAAAATCACCTGCTGGGTATGCCAGAACCACTTGGCGGACACTCCGGAATCATCTGCCGGACATGCCGGAACCAGCTCTCAGACACACCAGAACCAAGTGCCGGAGATGCCGGAAGCACCTGCTGAGCATGCCGGAGCCACCTGCTCGACTCGCCAGAAACACCTGCCGGACACGCCAAAATCACCTGCCGGGTACGCCAGAACCACCTGGCGGACACTACGGAATCACCTGCCGCGCATGCCGGAACCACCTCTCAGACGTGCCGGAATCACGTGCCAGACACGCCGGAAACACCTACTGGACAGACCGGAACCACCTGCCAAGAACGCCGGAGCCACCTGTTCGACTCGCTGGAACCAGCTGCCGGACAGGCCAATATAAACTGCTGGATATGCCAGAACCACCTGGGGGACAGTCCGGGATCACATGCCAGCCATGGCGGAACCACCTCTCAGACGTACCAGAACCACCTGCCGGAGAAGCTGGAAACACGTCCTGGACAGACTGGAACCACGTGACGGCCATGCCTGAACCACCTGCCGAGCACGGCGGAACCACCTGCCGGACACGCGAAAATCACCTGCGGGCTACGCCAGAACCACTTGGACGACTCTATGAAATGACCTGCCGGGCATGTTGGAACCACCTCTCAGACGTGCCAGAAGCACGTGGCGGACAGTCCGGAATCACCTGTTGGGCATACGCAACCACCTCTGACACGTACCAGAATCACGTGCCGTGCACGCCGGAACCACCTACCGGACAGACCGGAATCAACTTTTGGGCATGCCGGAACCACCAGTCAGATGTGCCAGAAACACGTGCCGGAGACGCCGGAAGCACCTGCCGAGCACGTCGCAACCACCTGCTCAACTCGCCTGAACCACCTGCCGGACATGCCAAAATCACCTGCCCGCTACACCAGCACCACTTCGGGGACAAGCCGGAATCACGTGAGGGGCATGCCGGCACAGCCTCTCAGACTGAACCTCGTGCCGGACACCACAGAACCACCTGCCGGACAGACCGGAACCACCTGCCGGACACGCCAGAACCACCGGCTCGACCCGCCGGAACGACCGCTGGACATGCAAATTCACCTGCCGGCTACGCCGGAAACACTTGGCGAACACTCCGGAATCACCTGCCGGGCATGCCGGAACCACCTCTCAGATATGCCACAACCACGTGCAAATGAAGCCGGAAGCACCTGCCGAGCACGCCGGAACCACCTGCTCGACTCGCCAGAACCACCTGCCGGACACGCAAAAATCACCTGCCGGCTACGCCACAACCAGTTGGGGAAAACTTCGGAATCACCTGCCGGGCTTGCTGGAACCACCTGCCGGTCATGCCAAAATCACCTGCCAACTACGCCAGTACCACTTGGCGGACACTGTGGAAACACCTGTCGGGCCGGCCGGAACCACATCTCAGACGTGCCAGAACCATGTGCATGAGATGCTGGAACCACACCCCGAACAGACGGAAAACACCTGCCAGACCCGTCTGAACAACCTGCCGAGCACGCCGGAGCCACCTGCTCGACTCGCCGGAACCACCTACCTGACATGCCCAAATCACCAGCCGTGTATGCCAGAACCACTTGGCGGACACTCCGGAATCATCTGCCGGACATGCCGGAACCAGCTCTCAGACACACCAGAACCACGTTCCGGAGATGCCGGAAGCACCTGCCGAGCATGCCGGAGCCACCTGCTCGACTAGCCAGAAGCACCTTCCGGACACGCCAAAATCACCTGCCGGGTACGCCAGAACCACCTGGCGGACACTCCGAAATCACCTGTCGCGCATGCCAGAACCACCTCTCAGACGTGCCGGAAGCACGTGCCGGACACGCCGGAATCACCTACCGGACAGACTGGAACCACCTGCCGAGCACGCCGGAGCCACCTGTTCGACTCGCTGGAACCACCTGCCGGACAGGCCAATATCAACTGCTGGCTATGCCAGAACCACCGGGCGGACGGTCCGGAATCACCTGCCAGCCATGGAGGAACCATCTCTCAGACGTACCAGAACCACCTGCCGGAGAAGCTGGAAACACGTCCTGGACAGTCTGGAACCACCTGCCGGCCAAGCCTGAACCACCTGCCAAGCACAACGGAACAACCTGCCAGACACGCCAAAATCACCTGCGTGTTATGCCAGAACCACTTGGAGGACTCTCTGGGATGACCTGCCGGGCATGCCGGAACCACCTCTCAGACGTGCCAGAACCATGTGGCGGACAGTCCGGAATCACCTGTTGGGCATGCGCAACCACCTCTGAGACGTACCAGAACCACATGCCGTGCAGGCTGGAACCACCTACCGGACAGACCGGAATCACTTTTCGGGCATGCCGGAACCACCTGTCAGATGTGCCAGAAACACGTGCCGGAGACGCCGGAAGCACCTGCCAAGCACTTTGGAACCACCTGCTCAACTCGCCTGAACCACCTGCCGGACATGCCAAAATCACCTGCCGACTATGCCAGAACCACTTGGCGAACACTCCGGAATCACTTGCCGGGCATGCAGGAACCACCTCTCAGACATGCCAGAACCCCGTGCCAATGACCCCGGAAGCACCAGCCGAGCACGCCGGAACCTCCTGCTCGACACGCCAGAACCACCTGCCGATCACGCAAAAATCACCTGCCGGCTACGCCACAACCAGTTGGTGAACACTTTGGAATCACCTGCCAGGCTTGCTGGAACCACCTGCCAGTCATGCCAAAATCACCTGCCAACTACGCCAGAACCGCTTGGCGGACACTGCGGAAACACCTGTCGGGCCGGCTGGAACCACATCTCAGACGTGCCAGAAACGTGTTCATGAGATGCTGGAACCACACCCCGAACAGACGGATACCACCTGCCAGAACCGCCTGAACCACCTGCCGAGCACGCCGGAACCACCTGCTCGACTCACCGGTACCACCTCCCTGACACGCCAAAATCACCTGCTGGGTATGCCAGAACCACTTGGCGGACACTCCGGAATCATCTGCCGGACATGCCGGAACCAGCTCTCAGACACACCAGAACCACGTGCCGGAGACGCCGGAAGCACCTGCCGAGCATGCCGGAGCCACATGCTCGACTCGCCAGAAATACCTGCCGGACACGCCAAAATCACCTCCCGGGTACGCCAGAACCACCTGGCGGACACTCCGAAATCACCTGTCGCGCATGCCGGAACCACCTCTCAGACGTGCTGGAAGCACGTGCCGGACACGCCGGAATCACCTACCGGACAGACCGGAACCACCTGCCGAGCACGCCGGAGCCACCTGTTCGACTCGCTGGAACCACCTGCCGGACAGGCCAATATCAACTGCTGGCTATGCCAGAACCACCTGGGGGACAGTCTGGGATCACCTGCCATCCATGGCGGAACCACCTCTCAGACGTACCAGAACCACCTGCCGGAGAAGCTGGAAACACGTCGTGGACAGACTGGAACCACGTGACGGCCATGCCTGAACCACCTGCCGAGCACGGCGGAACCACCTGCCGGACACGCCAAAATCACCTGCGGGATACGCCAGAACCACTTGGACGACTCTCCGAAATGATCTGCCGGGCATGTTGGAACCACCTCTCAGACGTGCCAGAAGCACGTGGCGGACAGTCCGGAATCACCTGTTGGGCATACGCAACCACCTCTGACACGTACCAGAACCACGTGCCGTGCACGCCGGAACCACCTACCGGACAGACCGGAATCAACTTTTGGGCATGCCGGAACCACCAGTCAGATGTGCCAGAAACACGTGCCGGAGACGCCGGAAGCACCTGCCGAGCACGTCGCAACCACCTGCTCAACTCGCCTGAACCACCTGCCGGACACGCCATAATCACCAGCCCGCTACACGAGCACCACTTCGGGGACAAGCCGGAATCACGTGAGGGGCATGCCGGCACAGCCTCTCAGACTGAACCTCGTGCCGGACACCACAGAAACACCTGCCGGACAGACCGGAACCACCTGCCGGACACGCCGGAACCACCGGCTCGACCCGCCGGAATGACCGCGGGACATGCAAAATCACCAGCCGGCCACGCCGGAAACACTTGGCGAACACTCCGGAATCACCTGCCGGGCATGCCGGAACCACCTCTCAGATATGCCAGAACCACGTGCCAATGATCCCGGAAGCACCTGCCGAGCACGCCGGAACCACCTGCTCGACTCGCCAGAACCACCTGCCGGACACGCAAAAATCACCTGCCGGCTACGCCACAACCAGTTCGGGAACACTTCGGAATCACTTGCCGGGCTTGCATGAACCACCTGCCCGTCATGCCAAAATCACCTGCCAACTACGCCAGTAGCACTTGGCGGACACTGTGGAAACACCTGTAGGGCCGGCCGGAACCACATCTCAGACGTGCCAGAACCATGTGCATGAGATGCAGGAACCACACCCCGAAAAGACGGAAAACACCTGCCAGAGCCGTCTGAACAACCTGCCGAGCACGCCGGAGCCACCTGTTCGACTCGCTGGAACCACCTGACGGACAGGCCAATATAAACTGCTGGCTATGCCAGAACCACCTGGGGAACGGTCCGGAATCACCTGCCCGCCATGGCGGAACCACCTCTCAGACGTACCAGAACCACCTGCCGGAGAAGCTGGAAACACGTCCTGGACAGTCTGGAACCACCTGCCGGCCAAGCCTGAACCACCTGCCAAGCACAACGGAACAACCTGCCAGACACGCCAAAATCACCTGCGTGTTATGCCAGAACCACTTGGAGGACTCTCTGGGATGACCTGCCGGGCATGCCGGAACCACCTCTCAGACGTGCCAGAACCATGTGGCGGACAGTCCGGAATCACCTGTTGGGCATGCGCAACCACCTCTGAGACGTACCAGAACCACATGCCGTGCAGGCTGGAACCACCTACCGGACAGACCGGAATCACCTTTCGGGCATGCCGGAACCACCTGTCACATGTGCCAGAAACACGTGCCGGAGACGCCGGAAGCACCTGCCAAGCACGTTGGAACCACCTGCTCAACTCGCCTGAACCACCTGCCGGACATGCCAAAATCACCTGCCGACTATGCCAGAACCACTTGGCGAACACTCTGGAATCACTTGCCGGGCATGCAGGAACCACCACTCAGACATGCCAGAACCCCGTGCCAATGACCCCGGAAGCACCAGCCGAGCACGCCGGAACCACCTGCTCGACTCGCCAGAACCACCTGCCGATCACGCAAAAATCACCTGCCGGCTACGCCACAACCAGTTGGTGAACACTTTGGAATCACCTGCCAGGCTTGCTGGAACCACCTGCCAGTCATGCCAAAATCACCTGCCAACTACGCCAGAACCGCTTGGCGGACACTGCGGAAACACCTGTCGGGCCGGCTGGAACCACATCTCAGACGTGCCAGAAACGTGTTCATGAGATGCTGGAACCACACCCCGAACAGACGGATACCACCTGCCAGAACCGCCTGAACCACCTGCTGAGCACGCCGGAACCACCTGCTCGACTCACCGGTACCACCTCCCTGACACGCCAAAATCACCTGCTGGGTATGCCAGAACCACTTGGCGGACACTCCGGTATCATCTGCCGGACATGCCGGAACCAGCTCTCAGGCACACCAGAACCAAGTGCCGCAGACGCCGGAAGCACCTGCCGAGCATGCCGGAGCCACCTGCTCGACTCGCCAGAAACACCTGCCGGACACGCCAAAATCACCTGCCGGGTATGCCAGAACCACCTGGCGGACACTCCGAAATCACCTGTCGCGCATGCCGGAACCAAATATCAGACGTGCCGGAAGCACGTGCCGGACACGCCGGAATCACCTACCGGACAGACCGGAACCACCTGCCGAGCACGCCGGAGCCACCTGTTCGACTCGCTGGAACCACCTGCCGGACAGGCCAATATCAACTGCTGGCTATGGCAGAACCACCTGGGGGACGGTCCGGGATCACCTGCCAGCCATGGCGGAACCACCTCTCAGACGTACCAGAACCACCTGCCGGAGAAGCTGGAAACACGTCCTGGACAGACTGGAACCACGTGACGGCCATGCCTGAACCACCTGCCGAGCACGGCGGAACCACCTGCCGGACACGCCAAAATCAACTGCGGGCTACGCCAGAACCACTTGGACGACCCTCCGAAATGACCTGCCGGGCATGTTGGAACCACCTCTCAGACGTGCCAGAAGCACGTGGCAGACAGTCCGGAATCACCTGTTGGGCATACGCAACCACCTCTGACACGTACCAGAACCACGTGCCGTGCACGCCGGAACCACCTACCGGACAGACCGGAATCAACTCTTGGGCATGCCGGAACCACCAGTCAGATGTGCCAGAAACACGTGCCGGAGACGCCGGAAGCACCTGCCGAGCACGTCGCAACCACCTGATCAACTCGCCTGAACCACCTGCCGGACACGCCAAAATCACCTGCCCACTGCACCAGCACCACTTCGGGGACAAGCCGGAATCACGTGAGGGGCATGCCGGCACAGCCTCTCAGACTGAACCTCGTGCCGGACACCACAGAACCACCTGCCGGACAGACCGGAACCACCTGCCGGACACGCCGGAACCACCGGCTCGACCCGCCGGAACGACCGCTGGACATGCAAGATCACCTGCCGGCTACGCCGGAAACACTTGGCGAACACTCCGGAATCACCTGCCGGGCATGCCGGAACCACCTCTCAGATATGCCAGAACCACGTGCCAATGACCCCGGAAGCACCTGCCGAGCACGCCGGAACCACCTGCTCGACTCGCCAGAACCACCTGCCGGACACGCAAAAATCACCTGCCGGCTACGCCACAACCAGTTGGGGAACACTTCGGAATCACCTGCCGGGCTTGCTGGAACCACCTGCCGGTCATGCCAAAATCACCTTCCAACTACGCCAGTAGCACTTGGTGGACACTGTGGAAACACCTGTCGGGCTGGCCGGAACCACATCTCAGACGTGCCAGAACCATGTGCATGAGATGCTGGAACCACACCCCGAACAGACGGAAAACACCTGCCAGACCCGTCTGAACAACCTGCCGAGCACGCCGGAGCCACCTGCTCGACTCGCCGGAGCCACCTACCTGACATGCCCAAATCACCAGCCGGGTATGCCAGAACCACTTGGCGGACACTCCGGAATCATCTGCCGGACATGCCGGAACCAGCTCTCAGACACACCAGAACCACGTGCCGGAGACGCTGGAAGCACCTGCCGAGCATGCCGGAGCCACGTGCTCGACTCGCCAGAAACACCTGCCGGACACCCCAAAATCACCTGCCGGGTACACCAGAACCACCTGGCGGACACTCTGAAATCACCTGTCGCGCATGCCGGAACCACCTCTCAGACGTGCCGGAAGCACGTGCCGGACACGCCGGAATCACCTACCGGACAGACCGGAACCACCTGCCGAGCACGCCGGAGCCACATGTTCGACTCGCTGGAACCACCTGCCGGACAGGCCAATATCAACTGCTGGCTATGCCAGAACCACCTGGGGGACGGTCTGGAATCACCTGCCAGCCATGGCGGAACCACCTCTCAGACGTACCAGAACCACCTGCCGGAGAAGCTGGAAACACGTCCTGGACAGTCTGGAACCACCTGCCGGCCAAGCCTGAACCACCTGCCAAGCACAACGGAACAACCTGCCAGACATGCCAAAATCGCCTGCGTGTTATGCCAGAACCACTTGGAGGACTCTCTGGGATGACCTGCCGGGCATGCCGGAACCACCTCTCAGACGTGCCAGAACCATGTGGCGGACAGTCCGGAATCACCTGTTGGGCATGCGCAACCACCTCTGAGACGTACCAGAACCACATGCCGTGCAGGCTGGAACCACCTACCGGACAGACCGGAATCACCTTTCGGGCATGCCGGAACCACCTGTCAGATGTGCCAGAAACACGTGCCGGAGACGCCGGAAGCACCTGCCAAGCACGTTGGAACCACCTGCTGAACTCGCCTGAACCACCTACCGGACATGCCAAAATCACCTGCCGACTATGCCAGAACCACTTGGCGAACACTCCGGAATCACCTGCCGGGCATGCAGGAACCACCTCTCAGACATGCCAGAACCCCGTGCCAATGACCCCGGAAGCACCAGCCGAGCACGCCGGAACCACCTGCTCGACTCGCCAGAACCACCTGCCGATCACGCAAAAATCACCTGCCGGCTACGCCACAACCAGTTGGTGAACACTTTGGAATCACCTGCCAGGCTTGCTGGAACCACCTGCCAGTCATGCCAAAATCACCTGCCAACTACACCAGAACCGCTTGGCGGACACTGAGGAAACACCTGTCGGGCCTGCTGGAACCACATCTCAGACGTGCCAGAAACGTGTTCATGAGATGCTGGAACCACACCCCGAACAGACGGATACCACCTGCCAGAACCGCCTGAACCACCTGCCGAGCACGCCGGAACCACCTGCTCGACTCACCGGTACCACCTCCCTGACACGCCAAAATCACCTGCTGGGTATGCCAGAACCACTTGGCGGACACTCCGGAATCATCTGCCGGACATGCCGGAACCAGCTCTCAGACACACCAGAACCACGTGCCGGAGACGCCGGAAGCACCTGCCGAGCATGCCGGAGCCACCTGCTCGACTCGCCAGAAACACCTGCCGGACACGCCAAAATCACCTGCCGGGTACGCCAGAACCACCTGGCGGACACTACGGAATAACCTGCCGCGCATGCCGGAACCACCTCTCAGACGTGCCGGAAGCACGTGCCAGACACGCCGGAAACACCTACCGGACAGACCGGAACCACCTGCCAAGAACGCCGGAGCCACCTGTTCGACTCGCTGGAACCACCTGCCGGACAGGCCAATATAAACTGCTGGATATGCCAGAACCACCTGGGGGACAGTCCGGGATCACCTGCCAGCCATGGCGGAACCACCTCTCAGACGTACCAGAACCACCTGCCGGAGAAGCTGGAAACACGTCCTGGACAGACTGGAACCACGTGACGGCCATGCCTGAACCACCTGCCGAGCACGGCGGAACCACCTGCCGGACACGCCAAAATCACCTGCGGGCTACGCCAGAACAACTTGGACGACTCTCCGAAATGACCTGCCGGGCATGTTGGAACCACCTCTCAGACGTGCCAGAAGCACGTGGCGGACAGTCCGGAATCACCTGTTGGGCATACGCAACCACCTCTGACACGTACCAGAACCACGTGCCGTGCACGCCGGAACCACCTACCGGACAGACCGGAATCAACATTTGGGCATGCCGGAACCACCAGTCAGATGTGCCAGAAACACGTGCCGGAGACGCCAGAAGCACCTGCCGAGCACGTCGCAACCACCTGCTCACCTCGCCTGAACCACCTGCCGGACACGCCAAAATCACCTGCCCGCTACACCAGCACCACTTCGGGGACAAGCCGGAATCACGTGAGGGTCATGCCGGCACAGCCTCTCAGACTGAACCTCGTGCCGGACACCACAGAACCACCTGCCGGACAGACCAGAACCACCTGCCGGACACTACGGAATCACCTGCCGCGCATGCCGTAACCACCTCTTAGACGTGCCGGAAGCACGTGCCAGACACGCCGGAAACACCTACCGGACAGACCGGAACCACCTGCCAAGAACGCCGGAGCCACCTGTTCGACTCGCTGGAACCACCTGCCGGACACGCCGGAACCACCGGCTCGACCCGCCGGAACGACCGCTGGACATGCAAAATCACCTGCCGGCTACGCCGGAAACACTTGGCGAACACTCCGGAATCACCTGCCGGGCATGCCGGAACCACCTCTCAGATATGCCAGAACCACGTGCCAATGACCCCGGAACCACCTGCCGAGCATGCCGGAACCACCTGCTCGACTCGCCAGAACCACCTGCCGGACACGCAAAAATCATCTGCCGGCTACGCCACAACCAGTTGGGGAACACTTCGGAATCACCTGCCGGGCTTGCTGGAACCACCTGCCGGTCATGCGAAAATCACCTGCTGGGTATGACAGAACCACTTGGCGGACACTCCGGAATCATCTGCCGGACATGCCGGAACCAGCTCTCAGACACACCAGAACCAAGTGCCGGAGACGCCGGAAGCACCTGCCGAGCATGCCGGAGCCACCTGCTCGACTTGCCAGAAACACCTGCCGGACACGCCAAAATCACCTGCCGGGTATGCCAGAACCACCTGGCGGACACTACGGAATCACCTGCCGCGCATGCCGGAACCACCTCTCAGACGTGCCGGAAGCACGTGCCAGACACGCCGGAAACACCTACCGGACAGACCGGAACCACCTGCCAAGAACGCCGGAGCCACCTCTTCGGCTCGCTGGAACCACCTGCCGGAGAGGCCAATATCAACTGCTGGCTATGCCAGAACCACCTGGGGGACAGTCCGGGATCACCTGCCAGCCATGGCGGAACCACCTCTCAGACGTACCAGAAGCACCTGCTGGAGAAGCTGGAAACACGTCCTGGACAGACTGGAACCACGTGACGGCCATGCCTGAACCACCTGCCGAGCACGGCGGAACCACCTGCCGGACACGCCAAAATCACCTGCGGGCTACGCCAGAACCACTTGGACGACTCTCCGAAATGACCTGCCGGGCATGTTGGAACCACCTCTCAGACGTGCCAGAAGCACGTGGCGGACAGTCCGGAATCACCTGTTGGGCATACGCAACCACCTCTGACACGTACCAGAACCACGTGCCGTGCACGCCGGAACCACCTACTGGACAGACCGGAATCAACTTTTGGGCATGCCGGAACCACCAGTCAGATGTGCCAGAAACACGTGCCGGAGATGCCGGAAGCACCTGCCGAGCACGTCGCAACCACCTGCTCAACTCGCCTGAACCACCTGCCGGACATGCCAAAATCACCTGCCCGCTACACCAGCACCACTTCGGGGACAAGCCGGAATCACGTGAGGGGCATGCCGGCACAGCCTCTCAGACTGAACCTCGTGCCGGACACCACAGAACCACCTGCCGGACAGACCGGAACCACCTGCCGGACACGCCGGAACCACCGGCTCGACCCGCCGGAACGACCGCTGGACATGCAAAATGACCTGCCGGCTACGCCGGAAACACTTGGCGAACACTCCGGAATCACCTGTCGCGCATGCCGGAACCACCTCTCAGACGTGCCGGAAGCACGTGCTGCACACGCCGGAATCACCTACCGGACAGACCGGAACCACCTGCCGAGCACGCCGGAGCCACCTGTTCGACTCGCTGGAACCACCTGCCGGACAGGCCAATATCAAATGCTGGCTATGCCAGAACCACCTGGGGGACGGTCCGGAATCACCTGCCAGCCATGGCGGAACCACCTCTCAGACGTACCAGAACCACCTGCCGGAGAAGCTGGAAACACGTCCTGGACAGTCTGGAACCACCTGCCGGCCAAGCCTGAACCACCTGCCAAGCACAACGGAACAACCTGCCGGACACGCCAAAATCACCTGCGTGTTATGCCAGAACCACTTGGAGGAATCTCTGGGATGACCTGCCGGGCATGCCGGAACCACCTCTCAGACGTGCCAGAACCATGTGGCGGACAGTCCGGAATAACCTGTTGGGCATGCGCAACCACCTTTGAGACGTACCAGAACCACATGCCGTGCAGGCTGGAACCACCTACCGGACAGACCGGAATCACCTTTCGGGCATGCCGGAACCACCTGTCAGATGTGCCAGAAACACGTGCCGTAGACGCCGGAAGCACCTGCCAAGCACGTTGGAACCACCTGCTCAACTCGCCTGAACCACCTGCCGGACATGCCAAAATCACCTGCCGACTATGCCAGAACCACTTGGCGAACACTCCGGAATCACTTGCCGGGCATGCAGGAACCACCTCTCAGACATGCCAGAACCCCGTGCCAATGACCCCGGAAGCACCAGCCGAGCACGCCGGAACCACCTGCTCGACTCGCCAGAACCACCTGCCGATCACGCAAAAATCACCTGCCGGCTACGCCACAACCAGTTGGTGAACACTTTGGAATCACCTGCCAGGCTTGCTGGAACCACCTGCCAGTCATGCCAAAATCACCTGCCAACTACGCCCGAACCGCTTGGCGGACACTGTGGAAACACCTGTCGGGCCGGCTGGAACCACATCTCAGACGTGCCAGAAACGTGTTCATGAGATGCTGGAACCACACCCCGAACAGACGGATACCACCTGCCAGAACCGCCTGAACCACCTGCTGAGCACGCCGGAACCACCTGCTCGACTCACCGGTACCACCTCCCTGACACGCCAAAATCACCTGCTGGGTATGCCAGAACCACTTGGCGGACACTCCGGAATCATCTGCCGGACATGCCGGAACCAGCTCTCAGACACACTAGAACCAAGTGCCGGAGACGCCGGAAGCACCTGCCGAGCATGCCGGAGCCACCTGCTCGACTCGCCAGAAACACCTGCCGGACACGCCAAAATCACCTGCCGGGTACGCAAGAACCACCTGGCGGACACTACGGAATCACCTGCCGCGCATGCCGGAACCACCTCTCAGACGTGCCGGAAGCACGTGCCGGACACGCCGGAAACACCTACCGGACAGACCGGAACCACCTGCCAAGAACGCCGGAGCCACCTGTTCGACTCGCTGGAACCACCTGCCGGACAGGCCAATATCATCTGCTGGCTATGCCAGAACCACCTGGGGGACAGTCCGGGATCACCTGCCAGCCATGGTGGAACCACCTCTCAGACGTACCAGAACCACCTGCCGGAGAAGCTGGAAACACGTCCTGGACAGACTGGAACCACGTGACGCCCATGCCTGAACCACCTGCCGAGCACGGCGGAACCACCTGCCGGACACGCCAAAATCACCTGTGGGCTACGCCAGAACCACTTGGACGACTCTCCGAAATGACCTGCCGGGCATGTTGGAACCACCTCTCAGACGTGCCAGAAGCACGTGGCGGACAGTACGGAATCACCTGTTGGGCATACGCAACCACCTCTGACACGTACCAGAACCACGTGCCGTGCACGCCGGAACCACCTACTGGACAGACCGGAATCAACTTTTGGGCATGCCGGAACCACCAGTCAGATGTGCCAGAAACACGTGCCGGAGACGCCGGAAGCACCTGCCCAGCACGTCGCAACCACATGCTCAACTCGCCTGAACCACCTGCCGGACACGCCAAAATCACCTGCCCGCTACACCAGCACCACTTCGGGGACAAGCCGGAATCACGTGAGGGGCATGCCGGCACAGCCTCTCAGACTGAACCTCGTGCCGGACACCACAGAACCACCTGTCGGACAGACCGGAACCACCTGCTGGACACGCCGGAACCACCGGCTCGACCCGCCGGAACGACCGCTGGACATGCAAAATCACCTGCCGGCTACGCCGGAAACACTTGGCGAACTCTCCGGAATCACCTGCCGGGCATGCCGGAACCACCTCTCAGATATGCGAGAACCACGTGCCAATGACCCCGGAAGCACCTGCCGAGCACGCCGGAACCACCTGCTCAACTCGCCAGAACCACCTGCCGGACACGCAAAAATCACCTGCCGACTACGCCAGAACCACTTGGCGAACACTCCGGAATCACTTGCCGGGCATGCAGGAACCACCTCTCAGACATGCCAGAACCCCGTGCCAATGACCCCGGAAGCACCAGCCGAGCACGCCGGAACCACCTGCTTGACTCGCCAGAACCACCTGCCGATCACGCAAAAATCACCTGCCGGCTACGCCACAACCAGTTGGTGAACACTTTGGAATCACCTGCCGGGCTTTCTGGAACCACCTGCCAGTCATGCCAAAATCACCTGCCAACTACGCCAGAACCGCTTGGCGGACACTGCGGAAACACCTGTAGGGCCGGCCGGAACCACATCTCAGACGTGCCAGAACCATGTGCATGAGATGCTGGAACCACACCCCGAACAGACGGAAAACACCTGCCAGACCCGTCTGAACCACCAGCCGAGGACGCCGGAGCCACCTGTTCGACTCGCTGGAACCACCTGCCGGACAGGCCAATATCAACTGCTGGCTATGCCAGAACCACCGGGCGGACGGTCCGGAATCACCTGCCAGCCATGGAGGAACCACCTCTCAGACGTACCAGAACCACCTGCCGGAGAAGCTGGAAACACGTCCTGGACAGTCTGGAACCACCTGCCGGCCAAGCCTGAACCACCTGCCAAGCACAACGGAACAACCTGCCAGACACGCCAAAATCGCCTGCGTGTTATGCCAGAACCACTTGGAGGACTCTCTGGGATGACCTGCCGGGCATGCCGGAACCACCTCTCAGACGTGCCAGAACCATGTGGCGGACAGTCCGGAATCACCTGTTGGGCATGCGCAACCACCTCTGAGACGTACCAGAACCACATGCCGTGCAGGCTGGAACCACCTACCGGACAGACCGGAATCACCTTTCGGGCATGCCGGAACCACCTGTCAGATGTGCCAGAAACACGTGCCGGAGACGCCGGAAGCACCTGCCAAGCACGTTGGAACCACCTGCTCAACTCGCCTGAACCACCTGCCGGACATGCCAAAATCACCTGCCGACTATGCCAGAACCACTTGGCGAACACTCCGGAATCACTTGCCGGGCATGCAGGAACCACCTCTCAGACATGCCAGAACCCCGTGCCAATGACCCCGGAAGCACCAGCCGAGCACGCCGGAACCACCTGCTCGACTCGCCAGAACCACCTGCCGATCACGCAAAAATCACCTGCCGGCTACGCCACAACCAGTTGGTGAACACTTTGGAATCACCTGCCAGGCTTGCTGGAACCACCTGCCAGTCATGCCAAAATCACCTGCCAACTACACCAGAACCGCTTGGCGGACACTGCGGAAACACCTGTCATGCCTGCTGGAACCACATCTCAGACGTGCCAGAAACGTGTTCATGAGATGCTGGAACCACACCCCGAACAGACGGATACCACCTGCCAGAACCGCCTGAACCACCTGCCGAGCACGCCGGAACCACCTGCTCAACTCACCGGTACCACCTCCCTGACACGCCAAAATCACCTGCTGGGTATGCCAGAACCACTTGGCGGACACTCCGGAATCATCTGCCGGACATGCCGGAACCAGCTCTCAGACACACCAGAACCAAGTGCCGGAGATGCCGGAAGCACCTGCTGAGCATGCCGGAGCCACCTGCTCGACTCGCCAGAAACACCTGCCGGACACGCCAAAATCACCTGCCGGGTACGCCAGAACCACCTGGCGGACACTACGGAATCACCTGCCGCGCATGCCGGAACCACCTCTCAGACGTGCCGGAATCACGTGCCAGACACGCCGGAAACACCTACTGGACAGACCGGAACCACCTGCCAAGAACGCCGGAGCCACCTGTTCGACTCGCTGGAACCAGCTGCCGGACAGGCCAATATAAACTGCTGGATATGCCAGAACCACCTGGGGGACAGTCCGGGATCACCTGCCAGCCATGGCGGAACCACCTCTCAGACGTACCAGAACCACCTGCTGGAGAAGCTGGAAACACGTCCTGGACAGACTGGAACCACGTGACGGCCATGCCTGAACCACCTGCCGAGCACGGCGGAACCACCTGCCGGACACGCGAAAATCACCTGCGGGCTATGCCAGAACCACTTGGACGACTCTATGAAATGACCTGCCGGGCATGTTGGAACCACCTCTCAGACGTGCCAGAAGCACGTGGCGGACAGTCCGGAATCACCTGTTGGGCATACGCAACCACCTCTGACACGTACCAGAATCACGTGCCGTGCACGCCGGAACCACCTACCGGACAGACCGGAATCAACTTTTGGGCATGCCGGAACCACCAGTCAGATGTGCCAGAAACACGTGCCGGAGACGCCGGAAGCACCTGCCGAGCACGTCGCAACCACCTGCTCAACTCGCCTGAACCACCTGCCGGACATGCCAAAATCACCTGCCCGCTACACCAGCACCACTTCGGGGACAAGCCGGAATCACGTGAGGGGCATGCCGGCACAGCCTCTCAGACTGAACCTCGTGCCGGACACCACAGAACCACCTGCCGGACAGACCGGAACCACCTGCCGGACACGCCAGAACCACCGGCTCGACCCGCCGGAACGACCGCTGGACATGCAAATTCACCTGCCGGCTACGCCGGAAACACTTGGCGAACACTCCGGAATCACCTGCCGGGCATGCCGGAACCACCTCTCAGATATGCCACAACCACGTGCAAATGAAGCCGGAAGCACCTGCCGAGCACGCCGGAACCACCTGCTCGACTCGCCAGAACCACCTGCCGGACACGCAAAAATCACCTGCCGGCTACGCCACAACCAGTTGGGGAAAACTTCGGAATCACCTGCCGGGCTTGCTGGAACCACCTGCCGGTCATGCCAAAATCACCTGCCAACTACGCCAGTACCACTTGGCGGACACTGTGGAAACACCTGTCGGGCCGGCCGGAACCACATCTCAGACGTGCCAGAACCATGTGCATGAGATGCTGGAACCACACCCTGAACAGACGGAAAACACCTGCCAGACCCGTCTGAACAACCTGCCGAGCACGCCGGAGCCACCTGCTCGACTCGCCGGAACCACCTACCTGACATGCCCAAATCACCAGCCGGGTATGCCAGAACCACTTGGCGGAAACTCCGGAATCATCTGCCGGACATGCCGGAACCACCTCTCAGACACAACAGAACCACGTGCCGGAGACGCCGGAAGCACCTGCCGAGCATGCCGGAGCCACCTGCTCGACTCGCCAGAAACACCTGTCGGACACGCCAAAATCACCTGCCGGGTACGCCAGAACCACCTGGCGGACACTCCGAAATCACCTGTCGCGCATGCCGGAACCACCTCTCAGACGTGCCGGAAGCACGTGCTGCACACGCCGGAATCACCTACCGGACAGACCGGAACCACCTGCCGAGCACGCCGGAGCCACCTGTTCGACTCGCTGGAACCACCTGCCGGACAGGCCAATATCAAATGCTGGCTATGCCAGAACCACCTGGGGGACGGTCCGGAATCACCTGCCAGCCATGGCGGAACCACCTCTCAGACGTACCAGAACCACCTGCCAGAGAAGCTGGAAACACGTCCTGGACAGTCTGGAACCACCTGCCGGCCAAGCCTGAACCACCTGCCAAGCACAACGGAACAACCTGCCAGACACGCCAAAATCACCTGCGTGTTATGCCAGAACCACTTGGAGGACTCTCTGGGATGACCTGCCGGGCATGCCGGAACCACCTCTCAGACGTGCCAGAACCATGTGGCGGACAGTCCGGAATCACCTGTTGGGCATGCGCAACCACCTCTGAGACGTACCAGAACCACATGCCGTGCAGGCTGGAACCACCTACCGGACAGACCGGAATCACCTTTCGGGCATGCCGGAACCACCTGTCAGATGTGCCAGAAACACGTGCCGTAGACGCCGGAAGCACCTGCCAAGCACGTTGGAACCACCTGCTCAACTCGCCTGAACCACCTGCCGGACATGCCAAAATCACCTGCCGACTATGCCAGAACCACTTGGCGAACACTCCGGAATCACTTGCCGGGCATGCAGGAACCACCTCTCAGACATGCCAGAACCCCGTGCCAATGACCCCGGAAGCACCAGCCGAGCACGCCGGAACCACCTGCTCGACTCGCCAGAACCACCTGCCGATCACGCAAAAATCACCTGCCGGCTACGCCACAACCAGTTGGTGAACACTTTGGAATCACCTGCCAGGCTTGCTGGACCCACCTGCCAGTCATGCCAAAATCACCTGCCAACTACGCCAGAACCGCTTGGCGGACACTGCGGAAACACCTGTCGGGCCGGCTGGAACCACATCTCAGACGTGCCAGAAACGTGTTCATGAGATGCTGGAACCACACCCCGAACAGACGGATACCACCTGCCAGAACCGCCTGAACCACCTGCTGAGCACGCCGGAACCACCTGCTCGACTCACCGGTACCACCTCCCTGACACGCCAAAATCACCTGCTGGGTATGCCAGAACCACTTGGCGGACACTCCGGAATCATCTGCCGGACATGCCGGAACCAGCTCTCAGACACACCAGAACCAAGTGCCGGAGACGCCGGAAGCACCTGCCGAGCATGCCGGAGCCACCTGCTCGACTCGCCAGAAACACCTGCCGGACACGCCAAAATCACCTGCCGGGTACGCCAGAACCACATGGCGGACACTACGGAATCACATGCCGCGCATGCCGGAACCACCTCTCAGACGTGCCGGAAGCACGTGCCGGACACGCCGGAATCACCTACCGGACAGACCGGAACCACCTGCCAAGAACGCCGGAGCCACCTGTTCGACTCGCTGGAACCACCTGCCGGACAGGCCAATATCATCTGCTGGTTATGCCAGAACCACCTGGGGGACAGTCCGGGATCACCTGCCAGCCATGGCGGAACCACCTCTCAGACGTACCAGAACCACCTGCCGGAGAAGCTGGAAACACGTCCTGGACAGACTGGAACCACGTGACGGCCATGCCTGAACCACCTGCCGAGCACGGCGGAACCACCTGCCGGACACGCCAAAATCACCTGCGGGCTACGCCAGAACCACTTGGACGACTCTCCGAAATGACCTGCCGGGCATGTTGGAACCACCTCTCAGACGTGCCAGAAGCACGTGGCGGACAGTCCGGAATCACCTGTTGGGCATACGCAACCACCTCTGACACGTACCAGAACCACGTGCCGTGCACGCCGGAACCACCTACCGGACAGACCGGAATCAACTTTTGGGCATGCCGGAACCACCAGTCAGATGTGCCAGAAACACGTGCCGGAGACGCCGGAAGCACCTGCCGAGCACGTCGCAACCACCTGCTGAACTCGCCTGAACCACCTGCCGGACATGCCAAAATCACCTGCCCGCTACACCAGCACCACTTCGGGGACAAGCCGGAATCACGTGAGGGGCATGCCGGCACAGCCTCTCAGACTGAACCTCGTGCCGGACACCACAGAACCACCTGCCGGACAGACCGGAACCACCTGCCGGACACGCCGGAACCACCGGCTCGACCCGCCGGAACGACCGCTGGACATGCAAGATCACCTGCCGGCTACGCCGGAAACACTTGGCGAACACTCCGGAATCACCTGCCGGGCATGCCGGAACCACCTCTCAGATATGCCAGAACCACGTGCCAATGACCCCGGAAGCACCTGCCGAGCACGCCGGAACCACCTGCTCGACTCGCCAGAACCACCTGCCGGACACGCAAAAATCACCTGCCGGCTACGCCACAACCAGTTGGGGAACACTTCGGAATCACCTGCCGGGCTTGCTGGAACCACCTGCCGGTCATGCCAAAATCACCTGCCAACTACGCCAGTACCACTTGGCGGACACTGTGGAAACACCTGTCGGGCCGGCCGGAACCACATCTCAGACGTGCCAGAACCATGTGCATGAGATGCTGGAACCACACCCCGAACAGACGGAAAACACCTGCCAGACCCGTCTGAACAACCTGCCGAGCACGCCGGAGCACCTGCTCGACTCGCCGGAGCCACCTACCTGACATGCCCAAATCACCAGCCGGGTATGCCAGAACCACTTGGCGGACACTCCGGAATCATCTGCCGGACATGCCGGAACCAGCTCTCAGACACACCAGAACCACGTGCCGGAGACGCCGGAAGCACCTGCCGAGCATGCCGGAGCCACGTGCTCGACTCGCCAGAAACACCTGCCGGACACCCCAAAATCACCTGCCGGGTACACCAGAACCACCTGGCGGACACTCTGAAGTCACCTGTCGCGCATGCCGGAACCACATCTCAGACGTGCCGGAAGCACGTGCCGGACACGCCGGAATCACCTACCGGACAGACCGGAACCACCTGCCGAGCACGCCGGAGCCACCTGTTCGACTCGCTGGAACCACCTGCCGGACAGGCCAATATCAACTGCTGGCTATGCCAGAACCACCTGGGGGACGGTCCGGAATCACCTGCCAGCCATGGCGGAACCACCTCTCAGACGTACCAGAACCACCTGCCAGAGAAGCTGGAAACACGTCCTGGAGAGACTGGAACCACCTGCCGGCCAAGCCTGAACCACCTGCCAAGCACAACGGAACAACCTGCCAGACACGCCAAAATCACCTGCGTGTTATGCCAGAACCACTTGGAGGACTCTCTGGGATGACCTGCCGGGCATGCCGGAACCACCTGTCAGACGTTCCAGAACCATGTGGCGGACAGTCCGGAATCACCTGTTGGGCATGCGCAACCACCTCTGAGACGTACCAGAACCACATGCCGTGCAGGCTGGAACCACCTACCGGACAGACCGGAATCACCTTTCGGGCATGCCGGAACCACCTGTCAGATGTGCCAGAAACACGTGCCGGAGACGCCGGAAGCACCTGCCAAGCACGTTGGAACCACCTGCTCAACTCGCCTGAACCACCTGCCGGACATGCCAAAATCACCTGCCGACTATGCCAGAACCACTTGGCGAACACTCCGGAATCACTTGCCGGGCATGCAGGAACCACCTCTCAGACATGCCAGAACCCCGTGCCAATGACCCCGGAAGCACCAGCCGAGCACGCCGGAACCTCCTGCTCGACACGCCAGAACCACCTGCCGATCACGCAAAAATCACCTGCCGGCTACGCCACAACCAGTTGGTGAACACTTTGGAATCACCTGCCAGGCTTGCTGGAACCACCTGCCAGTCATGCCAAAATCACCTGCCAACTACGCCAGAACCGCTTGGCGGACACTGCGGAAACACCTGTCGGGCCGGCTGGAACCACATCTCAGACGTGCCAGAAACGTGTTCATGAGATGCTGGAACCACACCCCGAACAGACGGATACCACCTGCCAGAACCGCCTGAACCACCTGCTGAGCACGCCGGAACCACCTGCTCGACTCACCGGTACCACCTCCCTGACACGCCAAAATCACCTGCTGGGTATGCCAGAACCACTTGGCGGACACTCTGGAATCATCTGCCGGACATGCCGGAACCAGCTCTCAGACACACCAGAACCAAGTGCCGGAGACGCCGGAAGCACCTGCTGAGCATGCCGGAGCCACCTGCTCGACTCGCCAGAAACACCTGCCGGACACGCCAAAATCACCTGCCGGGTACGCCAGAACCACCTGGCGGACACTACGGAATCACCTGCCGCGCATGCCGGAACCACGTCTCAGACGTGCCGGAAGCACGTGCCGGACACGCCGGAATCACCTACCGGACAGACCGGAACCACCTGCCGAGCACGCCGGAGCCACCTGTTCGACTCGCTGGAACCACCTGCCGGACAGGCCAATATCAACTGCTGGCTATGCCAGAACCACCTGGGGGACGGTCCGGGATCACCTGCCAGCCATGGCGGAACCACCTCTCAGACGTACCAGAACCACCTGCCGGAGAAGCTGGAAACACGTCCTGGACAGACTGGAACCACGTGACGGCCATGCCTGAACCACCTGCCGAGCACGGCGGAACCACCTGCCGAACACGCCAAAATCACCTGCGGGCTACGCCAGAAACACTTGGACGACCGTCCGAAATGACCTGCCGGGCATGTTGGAACCACCTCTCAGACGTGCCAGAAGCACGTGGCAGACAGTCCGGAATCACCTGTTGGGCATACGCAACCACCTCTGACACGTACCAGAACCACGTGCCGTGCACGCCGGAACCACCTACCGGACAGACCGGAATCAACTCTTGGGCATGCCGGAACCACCAGTCAGATGTGCCAGAAACACGTGCCGGAGACGCCGGAAGCACCTGCCGAGCACGTCGCAACCACCTGATCAACTCGCCTGAACCACCTGCCGGACACGCCAAAATCACCTGCCCACTGCACCAGCACCACTTCGGGGACAAGCCGGAATCACGTGAGGGGCATGCCGGCACAGCCTCTCAGACTGAACCTCGTGCCGGACACCACAGAACCACCTGCCGGACAGACCGGAACCACCTGCCGGACACGCCAGAACCACCGGCTCGACCCGCCGGAACGACCGCTGGACATGCAAGATCACCTGCCGGCTACGCCGGAAACACTTGGCGAACACTCCGGAATCACCTGCCGGGCATGCCGGAACCACCTCTCAGATATGCCAGAACCCCGTGCCAATGACCCCGGAAGCACCAGCCGAGCACGCCGGAACCACCTGCTCGACTCGCCAGAACCACCTGCCGATCACGCAAAAATCACCTGCCGGCTACGCCACAACCAGTTGGTGAACACTTTGGAATCACCTGCCAGGCTTGCTGGAACCACCTGCCAGTCATGCCAAAATCACCTGCCAACTACACCAGAACCGCTTGGCGGACACTGCGGAAACACCTGTCATGCCTGCTGGAACCACATCTCAGACGTGCCAGAAACGTGTTCATGAGATGCTGGAACCACACCCCGAACAGACGGATACCACCTGCCAGAACCGCCTGAACCACCTGCCGAGCACGCCGGAACCACCTGCTCGACTCACCGGTACCACCTCCCTGACACGCCAAAATCACCTGCTGGGTATGCCAGAACCACTTGGCGGACACTCCGGAATCATCTGCCGGACATGCCGGAACCAGCTCTCAGACACACCAGATCCAAGTGCCGGAGATGCCGGAAGCACCTGCTGAGCATGCCGGAGCCACCTGCTCGACTCGCCAGAAACACCTGCCGGACACGCCAAAATCACCTGCCGGGTACGCCAGAACCACCTGGCGGACACTACGGAATCACCTGCCGCGCATGCCGGAACCACCTCTCAGACGTGCCGGAATCACGTGCCAGACACGCCGGAAACACCTACTGGACAGACCGGAACCACCTGCCAAGAACGCCGGAGCCACCTGTTCGACTCGCTGGAACCAGCTGCCGGACAGGCCAATATAAACTGCTGGATATGCCAGAACCACCTGGGGGACAGTCCGGGATCACATGCCAGCCATGGCGGAACCACCTCTCAGACGTACCAGAACCACCTGCCGGAGAAGCTGGAAACACGTCCTGGACAGACTGGAACCACGTGACGGCCATGCCTGAACCACCTGCCGAGCACGGCGGAACCACCTGCCGGACACGCGAAAATCACCTGCGGGCTACGCCAGAACCACTTGGACGACTCTATGAAATGACCTGCCGGGCATGTTGGAACCACCTCTCAGACGTGCCAGAAGCACGTGGCGGACAGTCCGGAATCACCTGTTGGGCATACGCAACCACCTCTGACACGTACCAGAATCACGTGCCGTGCACGCCGGAACCACCTACCGGACAGACCGGAATCAACTTTTGGGCATGCCGGAACCACCAGTCAGATGTGCCAGAAACACGTGCCGGAGACGCCGGAAGCACCTGCCGAGCACGTCGCAACCACCTGCTCAACTCGCCTGAACCACCTGCCGGACATGCCAAAATCACCTGCCCGCTACACCAGCACCACTTCGGGGACAAGCCGGAATCACGTGAGGGGCATGCCGGCACAGCCTCTCAGACTGAACCTCGTGCCGGACACCACAGAACCACCTGCCGGACAGACCGGAACCACCTGCCGGACACGCCAGAACCACCGGCTCGACCCGCCGGAACGACCGCTGGACATGCAAATTCACCTGCCGGCTACGCCGGAAACACTTGGCGAACACTCCGGAATCACCTGCCGGGCATGCCGGAACCACCTCTCAGATATGCCACAACCACGTGCAAATGAAGCCGGAAGCACCTGCCGAGCACGCCGGAACCACCTGCTCGACTCGCCAGAACCACCTGCCGGACACGCAAAAATCACCTGCCGGCTACGCCACAACCAGTTGGGGAAAACTTCGGAATCACCTGCCGGGCTTGCTGGAACCACCTGCCGGTCATGCCAAAATCACCTGCCAACTACGCCAGTACCACTTGGCGGACACTGTGGAAACACCTGTCGGGCCGGCCGGAACCACATCTCAGACGTGCCAGAACCATGTGCATGAGATGCTGGAACCACACCCCGAACAGACGGAAAACACCTGCCAGACCCGTCTGAACAACCTGCCGAGCACGCCGGAGCCACCTGCTCGACTCGCCGGAACCACCTACCTGACATGCCCAAATCACCAGCCGTGTATGCCAGAACCACTTGGCGGACACTCCGGAATCATCTGCCGGACATGCCGGAACCAGCTCTCAGACACACCAGAACCACGTTCCGGAGATGCCGGAAGCACCTGCCGAGCATGCCGGAGCCACCTGCTCGACTAGCCAGAAGCACCTTCCGGACACGCCAAAATCACCTGCCGGGTACGCCAGAACCACCTGGCGGACACTCCGAAATCACCTGTCGCGCATGCCAGAACCACCTCTCAGACGTGCCGGAAGCACGTGCCGGACACGCCGGAATCACCTACCGGACAGACTGGAACCACCTGCCGAGCACGCCGGAGCCACCTGTTCGACTCGCTGGAACCACCTGCCGGACAGGCCAATATCAACTGCTGGCTATGCCAGAACCACCGGGCGGACGGTCCGGAATCACCTGCCAGCCATGGAGGAACCATCTCTCAGACGTACCAGAACCACCTGCCGGAGAAGCTGGAAACACGTCCTGGACAGTCTGGAACCACCTGCCGGCCAAGCCTGAACCACCTGCCAAGCACAACGGAACAACCTGCCAGACACGCCAAAATCACCTGCGTGTTATGCCAGAACCACTTGGAGGACTCTCTGGGATGACCTGCCGGGCATGCCGGAACCACCTCTCAGACGTGCCAGAACCATGTGGCGGACAGTCCGGAATCACCTGTTGGGCATGCGAACCACCTCTGAGACGTACCAGAACCACATGCCGTGCAGGCTGGAACCACCTACCGGACAGACCGGAATCACTTTTCGGGCATGCCGGAACCACCTGTCAGATGTGCCAGAAACACGTGCCGGAGACGCCGGAAGCACCTGCCAAGCACTTTGGAACCACCTGCTCAACTCGCCTGAACCACCTGCCGGACATGCCAAAATCACCTGCCGACTATGCCAGAACCACTTGGCGAACACTCCGGAATCACTTGCCGGGCATGCAGGAACCACCTCTCAGACATGCCAGAACCCCGTGCCAATGACCCCGGAAGCACCAGCCGAGCACGCCGGAACCTCCTGCTCGACACGCCAGAACCACCTGCCGATCACGCAAAAATCACCTGCCGGCTACGCCACAACCAGTTGGTGAACACTTTGGAATCACCTGCCAGGCTTGCTGGAACCACCTGCCAGTCATGCCAAAATCACCTGCCAACTACGCCAGAACCGCTTGGCGGACACTGCGGAAACACCTGTCGGGCCGGCTGGAACCACATCTCAGACGTGCCAGAAACGTGTTCATGAGATGCTGGAACCACACCCCGAACAGACGGATACCACCTGCCAGACCCGCCTGAACCACCTGCCGAGCACGCCGGAACCACCTGCTCGACTCACCGGTACCACCTCCCTGACACGCCAAAATCAGCTGCTGGGTATGCCAGAACCACTTGGCGGACACTCCGGAATCATCTGCCGGACATGCCGGAACCAGCTCTCAGACACACCAGAACCACGTGCCGGAGACGCCGGAAGCACCTGCCGAGCATGCCGGAGCCACATGCTCGACTCGCCAGAAATACCTGCCGGACACGCCAAAATCACCTCCCGGGTACGCCAGAACCACCTGGCGGACACTCCGAAATCACCTGTCGCGCATGCCGGAACCACCTCTCAGACGTGCTGGAAGCACGTGCCGGACACGCCGGAATCACCTACCGGACAGACCGGAACCACCTGCCGAGCACGCCGGAGCCACCTGTTCGACTCGCTGGAACCACCTGCCGGACAGGCCAATATCAACTGCTGGCTATGCCAGAACCACCTGGGGGACAGTCTGGGATCACCTGCCATCCATGGCGGAACCACCTCTCAGACGTACCAGAACCACCTGCCGGAGAAGCTGGAAACACGTCGTGGACAGACTGGAACCACGTGACGGCCATGCCTGAACCACCTGCCGAGCACGGCGGAACCACCTGCCGGACACGCCAAAATCACCTGCGGGATACGCCAGAACCACTTGGACGACTCTCCGAAATGATCTGCCGGGCATGTTGGAACCACCTCTCAGACGTGCCAGAAGCACGTGGCGGACAGTCCGGAATCACCTGTTGGGCATACGCAACCACCTCTGACACGTACCAGAACCACGTGCCGTGCACGCCGGAACCACCTACCGGACAGACCGGAATCAACTTTTGGGCATGCCGGAACCACCAGTCAGATGTGCCAGAAACACGTGCCGGAGACGCCGGAAGCACCTGCCGAGCACGTCGCAACCACCTGCTCAACTCGCCTGAACCACCTGCCGGACACGCCATAATCACCAGCCCGCTACACGAGCACCACTTCGGGGACAAGCCGGAATCACGTGAGGGGCATGCCGGCACAGCCTCTCAGACTGAACCTCGTGCCGGACACCACAGAAACACCTGCCGGACAGACCGGAACCACCTGCCGGACACGCCGGAACCACCGGCTCGACCCGCCGGAACGACCGCGGGACATGCAAAATCACCAGCCGGCCACGCCGGAAACACTTGGCGAACACTCCGGAATCACCTGCCGGGCATGCCGGAACCACCTCTCAGATATGCCAGAACCACGTGCCAATGATCCCGGAAGCACCTGCCGAGCACGCCGGAACCACCTGCTCGACTCGCCAGAACCACCTGCCGGACACGCAAAAATCACCTGCCGGCTACGCCACAACCAGTTCGGGAACACTTCGGAATCACTTGCCGGGCTTGCATGAACCACCTGCCCGTCATGCCAAAATCACCTGCCAACTACGCCAGTAGCACTTGGCGGACACTGTGGAAACACCTGTAGGGCCGGCCGGAACCACATCTCAGACGTGCCAGAACCATGTGCATGAGATGCAGGAACCACACCCCGAAAAGACGGAAAACACCTGCCAGAGCCGTCTGAACAACCTGCCGAGCACGCCGGAGCCACCTGTTCGACTCGCTGGAACCACCTGACGGACAGGCCAATATAAACTGCTGGCTATGCCAGAACCACCTGGGGAACGGTCCGGAATCACCTGCCCGCCATGGCGGAACCACCTCTCAGACGTACCAGAACCACCTGCCGGAGAAGCTGGAAACACGTCCTGGACAGTCTGGAACCACCTGCCGGCCAAGCCTGAACCACCTGCCAAGCACAACGGAACAACCTGCCAGACACGCCAAAATCACCTGCGTGTTATGCCAGAACCACTTGGAGGACTCTCTGGGATGACCTGCCGGGCATGCCGGAACCACCTCTCAGACGTGCCAGAACCATGTGGCGGACAGTCCGGAATCACCTGTTGGGCATGCGCAACCACCTCTGAGACGTACCAGAACCACATGCCGTGCAGGCTGGAACCACCTACCGGACAGACCGGAATCACCTTTCGGGCATGCCGGAACCACCTGTCACATGTGCCAGAAACACGTGCCGGAGACGCCGGAAGCACCTGCCAAGCACGTTGGAACCACCTGCTCAACTCGCCTGAACCACCTGCCGGACATGCCAAAATCACCTGCCGACTATGCCAGAACCACTTGGCGAACACTCTGGAATCACTTGCCGGGCATGCAGGAACCACCACTCAGACATGCCAGAACCCCGTGCCAATGACCCCGGAAGCACCAGCCGAGCACGCCGGAACCACCTGCTCGACTCGCCAGAACCACCTGCCGATCACGCAAAAATCACCTGCCGGCTACGCCACAACCAGTTGGTGAACACTTTGGAATCACCTGCCAGGCTTGCTGGAACCACCTGCCAGTCATGCCAAAATCACCTGCCAACTACGCCAGAACCGCTTGGCGGACACTGCGGAAACACCTGTCGGGCCGGCTGGAACCACATCTCAGACGTGCCAGAAACGTGTTCATGAGATGCTGGAACCACACCCCGAACAGACGGATACCACCTGCCAGAACCGCCTGAACCACCTGCTGAGCACGCCGGAACCACCTGCTCGACTCACCGGTACCACCTCCCTGACACGCCAAAATCACCTGCTGGGTATGCCAGAACCACTTGGCGGACACTCCGGTATCATCTGCCGGACATGCCGGAACCAGCTCTCAGGCACACCAGAACCAAGTGCCGCAGACGCCGGAAGCACCTGCCGAGCATGCCGGAGCCACCTGCTCGACTCGCCAGAAACACCTGCCGGACACGCCAAAATCACCTGCCGGGTATGCCAGAACCACCTGGCGGACACTACGGAATCACCTGCCGCGCATGCCGGAACCACCTCTCAGACGTGCCGGAAGCACGTGCCAGACACGCCGGAATCACCTACCGGACAGACCGGAACCCCCTGCCAAGAACGCCGGAGCCACCTGTTTGACTCGCTGGAACCACCTGCCGGACAGGCCAATATCAACTGCTGGCTATGCCAGAACCACCTGGGGGACAGTCCGGGATCACCTGCCAGCCATGGCGGAACCACCTCTCAGACGTACCAGAACCACCTGCCGGAGAAGCTGGAAACACGTCCTGGACAGACTGGAACCACGTGACGGCCATGCCTGAACCACCTGCCGAGCACGGCGGAACCACCTGCCGGACACGCCAAAATCACCTGCGGGCTACGCCAGAAACACTTGGACGACTCTCCGAAATGACCTGCCGGGCATGTTGGAACCACCTCTCAGACGTGCCAGAAGCACGTGGCGGACAGTCCGGAATCACCTGTTGGGCATACGCAACCACCTCTGACACGTACCAGAACCACGTGCCGTGCACACCGGAACCAATTACCGGACAGACCGGAATCAACTTTTGGGCATGCCGGAACCACCAGTCAGATGTGCCAGAAACACGTGCCGGAGACGCCGGAAGCACCTGCCGAGCACGTCGCAACCACCTGCTCAACTCGCCTGAACCACCTGCCGGACACGCCAAAATCACCTGCCCGCTACACCAGCACCACTTCGGGGACAAGCCAGAATCACGTGAGGGGCATGCCGGCACAGCCTCTCAGACTGAACCTCGTGCCGGACACCACAGAACCACCTGCCGGACAGACCGGAACCACCTGCCGGACACGCCAGAACCACCGGCTCGACCCGCCGGAACGACCGCTGGACATGCAAGATCACCTGCCGGCTACGCCGGAAACACTTGGCGAACACTCTGGAATCACCTGCCGGGCATGCCGGAACCACCTCTCAGATATGCCAGAACCCCGTGCCAATGACCCCGGAAGCACCAGCCGAGCACGCCGGAACCACCTGCTCGACTCGCCAGAACCACCTGCCGATCACGCAAAAATCACCTGCCGGCTACGCCACAACCAGTTGGTGAACACTTTGGAATCACCTGCCAGGCTTGCTGGAACCACCTGCCAGTCATGCCAAAATCACCTGCCAACTACACCAGAACCGCTTGGCGGACACTGCGGAAACACCTGTCATGCCTGCTGGAACCACATCTCAGACGTGCCAGAAACGTGTTCATGAGATGCTGGAACCACACCCCGAACAGACGGATACCACCTGCCAGAACCGCCTGAACCACCTGCCGAGCACGCCGGAACCACCTGCTCGACTCACCGGTACCACCTCCCTGACACGCCAAAATCACCTGCTGGGTATGCCAGAACCACTTGGCGGACACTCCGGAATCATCTGCCGGACATGCCGGAACCAGCTCTCAGACACACCAGAACCAAGTGCCGGAGATGCCGGAAGCACCTGCTGAGCATGCCGGAGCCACCTGCTCGACTCGCCAGAAACACCTGCCGGACACGCCAAAATCACCTGCCGGGTACGCCAGAACCACCTGGCGGACACTACGGAATCACCTGCCGCGCATGCCGGAACCACCTCTCAGACGTGCCGGAATCACGTGCCAGACACGCCGGAAACACCTACTGGACAGACCGGAACCACCTGCCAAGAACGCCGGAGCCACCTGTTCGACTCGCTGGAACCAGCTGCCGGACAGGCCAATATAAACTGCTGGATATGCCAGAACCACCTGGGGGACAGTCCGGGATCACATGCCAGCCATGGCGGAACCACCTCTCAGACGTACCAGAACCACCTGCCGGAGAAGCTGGAAACACGTCCTGGACAGACTGGAACCACGTGACGGCCATGCCTGAACCACCTGCCGAGCACGGCGGAACCACCTGCCGGACACGCGAAAATCACCTGCGGGCTACGCCAGAACCACTTGGACGACTCTATGAAATGACCTGCCGGGCATGTTGGAACCACCTCTCAGACGTGCCAGAAGCACGTGGCGGACAGTCCGGAATCACCTGTTGGGCATACGCAACCACCTCTGACACGTACCAGAATCACGTGCCGTGCACGCCGGAACCACCTACCGGACAGACCGGAATCAACTTTTGGGCATGCCGGAACCACCAGTCAGATGTGCCAGAAACACGTGCCGGAGACGCCGGAAGCACCTGCCGAGCACGTCGCAACCACCTGCTCAACTCGCCTGAACCACCTGCCGGACATGCCAAAATCACCTGCCCGCTACACCAGCACCACTTCGGGGACAAGCCGGAATCACGTGAGGGGCATGCCGGCACAGCCTCTCAGACTGAACCTCGTGCCGGACACCACAGAACCACCTGCCGGACAGACCGGAACCACCTGCCGGACACGCCAGAACCACCGGCTCGACCCGCCGGAACGACCGCTGGACATGCAAATTCACCTGCCGGCTACGCCGGAAACACTTGGCGAACACTCCGGAATCACCTGCCGGGCATGCCGGAACCACCTCTCAGATATGCCACAACCACGTGCAAATGAAGCCGGAAGCACCTGCCGAGCACGCCGGAACCACCTGCTCGACTCGCCAGAACCACCTGCCGGACACGCAAAAATCACCTGCCGGCTACGCCACAACCAGTTGGGGAAAACTTCGGAATCACCTGCCGGGCTTGCTGGAACCACCTGCCGGTCATGCCAAAATCACCTGCCAACTACGCCAGTACCACTTGGCGGACACTGTGGAAACACCTGTCGGGCCGGCCGGAACCACATCTCAGACGTGCCAGAACCATGTGCATGAGATGCTGGAACCACACCCCGAACAGACGGAAAACACCTGCCAGACCCGTCTGAACAACCTGCGGAGCACGCCGGAGCCACCTGCTCGACTCGCCGGAACCACCTACCTGACATGCCCAAATCACCAGCCGTGTATGCCAGAACCACTTGGCGGACACTCCGGAATCATCTGCCGGACATGCCGGAACCAGCTCTCAGACACACCAGAACCACGTTCCGGAGATGCCGGAAGCACCTGCCGAGCATGCCGGAGCCACCTGCTCGACTAGCCAGAAGCACCTTCCGGACACGCCAAAATCACCTGCCGGGTACGCCAGAACCACCTGGCGGACACTCCGAAATCACCTGTCGCGCATGCCAGAACCACCTCTCAGACGTGCCGGAAGCACGTGCCGGACACGCCGGAATCACCTACCGGACAGACTGGAACCACCTGCCGAGCACGCCGGAGCCACCTGTTCGACTCGCTGGAACCACCTGCCGGACAGGCCAATATCAACTGCTGGCTATGCCAGAACCACCGGGCGGACGGTCCGGAATCACCTGCCAGCCATGGAGGAACCATCTCTCAGACGTACCAGAACCACCTGCCGGAGAAGCTGGAAACACGTCCTGGACAGTCTGGAACCACCTGCCGGCCAAGCCTGAACCACCTGCCAAGCACAACGGAACAACCTGCCAGACACGCCAAAATCACCTGCGTGTTATGCCAGAACCACTTGGAGGACTCTCTGGGATGACCTGCCGGGCATGCCGGAACCACCTCTCAGACGTGCCAGAACCATGTGGCGGACAGTCCGGAATCACCTGTTGGGCATGCGCAACCACCTCTGAGACGTACCAGAACCACATGCCGTGCAGGCTGGAACCACCTACCGGACAGACCGGAATCACTTTTCGGGCATGCCGGAACCACCTGTCAGATGTGCCAGAAACACGTGCCGGAGACGCCGGAAGCACCTGCCAAGCACTTTGGAACCACCTGCTCAACTCGCCTGAACCACCTGCCGGACATGCCAAAATCACCTGCCGACTATGCCAGAACCACTTGGCGAACACTCCGGAATCACTTGCCGGGCATGCAGGAACCACCTCTCAGACATGCCAGAACCCCGTGCCAATGACCCCGGAAGCACCAGCCGAGCACGCCGGAACCTCCTGCTCGACACGCCAGAACCACCTGCCGATCACGCAAAAATCACCTGCCGGCTACGCCACAACCAGTTGGTGAACACTTTGGAATCACCTGCCAGGCTTGCTGGAACCACCTGCCAGTCATGCCAAAATCACCTGCCAACTACGCCAGAACCGCTTGGCGGACACTGCGGAAACACCTGTCGGGCCGGCTGGAACCACATCTCAGACGTGCCAGAAACGTGTTCATGAGATGCTGGAACCACACCCCGAACAGACGGATACCACCTGCCAGAACCGCCTGAACCACCTGCCGAGCACGCCGGAACCACCTGCTCGACTCACCGGTACCACCTCCCTGACACGCCAAAATCACCTGCTGGGTATGCCAGAACCACTTGGCGGACACTCCGGAATCATCTGCCGGACATGCCGGAACCAGCTCTCAGACACACCAGAACCACGTGCCGGAGACGCCGGAAGCACCTGCCGAGCATGCCGGAGCCACATGCTCGACTCGCCAGAAATACCTGCCGGACACGCCAAAATCACCTCCCGGGTACGCCAGAACCACCTGGCGGACACTCCGAAATCACCTGTCGCGCATGCCGGAACCACCTCTCAGACGTGCTGGAAGCACGTGCCGGACACGCCGGAATCACCTACCGGACAGACCGGAACCACCTGCCGAGCACGCCGGAGCCACCTGTTCGACTCGCTGGAACCACCTGCCGGACAGGCCAATATCAACTGCTGGCTATGCCAGAACCACCTGGGGGACAGTCTGGGATCACCTGCCATCCATGGCGGAACCACCTCTCAGACGTACCAGAACCACCTGCCGGAGAAGCTGGAAACACGTCGTGGACAGACTGGAACCACGTGACGGCCATGCCTGAACCACCTGCCGAGCACGGCGGAACCACCTGCCGGACACGCCAAAATCACCTGCGGGATACGCCAGAACCACTTGGACGACTCTCCGAAATGATCTGCCGGGCATGTTGGAACCACCTCTCAGACGTGCCAGAAGCACGTGGCGGACAGTCCGGAATCACCTGTTGGGCATACGCAACCACCTCTGACACGTACCAGAACCACGTGCCGTGCACGCCGGAACCACCTACCGGACAGACCGGAATCAACTTTTGGGCATGCCGGAACCACCAGTCAGATGTGCCAGAAACACGTGCCGGAGACGCCGGAAGCACCTGCCGAGCACGTCGCAACCACCTGCTCAACTCGCCTGAACCACCTGCCGGACACGCCATAATCACCAGCCCGCTACACGAGCACCACTTCGGGGACAAGCCGGAATCACGTGAGGGGCATGCCGGCACAGCCTCTCAGACTGAACCTCGTGCCGGACACCACAGAAACACCTGCCGGACAGACCGGAACCACCTGCCGGACACGCCGGAACCACCGGCTCGACCCGCCGGAATGACCGCGGGACATGCAAAATCACCAGCCGGCCACGCCGGAAACACTTGGCGAACACTCCGGAATCACCTGCCGGGCATGCCGGAACCACCTCTCAGATATGCCAGAACCACGTGCCAATGATCCCGGAAGCACCTGCCGAGCACGCCGGAACCACCTGCTCGACTCGCCAGAACCACCTGCCGGACACGCAAAAATCACCTGCCGGCTACGCCACAACCAGTTCGGGAACACTTCGGAATCACTTGCCGGGCTTGCATGAACCACCTGCCCGTCATGCCAAAATCACCTGCCAACTACGCCAGTAGCACTTGGCGGACACTGTGGAAACACCTGTAGGGCCGGCCGGAACCACATCTCAGACGTGCCAGAACCATGTGCATGAGATGCAGGAACCACACCCCGAAAAGACGGAAAACACCTGCCAGAGCCGTCTGAACAACCTGCCGAGCACGCCGGAGCCACCTGTTCGACTCGCTGGAACCACCTGACGGACAGGCCAATATAAACTGCTGGCTATGCCAGAACCACCTGGGGAACGGTCCGGAATCACCTGCCCGCCATGGCGGAACCACCTCTCAGACGTACCAGAACCACCTGCCGGAGAAGCTGGAAACACGTCCTGGACAGTCTGGAACCACCTGCCGGCCAAGCCTGAACCACCTGCCAAGCACAACGGAACAACCTGCCAGACACGCCAAAATCACCTGCGTGTTATGCCAGAACCACTTGGAGGACTCTCTGGGATGACCTGCCGGGCATGCCGGAACCACCTCTCAGACGTGCCAGAACCATGTGGCGGACAGTCCGGAATCACCTGTTGGGCATGCGCAACCACCTCTGAGACGTACCAGAACCACATGCCGTGCAGGCTGGAACCACCTACCGGACAGACCGGAATCACCTTTCGGGCATGCCGGAACCACCTGTCACATGTGCCAGAAACACGTGCCGGAGACGCCGGAAGCACCTGCCAAGCACGTTGGAACCACCTGCTCAACTCGCCTGAACCACCTGCCGGACATGCCAAAATCACCTGCCGACTATGCCAGAACCACTTGGCGAACACTCTGGAATCACTTGCCGGGCATGCAGGAACCACCACTCAGACATGCCAGAACCCCGTGCCAATGACCCCGGAAGCACCAGCCGAGCACGCCGGAACCACCTGCTCGACTCGCCAGAACCACCTGCCGATCACGCAAAAATCACCTGCCGGCTACGCCACAACCAGTTGGTGAACACTTTGGAATCACCTGCCAGGCTTGCTGGAACCACCTGCCAGTCATGCCAAAATCACCTGCCAACTACGCCAGAACCGCTTGGCGGACACTGCGGAAACACCTGTCGGGCCGGCTGGAACCACATCTCAGACGTGCCAGAAACGTGTTCATGAGATGCTGGAACCACACCCCGAACAGACGGATACCACCTGCCAGAACCGCCTGAACCACCTGCTGAGCACGCCGGAACCACCTGCTCGACTCACCGGTACCACCTCCCTGACACGCCAAAATCACCTGCTGGGTATGCCAGAACCACTTGGCGGACACTCCGGTATCATCTGCCGGACATGCCGGAACCAGCTCTCAGGCACACCAGAACCAAGTGCCGCAGACGCCGGAAGCACCTGCCGAGCATGCCGGAGCCACCTGCTCGACTCGCCAGAAACACCTGCCGGACACGCCAAAATCACCTGCCGGGTATGCCAGAACCACCTGGCGGACACTACGGAATCACCTGCCGCGCATGCCGGAACCACCTCTCAGACGTGCCGGAAGCACGTGCCAGACACGCCGGAATCACCTACCGGACAGACCGGAACCCCCTGCCAAGAACGCCGGAGCCACCTGTTTGACTCGCTGGAACCACCTGCCGGACAGGCCAATATCAACTGCTGGCTATGCCAGAACCACCTGGGGGACAGTCCGGGATCACCTGCCAGCCATGGCGGAACCACCTCTCAGACGTACCAGAACCACCTGCCGGAGAAGCTGGAAACACGTCCTGGACAGACTGGAACCACGTGACGGCCATGCCTGAACCACCTGCCGAGCACGGCGGAACCACCTGCCGGACACGCCAAAATCACCTGCGGGCTACGCCAGAAACACTTGGACGACTCTCCGAAATGACCTGCCGGGCATGTTGGAACCACCTCTCAGACGTGCCAGAAGCACGTGGCGGACAGTCCGGAATCACCTGTTGGGCATACGCAACCACCTCTGACACGTACCAGAACCACGTGCCGTGCACACCGGAACCAATTACCGGACAGACCGGAATCAACTTTTGGGCATGCCGGAACCACCAGTCAGATGTGCCAGAAACACGTGCCGGAGACGCCGGAAGCACCTGCCGAGCACGTCGCAACCACCTGCTCAACTCGCCTGAACCACCTGCCGGACACGCCAAAATCACCTGCCCGCTACACCAGCACCACTTCGGGGACAAGCCAGAATCACGTGAGGGGCATGCCGGCACAGCCTCTCAGACTGAACCTCGTGCCGGACACCACAGAACCACCTGCCGGACAGACCGGAACCACCTGCCGGACACGCCGGAACCACCAGCTCGACCCGCCGGAACGACCGCTGGACATGCAAAATCACCAGCCGGCCACGCCGGAAACACTTGGCGAACACTCCGGAATCACCTGCCGGGCATGCCGGAACCACCTCTCAGATATGCCAGAACCACGTGCCAATGACCCCGGAAGCACCTGCCGAGCACGCCGGAACCACATGCTCGACTCGCCAGAACCACCTGCCGGACACGCAAATATCACCTGCCGGCTACGCCACAACCAGTTGGGGAACACTTCGGAATCACCTGCCGGGCTTGCTGGAACCACCTGCCGGTCATGCCAAAATCACCTGCCAACTACGCCAGTACCACTTGGCGGACACTGTGGAAACACCTGTCGGGCCGGCCGGAACCACATCTCAGACGTGCCAGAACCATGTGCATGAGATGCTGGAACCACACCCCGAACAGACGGAAAACACCTGCCAGACCCGTCTGAACAACCTGCCGAGCACGCCGGAGCCACCTGCTCAACTCGCCGGAACCACCTACCTGACATGCCCAAATCACCAGCCGGGTATGCCAGAACCACTTGGCGGACAATCCAGAATCATCTGCTGGACACGCCGGAACCAGCTCTCAGACACACCACAACCACGTGCCGGAGACGCCGGAAGCACCTGCCGAGCATGCCGGAGCCACCTGTTCGACTCGCCAGAAACACCTGCCGGACACGCCAAAATCACCTGCCGGGTACACCAGAACCACCTGGCGGACACTCCGAAATCACCTGTCGCGCATGCCGGAACCAAATATCAGACGTGCCGGAAGCACGTGCCGGACACGCCGGAATCACCTACCGGACAGACCGGAACCACCTGCCGAGCACGCCGGAGCCACCTGTTCGACTCGCTGGAACCACCTGCCGGACAGGCCAATATCAACTGCTGGCTATGGCAGAACCACCGGGGGGACGGTCCGGGATCACCTGCCAGCCATGGCGGAACCACCTCTCAGACGTACCAGAACCACCTGCCGGAGAAGCTGGAAACACGTCCTGGAGAGACTGGAACCACCTGCCGGCCAAGCCTGAACCACCTGCCAAGCACAACGGAACAACCTGCCAGACACGCCAAAATCACCTGCGTGTTATGCCGGAACCACTTGCCGGAGAAGCTGGAAACACGTCCTGGACAGACTGGAACCACGTGACGGCCATGCCTGAACCACCTGCCGAGCACGGCGGAACCACCTGCCGGACACGCCAAAATCAACTGCGGGCTACGCCAGAACCACTTGGACGACCGTCCGAAATGACCTGCCGGGCATGTTGGAACCACCTCTCAGACGTGCCAGAAGCACGTGGCGGACAGTCCGGAATCACCTGTTGGGCATACGCAACCACCTCTGACACGTACCAGAACCACGTGCCGTGCACGCCGGAACCACCTACCGGACAGACCGGAATCAACTTTTGGGCATGCCGGAACCACCAGTCAGATGTGCCAGAAACACGTGCCGGAGACGCCGGAAGCACCTGCCGAGCACGTCGCAACCACCTGATCAACTCGCCTGAACCACCTGCCGGACACGCCAAAATCACCTGCCCGCTACACCAGCACCACTTCGGGGACAAGCCGGAATCACGTGAGGGGCATGCCGGCACAGCCTCTCAGACTGAACCTCGTGCCGGACACCACAGAACCACCTGCCGGACAGACCGGAACCACCTGCCGGACACGCCGGAACCACCAGCTCGACCCGCCGGAACGACCGCTGGACATGCAAAATCACCTGCCGGCTACGCCGGAAACACTTGGCGAACACTCCGGAATCACCTGCCGGGCATGCCGGAACCACCTCTCAGATATGCCAGAACCACGTGCCAATGACCCCGGAAGCACCTGCCGAGCACGCCGGAGCCACCTGCTCCACTCGCCAGAACCACCTGCCGGACACGCAAAAATCACCTGCCGGCTACGCCACAACCATTTGGGGAAAACTTCGGAATCACCTGCCGGGCTTGCTGGAAACACCTGCCGGTCATGCCAAAATCACCTGCCAACTACGCCAGTACCACTTGGCGGACACTGTGGAAACACCTGTCGGGCCGGCCGGAACCACATCTCAGACGTGCCAGAACCATGTGCATGAGATGCTGGAACCACACCCCGAACAGACGGAAAACACCTGCCAGACCCGTCTGAACAACCTGCCGAGCACGCCGGAGCCACCTGCTCGACTCGCCGGAACCACCTACCTGACATGCCCAAATCACCAGCCGGGTATGCCAGAACCACTTGGCGGACACTCCGGAATCATCTGCCGGACATGCCGGAACCAGCTCTCAGACACACCACAACCACGTGCCGGAGACGCCGGAAGCACCTGCCGAGCATGCCGGAGCCACGTGCTCGACTCGGCAGAAACACCTGCCGGACACGCCAAAATCACCTCCCGGGTACGCCAGAACCACCTGTCGGAAACTCCGAAACCACCTGTCGCGCATGCCGGAACCACCTCTCAGACGTGCCGGAAGCACGTGCCGGACACGCCGGAATCTCCTACCGGACAGACCGGAACCACCTGCCGAGCACGCCGGAGCCACCTGTTCGACTCGCTGGAACCACCTGCCGGACAGGCCAATATCAACTGCTGGCTATGCCAGAACCACCTGGGGGACAGTCCGGGATCACCTGCCAGCCATGGCGGAACCACCTCTCAGCCGTACCAGAACCACCTGCCGTAGAAGCTGGAAACACGTCGTGGACAGACTGGAACCACGTGACGGCCATGCCTGAACCACCTGCCGAGCACGGCGGAACCACCTGCCGGACACGCCAAAATCACCTGTGGGCTACGCCAGAACCACTTGGACGACTCTCCGAAATGACCTGCCGGGCATGTTGGAACCACCTCTCAGACGTGCCAGAAGCACGTGGCGGACAGTCCGGAATCACCTGTTGGGCATACGCAACCACCTCTGACACGTACCAGAACCACGTGCTGTGCACGCCGGAACCACCTACCGGACAGACCGGAATCAACTTTTGGGCATGCCGGAACCACCAGTCAGATGTGCCAGAAACACGTGCCGGAGACGCCGGAAGCACCTGCCGAGCACGTCGCAACCACCTGCTCAACTCGCCTGAACCACCTGCCGGACACGCCATAATCACCAGCCCGCTACACCAGCACCACTTCGGGGACAAGCCGGAATCACGTGAGGGGCATGCCGGCACAGCCTCTCAGACTGAACCTCGTGCCGGACACCACAGAACCACCTGCCGGACAGACCGGAACCACCTGCCGGACACGCCGGAACCACCAGCTCGACCCGCCGGAACGACCGCTGGACATGCAAAATCACCTGCCGGCCACGCCGGAAACACTTGGCGAACACTCCGGAATCACCTGCCGGGCATGCCGGAACCACCTCTCAGATATGCCAGAACCACGTGCCAATGACCCCGGAAGCACCTGCCGAGCACGCCGGAACCACATGCTCGACTCGCCAGAACCACCTGCCGGACACGCAAAAATCACCTGCCGGCTACGCCACAACCAGTTCGGGAACACTTCGGAATCACTTGCCGGGCTTGCATGAACCACCTGCCCGTCATGCCAAAATCACCTGCCAACTACGCCAGTAGCACTTGGCGGACACTGTGGAAACACCTGTAGGGCCGGCCGGAACCACATCTCAGACGTGCCAGAACCATGTGCATGAGATGCAGGAACCACACCCCGAAAAGACGGAAAACACCTGCCAGAGCCGTCTGAACAACCTGCCGAGCACGCCAGAGCCACCTGTTCGACTCGCTGGAACCACCTGACGGACAGGCCAATATCAACTGCTGGCTATGCCAGAACCACCTGGGGAACGGTCCGGAATCACCTGCCCGCCATGGCGGAACCACCTCTCAGACGTACCAGAACCACCTGCCGGAGAAGCTGGAAACACGTCCTGGACAGTCTGGAACCACCTGCCGGCCAAGCCTGAACCACCTGCCAAGCACAACGGAACAACCTGCCGGACACGCCAAAATCACCTGCGTGTTATGCCAGAACCACTTGGAGGACTCTCTGGGATGACCTGCCGGGCATGCCGGAACCACCTCTCAGACGTGCCAGAACCATGTGGCGGACAGTCCGGAATCACCTGTTGGGCATGCGCAACCACCTCTGAGACGTACCAGAACCACATGCCGTGCAGGCTGGAACCACCTACCGGACAGACCGGAATCACCTTTCGGGCATGCCGGAACCACCTGTCACATGTGCCAGAAACACGTGCCAGAGACGCCGGAAGCACCTGCCAAGCACGTTGGAACCACCTGCTCAACTCGCCTGAACCACCCGCCGGACATGCCAAAATCACCTGCCGACTATGCCAGAACCACTTGGCGAACACTCTGGAATCACTTGCCGGGCATGCAGGAACCACCACTCAGACATGCCAGCACCCCGTGCCAATGACCCCGGAAGCACCAGCCGAGCACGCCGGAACCACCTGCTCGACTCGCCAGAACCACCTGCCGATCACGCAAAAATCACCTGCCGGCTACGCCACAACCAGTTGGTGAACACTTTGGAATCACCTGCCAGGCTTGCTGGAACCACCTGCCAGTCATGCCAAAATCACCTGCCAACTACGCCAGAACCGCTTGGCGGACACTGCGGAAACACCTGTCGGGCCGGCTGGAACCACATCTCAGACGTGCCAGAAACGTGTTCATGAGATGCTGGAACCACACCCCGAACAGACGGATACCACCTGCCAGAACCGCCTGAACCACCTGCTGAGCACGCCGGAACCACCTGCTCGACTCACCGGTACCACCTCCCTGAAACGCCAAAATCACCTGCTGGGTAAGCCAGAACCACTTGGCGGACACTCCGGTATCATCTGCCGGACATGCCGGAACCAGCTCTCAGGCACACCAGAACCAAGTGCCGGAGACGCCGGAAGCACCTGCCGAGCATGCCGGAGCCACCTGCTCGACTCGCCAGAAACACCTGCCGGACACGCCAAAATCACCTGCCGGGTATGCCAGAACCACCTGGCGGACACTACGGAATCACCTGCCGCGCATGCCGGAACCACCTCTCAGACGTGCCGGAAGCACATGCCAGACACGCCGGAATCACCTACCGGACAGACCGGAACCACCTGCCAAGAACGCCGGAGCCACCTGTTCGACTCGCTGGAACCACCTGCCGGACAGGCCAATATCAACTGCTGGCTATGCCAGAACCACCTGGGGGACAGTCCGGGATCACCTGCCAGCCATGGCGGAACCACCTCTCAGACGTACCAGAACCACCTGCCGGAGAAGCTGGAAACACGTCCTGGACAGACTGGAACCACGTGACGGCCATGCCTGAACCACCTGCTGAGCACGGCGGAACCACCTGCCGGACACGCCAAAATCACCTGCGGGCTACGCCAGAACCACTTGGACGACTCTCCGAAATGACCTGCCGGGCATGTTGGAACCACCTCTCAGACGTGCCAGAAGCACGTGGCGGACAGTCCGGAATCACCTGTTGGGCATACGCAACCACCTCTGACACGTACCAGAACCACGTGCCGTGCACACCGGAACCAATTACCGGACAGACCGGAATCAACTTTTGGGCATGCCGGAACCACCAGTCAGATGTGCCAGAAACACGTGCCGGAGATGCCGGAAGCACCTGCCGAGCACGTCGCAACCACCTGCTCAACTCGCCTGAACCACCTGCCGGACACGCCAAAATCACCTGCCCGCTACACCAGCACCACTTCGGGGACAAGCCAGAATCACGTGAGGGGCATGCCGGCACAGCCTCTCAGACTGAACCTCGTGCCGGACACCACAGAACCACCTGCCGGACAGACCGGAACCACCTGCCGGACACACCGGAACCACCGGCTCGACCCGCCGGAACGACCGCTGGACATGCAAAATCACCAGCCGGCCACGCCGGAAACACTTGGCGAACACTCCGGAATCACTTGCCGGGCATGCCGGAACCACCTCTCAGATATGCCAGAACCACGTGCCAATGACCCCGGAAGCACCTGCCGAACACGCCGGAACCACATGCTCGACTCGCCAGAACCACCTGCCGGCTACGCCACAACCAGTTGGGGAACACTTCGGAATCACCTGCCGGGCTTGCTGGAACCACCTGCCGGTCATGCCAAAATCACCGGCCAACTACGCCAGTACCACTTGGCGGACACTGTGGAAACACCTGTCGGGCCGGCCGGAACCACATCTCAGACGTGCCAGACCCATGTGCATGAGATGCTGGAACCACACCCCGAACAGACGGAAAACACCTGCCAGACCCGTCTGAACAACCTGCCGAGCACGCCGGAGCCACCTGCTCGACTCGCCGGAACCACCTACCTGACATGCCCAAATCACCAGCCGGGTATGCCAGAACCACTTGGCGGACAATCCAGAATCATCTGCTGGACACGCCGGAACCAGCTCTCAGACACACCACAACCACGTGCCGGAGACGCCGGAAGCACCTGCCGAGCATGCCGGAGCCACCTGTTCGACTCGCCAGAAACACCTGCCGGACACGCCAAAATCACCTGCCGGGTACACCAGAACCACCTGGCGGACACTCCGAAATCACCTGTCGCGCATGCCGGAACCAAATATCAGACGTGCCGGAAGCACGTGCCGGACACGCCGGAATCACCTACCGGACAGACCGGAACCACCTGCCGAGCACGCCGGAGCCACCTGTTCGACTCGCTGGAACCACCTGCCGGACAGGCCAATATCAACTGCTGGCTATGGCAGAACCACCTGGGGGACGGTCCGGGATCACCTGCCAGCCATGGCGGAACCACCTCTCAGACGTACCAGAACCACCTGCCGGAGAAGCTGGAAACACGTCCTGGACAGACTGGAACCACGTGACGGCCATGCCTGAACCACCTGCCGAGCACGGCGGAACCACCTGCCGGACACGCCAAAATCAACTGCGGGCTACGCCAGAACCACTTGGACGACCCTCCGAAATGACCTGCCGGGCATGTTGGAACCACCTCTCAGACGTGCCAGAAGCACGTGGCAGACAGTCCGGAATCACCTGTTGGGCATACGCAACCACCTCTGACACGTACCAGAACCACGTGCCGTGCACGCCGGAACCACCTACCGGACAGACCGGAATCAACTCTTGGGCATGCCGGAACCACCAGTCAGATGTGCCAGAAACACGTGCCGGAGACGCCGGAAGCACCTGCCGAGCACGTCGCAACCACCTGATCAACTCGCCTGAACCACCTGCCGGACACGCCAAAATCACCTGCCCACTGCACCAGCACCACTTCGGGGACAAGCCGGAATCACGTGAGGGGCATGCCGGCACAGCCTCTCAGACTGAACCTCGTGCCGGACACCACAGAACCACCTGCCGGACAGACCGGAACCACCTGCCGGACACGCCGGAACCACCGGCTCGACCCGCCGGAACGACCGCTGGACATGCAAGATCACCTGCCGGCTACGCCGGAAACACTTGGCGAACACTCCGGAATCACCTGCCGGGCATGCCGGAACCACCTCTCAGATATGCCAGAACCACGTGCCAATGACCCCGGAAGCACCTGCCGAGCACGCCGGAACCACCTGCTCGACTCGCCAGAACCACCTGCCGGACACGCAAAAATCACCTGCCGGCTACGCCACAACCAGTTGGGGAACACTTCGGAATCACCTGCCGGGCTTGCTGGAACCACCTGCCGGTCATGCCAAAATCACCTTCCAACTACGCCAGTAGCACTTGGTGGACACTGTGGAAACACCTGTCGGGCTGGCCGGAACCACATCTCAGACGTGCCAGAACCATGTGCATGAGATGCTGGAACCACACCCCGAACAGACGGAAAACACCTGCCAGACCCGTCTGAACAACCTGCCGAGCACGCCGGAGCCACCTGCTCGACTCGCCGGAGCCACCTACCTGACATGCCCAAATCACCAGCCGGGTATGCCAGAACCACTTGGCGGACACTCCGGAATCATCTGCCGGACATGCCGGAACCAGCTCTCAGACACACCAGAACCACGTGCCGGAGACGCCGGAAGCACCTGCCGAGCATGCCGGAGCCACGTGCTCGACTCGCCAGAAACACCTGCCGGACACCCCAAAATCACCTGCCGGGTACACCAGAACCACCTGGCGGACACTCTGAAATCACCTGTCGCGCATGCCGGAACCACCTCTCAGACGTGCCGGAAGCACGTGCCGGACACGCCGGAATCACCTACCGGACAGACCGGAACCACCTGCCGAGCACGCCGGAGCCACCTGTTCGACTCGCTGGAACCACCTGCCGGACAGGCCAATATCAACTGCTGGCTATGCCAGAACCACCTGGGGGACGGTCCGGAATCACCTGCCAGCCATGGCGGAACCACCTCTCAGACGTATCAGAACCACCTGCCGGAGAAGCTGGAAACACGTCCTGGACAGTCTGGAACCACCTGACGGCCAAGCCTGAACCACCTGCCAAGCACAACGGAACAACCTGCCAGACACGCCAAAATCGCCTGCGTGTTATGCCAGAACCACTTGGAGGACTCTCTGGGATGACCTGCCGGGCATGCCGGAACCACCTCTCAGACGTGCCAGAACCATGTGGCGGACAGTCCGGAATCACCTGTTGGGCATGCGCAACCACCTCTGAGACGTACCAGAACCACATGCCGTGCAGGCTGGAACCACCTACCGGACAGACCGGAATCACCTTTCGGGCATGCCGGAACCACCTGTCAGATGTGCCAGAAACACGTGCCGGAGACGCCGGAAGCACCTGCCAAGCACGTTGGAACCACCTGCTGAACTCGCCTGAACCACCTACCGGACATGCCAAAATCACCTGCCGACTATGCCAGAACCACTTGGCGAACACTCCGGAATCACCTGCCGGGCATGCAGGAACCACCTCTCAGACATGCCAGAACCCCGTGCCAATGACCCCGGAAGCACCAGCCGAGCACGCCGGAACCACCTGCTCGACTCGCCAGAACCACCTGCCGATCACGCAAAAATCACCTGCCGGCTACGCCACAACCAGTTGGTGAACACTTTGGAATCACCTGCCAGGCTTGCTGGAACCACCTGCCAGTCATGCCAAAATCACCTGCCAACTACACCAGAACCGCTTGGCGGACACTGAGGAAACACCTGTCGGGCCTGCTGGAACCACATCTCAGACGTGCCAGAAACGTGTTCATGAGATGCTGGAACCACACCCCGAACAGACGGATACCACCTGCCAGAACCGCCTGAACCACCTGCCGAGCACGCCGGAACCACCTGCTCGACTCACCGGTACCACCTCCCTGACACGCCAAAATCACCTGCTGGGTATGCCAGAACCACTTGGCGGACACTCCGGAATCATCTGCCGGACATGCCGGAACCAGCTCTCAGACACACCAGAACCACGTGCCGGAGACGCCGGAAGCACCTGCCGAGCATGCCGGAGCCACCTGCTCGACTCGCCAGAAACACCTGCCGGACACGCCAAAATCACCTGCCGGGTACGCCAGAACCACCTGGCGGACACTACGGAATAACCTGCCGCGCATGCCGGAACCACCTCTCAGACGTGCCGGAAGCACGTGCCAGACACGCCGGAAACACCTACCGGACAGACCGGAACCACCTGCCAAGAACGCCGGAGCCACCTGTTCGACTCGCTGGAACCACCTGCCGGACAGGCCAATATAAACTGCTGGATATGCCAGAACCACCTGGGGGACAGTCCGGGATCACCTGCCAGCCATGGCGGAACCACCTCTCAGACGTACCAGAACCACCTGCCGGAGAAGCTGGAAACACGTCCTGGACAGACTGGAACCACGTGACGGCCATGCCTGAACCACCTGCCGAGCACGGCGGAACCACCTGCCGGACACGCCAAAATCACCTGCGGGCTACGCCAGAACAACTTGGACGACTCTCCGAAATGACCTGCCGGGCATGTTGGAACCACCTCTCAGACGTGCCAGAAGCACGTGGCGGACAGTCCGGAATCACCTGTTGGGCATACGCAACCACCTCTGACACGTACCAGAACCACGTGCCGTGCACGCCGGAACCACCTACCGGACAGACCGGAATCAACATTTGGGCATGCCGGAACCACCAGTCAGATGTGCCAGAAACACGTGCCGGAGACGCCAGAAGCACCTGCCGAGCACGTCGCAACCACCTGCTCACCTCGCCTGAACCACCTGCCGGACACGCCAAAATCACCTGCCCGCTACACCAGCACCACTTCGGGGACAAGCCGGAATCACGTGAGGGTCATGCCGGCACAGCCTCTCAGACTGAACCTCGTGCCGGACACCACAGAACCACCTGCCGAACAGACCAGAACCACCTGCCGGACACTACGGAATCACCTGCCGCGCATGCCGTAACCACCTCTTAGACGTGCCGGAAGCACGTGCCAGACACGCCGGAAACACCTACCGGACAGACCGGAACCACCTGCCAAGAACGCCGGAGCCACCTGTTCGACTCGCTGGAACCACCTGCCGGACAGGCCAATATCAACTGCTGGCTATGCCAGAACCACCTGGGGGACAGTCCGGGATCACCTGCCAGCCATGGCGGAACCACCTCTCAGACGTACCAGAACCACCTGCCGGAGAAGCTGGAAACACGTCCTGGACAGACTGGAACCACGTGACGGCCATGCCTGAACCACCTGCTGAGCACGGCGGAACCAACTGCCGGACACGCCAAAATCACCTGCGGGCTACGCCAGAACCACTTGGACGACTCTCCTAAATGACCTGCCGGGCATGTTGGAACCACCTCTCAGACGTGCCAGAAGCACGTGGCGGACAGTCCGGAATCACCTGTTGGGCATACGCAACCACCTCTGACACGTACCAAAACCACGTGCCGTGCACGCCGGAACCACCTATCGGACAGACCGGAATCAACTTTTGGGCATGCCGGAACCACCAGTCAGATGTGCCAGAAACACGTGCCGGAGACGCCGGAAGCACCTGCCGAGCACATCGCAACCAACTGCTCACCTCGCCTGAACCACCTGCCGGACACGCCAAAATCACCTGCCCGCTACACCAGCACCACTTCGGGGACAAGCCGGAATCACGTGAGGGGCATGCCGGCACAGCCTCTCAGACTGAACCTCGTGCCGGACACCACAGAACCACCTGCCGGACAGACCGGAACCACCTGCCGGACACGCCGGAACCACCGGCTCGACCCGCCGGAACGACCGCTGGACATGCAAAATCACCTGCCGGCTATGCCGGAAACACTTGGCGAACACTCCGGAATCACCTGCCGGGCATGCCGGAACCACCTCTCAGATATGCCAGAACCACGTGCCAATGACCCCGGAACCACCTGCCGAGCATGCCGGAACCACCTGCTCGACTCGCCAGAACCACCTGCCGGACACGCAAAAATCATCTGCCGGCTACGCCACAACCAGTTGGGGAACACTTCGGAATCACCTGCCGGGCTTGCTGGAACCACCTGCCGGTCATGCGAAAATCACCTGCTGGGTATGACAGAACCACTTGGCGGACACTCCGGAATCATCTGCCGGACATGCCGGAACCAGCTCTCAGACACACCAGAACCAAGTGCCGGAGACGCCGGAAGCACCTGCCGAGCATGCCGGAGCCACCTGCTCGACTTGCCAGAAACACCTGCCGGACACGCCAAAATCACCTGCCGGGTATGCCAGAACCACCTGGCGGACACTACGGAATCACCTGCCGCGCATGCCGGAACCACCTCTCAGACGTGCCGGAAGCACGTGCCAGACACGCCGGAAACACCTACCGGACAGACCGGAACCACCTGCCAAGAACGCCGGAGCCACCTCTTCGGCTCGCTGGAACCACCTGCCGGAGAGGCCAATATCAACTGCTGGCTATGCCAGAACCACCTGGGGGACAGTCCGGGATCACCTGCCAGCCATGGCGGAACCACCTCTCAGACGTACCAGAAGCACCTGCTGGAGAAGCTGGAAACACGTCCTGGACAGACTGGAACCACGTGACGGCCATGCCTGAACCACCTGCCGAGCACGGCGGAACCACCTGCCGGACACGCCAAAATCACCTGCGGGCTACGCCAGAACCACTTGGACGACTCTCCGAAATGACCTGCCGGGCATGTTGGAACCACCTCTCAGACGTGCCAGAAGCACGTGGCGGACAGTCCGGAATCACCTGTTGGGCATACGCAACCACCTCTGACACGTACCAGAACCACGTGCCGTGCACGCCGGAACCACCTACTGGACAGACCGGAATCAACTTTTGGGCATGCCGGAACCACCAGTCAGATGTGCCAGAAACACGTGCCGGAGATGCCGGAAGCACCTGCCGAGCACGTCGCAACCACCTGCTCAACTCGCCTGAACCACCTGCCGGACATGCCAAAATCACCTGCCCGCTACACCAGCACCACTTCGGGGACAAGCCGGAATCACGTGAGGGGCATGCCGGCACAGCCTCTCAGACTGAACCTCGTGCCGGACACCACAGAACCACCTGCCGGACAGACCGGAACCACCTGCCGGACACGCCGGAACCACCGGCTCGACCCGCCGGAACGACCGCTGGACATGCAAAATGACCTGCCGGCTACGCCGGAAACACTTGGCGAACACTCCGGAATCACCTGTCGCGCATGCCGGAACCACCTCTCAGACGTGCCGGAAGCACGTGCTGCACACGCCGGAATCACCTACCGGACAGACCGGAACCACCTGCCGAGCACGCCGGAGCCACCTGTTCGACTCGCTGGAACCACCTGCCGGACAGGCCAATATCAAATGCTGGCTATGCCAGAACCACCTGGGGGACGGTCCGGAATCACCTGCCAGCCATGGCGGAACCACCTCTCAGACGTACCAGAACCACCTGCCGGAGAAGCTGGAAACACGTCCTGGACAGTCTGGAACCACCTGCCGGCCAAGCCTGAACCACCTGCCAAGCACAACGGAACAACCTGCCGGACACGCCAAAATCACCTGCGTGTTATGCCAGAACCACTTGGAGGAATCTCTGGGATGACCTGCCGGGCATGCCGGAACCACCTCTCAGACGTGCCAGAACCATGTGGCGGACAGTCCGGAATAACCTGTTGGGCATGCGCAACCACCTTTGAGACGTACCAGAACCACATGCCGTGCAGGCTGGAACCACCTACCGGACAGACCGGAATCACCTTTCGGGCATGCCGGAACCACCTGTCAGATGTGCCAGAAACACGTGCCGTAGACGCCGGAAGCACCTGCCAAGCACGTTGGAACCACCTGCTCAACTCGCCTGAACCACCTGCCGGACATGCCAAAATCACCTGCCGACTATGCCAGAACCACTTGGCGAACACTCCGGAATCACTTGCCGGGCATGCAGGAACCACCTCTCAGACATGCCAGAACCCCGTGCCAATGACCCCGGAAGCACCAGCCGAGCACGCCGGAACCACCTGCTCGACTCGCCAGAACCACCTGCCGATCACGCAAAAATCACCTGCCGGCTACGCCACAACCAGTTGGTGAACACTTTGGAATCACCTGCCAGGCTTGCTGGAACCACCTGCCAGTCATGCCAAAATCACCTGCCAACTACGCCCGAACCGCTTGGCGGACACTGTGGAAACACCTGTCGGGCCGGCTGGAACCACATCTCAGACGTGCCAGAAACGTGTTCATGAGATGCTGGAACCACACCCCGAACAGACGGATACCACCTGCCAGAACCGCCTGAACCACCTGCTGAGCACGCCGGAACCACCTGCTCGACTCACCGGTACCACCTCCCTGACACGCCAAAATCACCTGCTGGGTATGCCAGAACCACTTGGCGGACACTCCGGAATCATCTGCCGGACATGCCGGAACCAGCTCTCAGACACACTAGAACCAAGTGCCGGAGACGCCGGAAGCACCTGCCGAGCATGCCGGAGCCACCTGCTCGACTCGCCAGAAACACCTGCCGGACACGCCAAAATCACCTGCCGGGTACGCAAGAACCACCTGGCGGACACTACGGAATCACCTGCCGCGCATGCCGGAACCACCTCTCAGACGTGCCGGAAGCACGTGCCGGACACGCCGGAAACACCTACCGGACAGACCGGAACCACCTGCCAAGAACGCCGGAGCCACCTGTTCGACTCGCTGGAACCACCTGCCGGACAGGCCAATATCATCTGCTGGCTATGCCAGAACCACCTGGGGGACAGTCCGGGATCACCTGCCAGCCATGGTGGAACCACCTCTCAGACGTACCAGAACCACCTGCCGGAGAAGCTGGAAACACGTCCTGGACAGACTGGAACCACGTGACGCCCATGCCTGAACCACCTGCCGAGCACGGCGGAACCACCTGCCGGACACGCCAAAATCACCTGTGGGCTACGCCAGAACCACTTGGACGACTCTCCGAAATGACCTGCCGGGCATGTTGGAACCACCTCTCAGACGTGCCAGAAGCACGTGGCGGACAGTCCGGAATCACCTGTTGGGCATACGCAACCACCTCTGACACGTACCAGAACCACGTGCCGTGCACGCCGGAACCACCTACCGGACAGACCGGAATCAACTTTTGGGCATGCCGGAACCACCAGTCAGATGTGCCAGAAACACGTGCCGGAGACGCCGGAAGCACCTGCCCAGCACGTCGCAACCACATGCTCAACTCGCCTGAACCACCTGCCGGACACGCCAAAATCACCTGCCCGCTACACCAGCACCACTTCGGGGACAAGCCGGAATCACGTGAGGGGCATGCCGGCACAGCCTCTCAGACTGAACCTCGTGCCGGACACCACAGAACCACCTGTCGGACAGACCGGAACCACCTGCTGGACACGCCGGAACCACCGGCTCGACCCGCCGGAACGACCGCTGGACATGCAAAATCACCTGCCGGCTACGCCGGAAACACTTGGCGAACTCTCCGGAATCACCTGCCGGGCATGCCGGAACCACCTCTCAGATATGCGAGAACCACGTGCCAATGACCCCGGAAGCACCTGCCGAGCACGCCGGAACCACCTGCTCAACTCGCCAGAACCACCTGCCGGACACGCAAAAATCACCTGCCGACTACGCCAGAACCACTTGGCGAACACTCCGGAATCACTTGCCGGGCATGCAGGAACCACCTCTCAGACATGCCAGAACCCCGTGCCAATGACCCCGGAAGCACCAGCCGAGCACGCCGGAACCACCTGCTTGACTCGCCAGAACCACCTGCCGATCACGCAAAAATCACCTGCCGGCTACGCCACAACCAGTTGGTGAACACTTTGGAATCACCTGCCGGGCTTTCTGGAACCACCTGCCAGTCATGCCAAAATCACCTGCCAACTACGCCAGAACCGCTTGGCGGACACTGCGGAAACACCTGTCGGGCCGGCCGGAACCACATCTCAGACGTGCCAGAACCATGTGCATGAGATGCTGGAACCACACCCCGAACAGACGGAAAACACCTGCCAGACCCGTCTGAACCACCAGCCGAGGACGCCGGAGCCACCTGTTCGACTCGCTGGAACCACCTGCTGGACAGGCCAATATCAACTGCTGGCTATGCCAGAACCACCGGGCGGACGGTCCGGAATCACCTGCCAGCCATGGAGGAACCACCTCTCAGACGTACCAGAACCACCTGCCGGAGAAGCTGGAAACACGTCCTGGACAGTCTGGAACCACCTGCCGGCCAAGCCTGAACCACCTGCCAAGCACAACGGAACAACCTGCCAGACACGCCAAAATCACCTGCGTGTTATGCCAGAACCACTTGGAGGACTCTCTGGGATGACCTGCCGGGCATGCCGGAACCACCTCTCAGACGTGCCAGAACCATGTGGCAGACAGTCCGGAATCACCTGTTGGGCATGCGCAACCACCTCTGAGACGTACAAGAACCACATGCCGTGCAGGCTGGAACCACCTACCGGACAGACCGGAATCACCTTTCGGGCATGCCGGAACCACCTGTCACATGTGCCAGAAACACGTGCCGGAGACGCCGGAAGCACCTGCCAAGCACGTTGGAACCACCTGCTCAACTCGCCTGAACCACCTGCCGGACATGCCAAAATCACCTGCCGACTATGCCGGAAACACTTGGCGAACACTCCGGAATCACCTGCCGGGCATGCCGGAACCACCTCTCAGATATGCCAGAACCACGTGCCAATGACCCCGGAAGCACCTGCCGAGCACGCCGGAGCCACCTGCTCCACTCGCCAGAACCACCTGCCGGACACGCAAAAATCACCTGCCGGCTACGCCACAACCAGTTGGGGAACACTTCGGAATCACCTTCCGGGCTTGCTGGAACCACCTGCCGGTCATGCCAAAATCACCTGCCAACTACGCCAGTACCACTTGGCGGACACTGTGGAAACACCTGTCGGGCCGGCCGGAACCACATCTCAGACGTGCCAGAACCATGTGCATGAGATGCTGGAACCACACCCCGAACAGACGGAAAACACCTGCCAGACCCGTCTGAACAACCTGCCGAGCACGCCGGAGCCACCTGCTCGACTCGCCGGAACCACCTACCTGACATGCCCAAATCACCAGCCGGGTATGCCAGAACCACTTCGCGGACACTCCGGAATCATCTGCCGGACATGCCGGAACCAGCTCTCAGACACACCAGAACCACGTGCCAGAGACGCCGGAAGCACCTGCCGAGCATGCCGGAGCCACGTGCTCGACTCGCCAGAAACACCTGCCGGACACGCCAAAATCACCTCCCGGGTACGCCAGAACCACCTGGCGGAAAGTCCGAAATCACCTGTCGCGCATGCCGGAACCACCTCTCAGACGTGCCGGAAGCACGTGCCGGACACGCCGGAATCTCCTACCGGACAGACCGGAACCACCTGCCGAGCACGCCGGAGCCACCTGTTCGACTCGCTGGAACCACCTGCCGGACAGGCCAATATCAACTGCTGGCTATGCCAGAACCACCTGGGGGACAGTCCGGGATCACCTGCCAGCCATGGCGGAACCACCTCTCAGACGTACCAGAACCACCTGCCGGAGAAGCTGGAAACACGTCCTGGACAGACTGGAACCACGTGACGGCCATGCCTGCACCGCCTGCCGAGCACGGCGGAACCACCTGCCGGACACGCCCAAATCACCTGCGGGCTACGCCAGAACCACTTGGACGACTCTCCGAAATGACCTGCCGGGCACGTTGGAACCACCTCTCAGACGTGCCAGAAGCACGTGGCGGACAGTCCGGAATCACCTGTTGGGCATACGCAACCACCTCTGACACGTACCAGAACCACGTGCCGTGCACGCCGGAACCACCTACCGGACAGACCGGAATCAACTTTTGGGCATGCCGGAACCACCAGTCAGATGTGCCAGAAACACGTGCTGGAGACGCCGGAAGCACCTGCCGAGCACGTCGCAACCCCCTGCTCAACTCGCCTGAACCACCTGCCGGACACGCCAAAATCACCTGCCCGCTACACCAGCACCACTTCGGGGACAAGCCGGAATCACGTGAGGGGCATGCCGGCACAGCCTCTCAGACTGAACCTCGTGCCGGACACCACAGAACCACCTGCCGGACAGACCGGAACCACCTGCCGGACGCGCCGGAACCACTGGCTCGACCCGCCGGAACGACCGCTGGACATGCAAAATCACCTCCCGGCTACGCCGGAAACACTTGGCGAACACTCCGGAATCACCTGCCGGGCATGCCGGAACCACCTCTCAGATATGCCAGAACCACGTGCCAATGACCCCGGAAGCACCTGCCGAGCACGCCGGAACCACCTTCTCGACTCGCCAGAAACACCTGCCGGACACGCAAAAATCACCTGCAGGCTACGCCACAACCAGTTGGGGAAAACTTCGGAATCACCTGCCGGGCTTGCTGGAACCACCTGCCGGTCATGACAAAATCACCTGCCAACTACGCCAGTACCACTTGGCGGACACTGTGGAAACACCTGTCGGGCCGGCCGGAACCACATCGCAGACGTGCCAGAACCATGTGCATGAGATGCTGGAACCACACCCTGAACAGACGGAAAACACCTGCCAGACCCGTCTGAACAACCTGCCGAGCACGCCGGAGCCACCTGCTCGACTCGCCGGAACCACCTACCTGACATGCCCAAATCACCAGCCGGGTATGCCACAACCACTTGGCGGACACTCCGGAATCATCTGCCGGACATGCCGGAACCAGCTCTCAGACACACCAGAACCACGTGCCGGAGACGCCGGAAGCACCTGCCGAGCATGCCGGAGCCACCTGCTCGACTCGCCAGAAACACCTGCCGGACACGCCAAAATCACCTGCCGGGTACGCCAGAACCACCTGGCGGACACTCCCAAACCACCTGTCGCGCATGCCGGAACCACCTCTCAGAAGTGCCGGAAGCACGTGCCGGACACGCCGGAATCACCTACCGGACAGACCGCAACCACCTGCCGAGCACACCGGAGCCACCTGTTCTACTCGCTGGAACCACCTGCCGGACAGGCCAATATCAACTGCTGGCTATGCCAGAACCACCTGGGGGACGGTCCGGAATCACCTGCCAGCCATGGCGGAACCACCTCTCAGACGTACCAGAACCACCTGCCGGAGAAGCTGGAAACACGTCCTGGACAGTCTGGAACCACCTGCCGGCCAAGCCTGAACCACCTGCCAAGCACAACGGTACAACCTGACAGACACGCCAAAATCACCTGCGTGTTATGCCAGAACCACTTGGAGGACTCTCTGGGATGACCTGCCGGGCATGCCAGAACCACCTCTCAGACGTGCCAGAACCATGTGGCTGACAGTCCGGAATCACCTGTTGGGCATGCGCAACCACCTCTGAGACGTACCAGAACCACATGCCGTGCAGGCTGGGACCACCTACCGGACAGACCGGAATCACCTTTCAGGCATGCCGGAACCACCTGCCAGATGTGCCAGAAACACGTGCCGGAGACGCCGGAAGCACCTGCCAAGCACGTCGGAACCACCTGCTCTACTCGCCTGAACCACCTGCCGGACATGCCAAAATCACCTGCCGACTATGCCAGAACCACTTGGCGAACACTCCGGAATCACTTGCCGGGCATGCAGGAACCACCTCTCAGACATGCCAGAACCCCGTGCCAATGACCCCGGAAGCACCAGCCGAGCACGCCGGAACCACCTGCTCGACTCGCCAGAACCACCTGCCGATCACGCAAAAATCACCTGCCGGCTACGCCACAACCAGTTGGTGAACACTTTGGAATCACCTGCCAGGCTTGCTGGAACCACCTGCCAGTCATGCCAAAATCACCTGCCAACTACGCCAGAACCGCTTGGCGGACACTGCGGAAACACCTGTCGGGCCGGCTGGAACCACATCTCAGACGTGCCAGAAACGTGTTCATGAGATGCTGGAACCACACCCCGAACAGACGGATACCACCTGCCAGAACCGCCTGAACCACCTGCTGAGCACGCCGGAACCACCTGCTCGACTCACCGGTACCACCTCCCTGACACGCCAAAATCACCTGCTGGGTATGCCAGAACCACTTGGCGGACACTCCGGAATCATCTGCCGGACATGCCGGAACCAGCTCTCAGACACACCAGAACCAAGTGCCGGAGACGCCGGAAGCACCTGCCGAGCACGCCGCAGCCACCTGCTCGACTCGCCTGAACCACCTGCCGGACACGCCAAAATCACCTGCCCGCTACACCAGCACCACTTCGGGGACAAGCCGGAATCACGTGAGGGGCATGCCGGCACAGCCTCTCAGACTGAACCTCGTGCCGGACACCACAGAACCACCTGCCGGACAGACCGGAACCACCTGCCGGACACGCCGGAACCACCGGCTCCACCCGCCGGAAAGACCGCTGGACATGCAAAATCACCTGCCGGCTACGCCGGAAACACTTGGCGAACACTCCGGAATCACCTGCCGGGCATGCCGGAACCACCTCTCAGATATGCCAGAACCACGTGCCAATGACCCCGGAAGCACCTGCCGAGCACGCCGGAACCACCTGCTCGACTCGCCAGAACCACCTGCCGGACACGCAAAAATCACCTGCCGGCTACGCCACAACCAGTTGGGGAACACTTCGGAATCACCTGCCGGGCTTGCTGGAACCACCTGCCGGTCATGCCAAAATCACCTGCCAACTACGCCAGTACCACTTGGCGGACACTGTGGAAACACCTGTCGGGCCGGCCGCAACCACATCTCAGACGTGCGAGAACCATGTGCATGAGATGCTGGAACCACACCCCGAACAGACGGAAAACACCTGCCAGACGCGTCCGAACAACCTGCCGAGCACGCCGGAGCCACCTACCTGACATGCCCAAATCACCAGCCGGGTATGCCAGAACCACTTGGCGGACACTCCGGAATCATCTGCCGGACATGCCGGAACCAGCTCTCAGACACACCAGAACCACGTGCCGGAGACGCCGGAAGCACCTGCCGAGCATGCCGGAGCCACATGCTCGACTCGCCAGAAATAACTGCCGGACACGCCAAAATCACCTGCCGGGTACGCCAGAACCACCTGGCGGACACTCCGAAATCACCTGTCGCGCATGCCGGAACCACCTCTCAGACGTGCCGGAAGCACGTGCCGGACACGCCGGAATCACCTACCGGACAGACCGGAACCACCTGCCGAGCACGCCGGAGCCACCTGTTCGACTCGCTGGAACCACCTGCCGGAAAGGCCAATATCAACTGCCGGCTATGCCAGAACCACCTGGGGGACGGTCCTGAATCACCTGCCAGCCATGGCAGAACCACCTCTCAGACGTACCAGAACCACCTGCCGGAGAAGCTGGAAACACGTCCTGGACAGTCTGGAACCACCTGCCGGCCAAGCCTGAACCACCTGCCAAGCACAACGGAACAACCTGCCAGACACGCCAAAATCACCTGCGTGTTATGCCAGAACCACTTGGAGGACTCTCTGGGATGACCTGCCGGGCATGTTGGAACCACCTCTCAGACGTGCCAGAAGCACGTGGCGGACAGTCCGGAATCACCTGTTGGGCATACGCAACCACCTCTGACACGTACCAGAACCACGTGCCGTGCACGCCGGAACCACCTACCGGACAGACCGGAATCAACTTTTGGGCATGCCGGAACCACCAGTCAGATGTGCCAGAAACACGTGCCGGAGACGCCGGTAGCACCTGCCGAGCACGTCGCAACCACCTGCTCAACTCGCCTGAACCACCTGCCGGACACGCCAAAATCACCTGCCCGCTACACCAGCACCACTTCGGGGACAAGCCGGAATCACGTGAGGGGCATGCCGGCACAGCCTCTCAGACTGAACCTCGTGCCGGACACCACAGAACCACCTGCCGGACAGACCGGAACCACCTGCCGGACGCGCCGGAACCACCGGCTCGACCCACCAGAACGACCGCTGGACATGCAAAATCACCTGCCGGCTACGCCAGAAACACTTGGCGAACACTCCGGAATCACCTGCCTGGCATGCCGGAACCACCTCTCAGATATGCGAGAACCACGTGCCAATGACCCCGGAAGCACCTGCCGAGCACGCCGGAACCACCTGCTCGACTCGCCAGAACCACCTGCCGGACACGCAAAAATCACCTGCCGGCTACGCCACAACCAGTTGGGGAACACTTCGGAATCACCTGCCGGGCTTGCTGGAACCACCTGCCGGTCATGCCAAAATCACCTGCCAACTACGCCAGTACCACTTGGCGGACACTGTGGAAACACCTGTCGGGCCAGCCGGAACCACATCTCAGACGTGCCAGATCCATGTGAATGAGATGCTGGAACCACACCCCGAACAGACGGAAAACACCTGCCAGACCCGTCTGAACAACCTGCCGAGCACGCCGGAGCCAGCTGCTCGACTCGCCGGAACCACCTACCTGACATGCCCAAATCACCACCCGGGTATGCCAGAACCACTTGGCGGACACTCCGGAATCATCTGCCGGACATGCCGGAACCAGCTCTCAGACACACCAGAACCAAGTGCCGGAGACGCCGGAAGCACCTGCCGAGCATGCCGGAGCCACCTGCTCGACTCGCCAGAAACACCTGTCGGACATGCCAAAATCACCTGCCGGGTACGCCAGAACCACCTGGCGGACACTCCGAAATCACCTGTCGCGCATGCCGGAACCACCTCTCAGACGTGCCGGAAGCACGTGCCGGACACGCCGGAATCACCTACCGGACAGACCGGAACCACCTGCCGAGCACGCCGGAGCCACCTGTTCGACTCGCTGGAACCACCTGCCGGACAGGCCAATATCAACTGCTGGCTATGCCAGAACCACCTGGGGGATGGTCCGGGATCACCTGCCAGCCATGGCGGAACCACCTCTCAGACGTACCAGAACCACCTGCCGGAGAAGCTGGAAACACGTCCTGGACAGTCTGGAACCACCTGCCGGCCAAGCCTGAACCACCTGCCAAGCACAACGGAACAACCCGCCGGACACGCCACAATCACCTGCGTGTTATGCCAGAACCACTTGGAGGACTCTCTGGGATGACCTGCCGGGCATGGCGGAACCACCTGTCAGATGTGCCAGAACCATGTGGCGGACAGTCCGGAATCACCTGTTGGGCATGCGCAACCACCTCTGAGACGTACCAGAAACACATGCCGTGCAGGCTGGAACCACCTATCGGACAGACCGGAATCACGTTTCGGGCATGCCGGAACCACCTGTCAGATGTGCCAGAAACACGTGCCGGAGACGCCGGAAGCGCCTGCCAAGCACGTTGGAACCACCTGCTCAACTCGCCTGAACCACCTGCCGGACATGCCAAAATCACCTGCCGACTATGCCAGAACCACTTGGCGAACACTCCGGAATCACTTGCCGGGCATGCAGGAACCACCTCTCAGACATGCCAGAACCCCGTGCCAATGACCCCGGAAGCACCAGCCGAGCACGCCGGAACCACCTGCTCGACTCGCCAGAACCACCTGCCGATCACGCAAAAATCACCTGCCGGCTACGCCACAACCAGTTGGTGAACACTTTGGAATCACCTGCCAGGCTTGCTGGAACCACCTGCCAGTCATGCCAAAATCACCTGCCAACTACGCCCGAACCGCTTGGCGGACACTGTGGAAACACCTGTCGGGCCGGCTGGAACCACATCTCAGACGTGCCAGAAACGTGTTCATGAGATGCTGGAACCACACCCCGAACAGACGGATACCACCTGCCAGAACCGCCTGAACCACCTGCTGAGCACGCCGGAACCACCTGCTCGACTCACCGGTACCACCTCCCTGACACGCCAAAATCACCTGCTGGGTATGCCAGAACCACTTGGCGGACACTCCGGAATCATCTGCCGGACATGCCGGAACCAGCTCTCAGACACACTAGAACCAAGTGCCGGAGACGCCGGAAGCACCTGCCGAGCATGCCGGAGCCACCTGCTCGACTCGCCAGAAACACCTGCCGGACACGCCAAAATCACCTGCCGGGTACGCAAGAACCACCTGGCGGACACTACGGAATCACCTGCCGCGCATGCCGGAACCACCTCTCAGACGTGCCGGAAGCACGTGCCGGACACGCCGGAAACACCTACCGGACAGACCGGAACCACCTGCCAAGAACGCCGGAGCCACCTGTTCGACTCGCTGGAACCACCTGCCGGACAGGCCAATATCATCTGCTGGCTATGCCAGAACCACCTGGGGGACAGTCCGGGATCACCTGCCAGCCATGGTGGAACCACCTCTCAGACGTACCAGAACCACCTGCCGGAGAAGCTGGAAACACGTCCTGGACAGACTGGAACCACGTGACGCCCATGCCTGAACCACCTGCCGAGCACGGCGGAACCACCTGCCGGACACGCCAAAATCACCTGTGGGCTACGCCAGAACCACTTGGACGACTCTCCGAAATGACCTGCCGGGCATGTTGGAACCACCTCTCAGACGTGCCAGAAGCACGTGGCGGACAGTCCGGAATCACCTGTTGGGCATACGCAACCACCTCTGACACGTACCAGAACCACGTGCCGTGCACGCCGGAACCACCTACCGGACAGACCGGAATCAACTTTTGGGCATGCCGGAACCACCAGTCAGATGTGCCAGAAACACGTGCCGGAGACGCCGGAAGCACCTGCCCAGCACGTCGCAACCACATGCTCAACTCGCCTGAACCACCTGCCGGACACGCCAAAATCACCTGCCCGCTACACCAGCACCACTTCGGGGACAAGCCGGAATCACGTGAGGGGCATGCCGGCACAGCCTCTCAGACTGAACCTCGTGCCGGACACCACAGAACCACCTGTCGGACAGACCGGAACCACCTGCTGGACACGCCGGAACCACCGGCTCGACCCGCCGGAACGACCGCTGGACATGCAAAATCACCTGCCGGCTACGCCGGAAACACTTGGCGAACTCTCCGGAATCACCTGCCGGGCATGCCGGAACCACCTCTCAGATATGCGAGAACCACGTGCCAATGACCCCGGAAGCACCTGCCGAGCACGCCGGAACCACCTGCTCAACTCGCCAGAACCACCTGCCGGACACGCAAAAATCACCTGCCGACTACGCCAGAACCACTTGGCGAACACTCCGGAATCACTTGCCGGGCATGCAGGAACCACCTCTCAGACATGCCAGAACCCCGTGCCAATGACCCCGGAAGCACCAGCCGAGCACGCCGGAACCACCTGCTTGACTCGCCAGAACCACCTGCCGATCACGCAAAAATCACCTGCCGGCTACGCCACAACCAGTTGGTGAACACTTTGGAATCACCTGCCGGGCTTTCTGGAACCACCTGCCAGTCATGCCAAAATCACCTGCCAACTACGCCAGAACCGCTTGGCGGACACTGCGGAAACACCTGTCGGGCCGGCCGGAACCACATCTCAGACGTGCCAGAACCATGTGCATGAGATGCTGGAACCACACCCCGAACAGACGGAAAACACCTGCCAGACCCGTCTGAACCACCAGCCGAGGACGCCGGAGCCACCTGTTCGACTCGCTGGAACCACCTGCTGGACAGGCCAATATCAACTGCTGGCTATGCCAGAACCACCGGGCGGACGGTCCGGAATCACCTGCCAGCCATGGAGGAACCACCTCTCAGACGTACCAGAACCACCTGCCGGAGAAGCTGGAAACACGTCCTGGACAGTCTGGAACCACCTGCCGGCCAAGCCTGAACCACCTGCCAAGCACAACGGAACAACCTGCCAGACACGCCAAAATCACCTGCGTGTTATGCCAGAACCACTTGGAGGACTCTCTGGGATGACCTGCCGGGCATGCCGGAACCACCTCTCAGACGTGCCAGAACCATGTGGCAGACAGTCCGGAATCACCTGTTGGGCATGCGCAACCACCTCTGAGACGTACAAGAACCACATGCCGTGCAGGCTGGAACCACCTACCGGACAGACCGGAATCACCTTTCGGGCATGCCGGAACCACCTGTCACATGTGCCAGAAACACGTGCCGGAGACGCCGGAAGCACCTGCCAAGCACGTTGGAACCACCTGCTCAACTCGCCTGAACCACCTGCCGGACATGCCAAAATCACCTGCCGACTATGCCGGAAACACTTGGCGAACACTCCGGAATCACCTGCCGGGCATGCCGGAACCACCTCTCAGATATGCCAGAACCACGTGCCAATGACCCCGGAAGCACCTGCCGAGCACGCCGGAGCCACCTGCTCCACTCGCCAGAACCACCTGCCGGACACGCAAAAATCACCTGCCGGCTACGCCACAACCAGTTGGGGAACACTTCGGAATCACCTTCCGGGCTTGCTGGAACCACCTGCCGGTCATGCCAAAATCACCTGCCAACTACGCCAGTACCACTTGGCGGACACTGTGGAAACACCTGTCGGGCCGGCCGGAACCACATCTCAGACGTGCCAGAACCATGTGCATGAGATGCTGGAACCACACCCCGAACAGACGGAAAACACCTGCCAGACCCGTCTGAACAACCTGCCGAGCACGCCGGAGCCACCTGCTCGACTCGCCGGAACCACCTACCTGACATGCCCAAATCACCAGCCGGGTATGCCAGAACCACTTCGCGGACACTCCGGAATCATCTGCCGGACATGCCGGAACCAGCTCTCAGACACACCAGAACCACGTGCCAGAGACGCCGGAAGCACCTGCCGAGCATGCCGGAGCCACGTGCTCGACTCGCCAGAAACACCTGCCGGACACGCCAAAATCACCTCCCGGGTACGCCAGAACCACCTGGCGGAAAGTCCGAAATCACCTGTCGCGCATGCCGGAACCACCTCTCAGACGTGCCGGAAGCACGTGCCGGACACGCCGGAATCTCCTACCGGACAGACCGGAACCACCTGCCGAGCACGCCGGAGCCACCTGTTCGACTCGCTGGAACCACCTGCCGGACAGGCCAATATCAACTGCTGGCTATGCCAGAACCACCTGGGGGACAGTCCGGGATCACCTGCCAGCCATGGCGGAACCACCTCTCAGACGTACCAGAACCACCTGCCGGAGAAGCTGGAAACACGTCCTGGACAGACTGGAACCACGTGACGGCCATGCCTGAACCGCCTGCCGAGCACGGCGGAACCACCTGCCGGACACGCCCAAATCACCTGCGGGCTACGCCAGAACCACTTGGACGACTCTCCGAAATGACCTGCCGGGCACGTTGGAACCACCTCTCAGACGTGCCAGAAGCACGTGGCGGACAGTCCGGAATCACCTGTTGGGCATACGCAACCACCTCTGACACGTACCAGAACCACGTGCCGTGCACGCCGGAACCACCTACCGGACAGACCGGAATCAACTTTTGGGCATGCCGGAACCACCAGTCAGATGTGCCAGAAACACGTGCTGGAGACGCCGGAAGCACCTGCCGAGCACGTCGCAACCCCCTGCTCAACTCGCCTGAACCACCTGCCGGACACGCCAAAATCACCTGCCCGCTACACCAGCACCACTTCGGGGACAAGCCGGAATCACGTGAGGGGCATGCCGGCACAGCCTCTCAGACTGAACCTCGTGCCGGACACCACAGAACCACCTGCCGGACAGACCGGAACCACCTGCCGGACGCGCCGGAACCACTGGCTCGACCCGCCGGAACGACCGCTGGACATGCAAAATCACCTCCCGGCTACGCCGGAAACACTTGGCGAACACTCCGGAATCACCTGCCGGGCATGCCGGAACCACCTCTCAGATATGCCAGAACCACGTGCCAATGACCCCGGAAGCACCTGCCGAGCACGCCGGAACCACCTTCTCGACTCGCCAGAAACACCTGCCGGACACGCAAAAATCACCTGCAGGCTACGCCACAACCAGTTGGGGAAAACTTCGGAATCACCTGCCGGGCTTGCTGGAACCACCTGCCGGTCATGCCAAAATCACCTGCCAACTACGCCAGTACCACTTGGCGGACACTGTGGAAACACCTGTCGGGCCGGCCGGAACCACATCGCAGACGTGCCAGAACCATGTGCATGAGATGCTGGAACCACACCCTGAACAGACGGAAAACACCTGCCAGACCCGTCTGAACAACCTGCCGAGCACGCCGGAGCCACCTGCTCGACTCGCCGGAACCACCTACCTGACATGCCCAAATCACCAGCCGGGTATGCCACAACCACTTGGCGGACACTCCGGAATCATCTGCCGGACATGCCGGAACCAGCTCTCAGACACACCAGAACCACGTGCCGGAGACGCCGGAAGCACCTGCCGAGCATGCCGGAGCCACCTGCTCGACTCGCCAGAAACACCTGCCGGACACGCCAAAATCACCTGCCGGGTACGCCAGAACCACCTGGCGGACACTCCCAAACCACCTGTCGCGCATGCCGGAACCACCTCTCAGAAGTGCCGGAAGCACGTGCCGGACACGCCGGAATCACCTACCGGACAGACCGCAACCACCTGCCGAGCACACCGGAGCCACCTGTTCTACTCGCTGGAACCACCTGCCGGACAGGCCAATATCAACTGCTGGCTATGCCAGAACCACCTGGGGGACGGTCCGGAATCACCTGCCAGCCATGGCGGAACCACCTCTCAGACGTACCAGAACCACCTGCCGGAGAAGCTGGAAACACGTCCTGGACAGTCTGGAACCACCTGCCGGCCAAGCCTGAACCACCTGCCAAGCACAACGGTACAACCTGACAGACACGCCAAAATCACCTGCGTGTTATGCCAGAACCACTTGGAGGACTCTCTGGGATGACCTGCCGGGCATGCCAGAACCACCTCTCAGACGTGCCAGAACCATGTGGCTGACAGTCCGGAATCACCTGTTGGGCATGCGCAACCACCTCTGAGACGTACCAGAACCACATGCCGTGCAGGCTGGGACCACCTACCGGACAGACCGGAATCACCTTTCAGGCATGCCGGAACCACCTGCCAGATGTGCCAGAAACACGTGCCGGAGACGCCGGAAGCACCTGCCAAGCACGTCGGAACCACCTGCTCTACTCGCCTGAACCACCTGCCGGACATGCCAAAATCACCTGCCGACTATGCCAGAACCACTTGGCGAACACTCCGGAATCACTTGCCGGGCATGCAGGAACCACCTCTCAGACATGCCAGAACCCCGTGCCAATGACCCCGGAAGCACCAGCCGAGCACGCCGGAACCACCTGCTCGACTCGCCAGAACCACCTGCCGATCACGCAAAAATCACCTGCCGGCTACGCCACAACCAGTTGGTGAACACTTTGGAATCACCTGCCAGGCTTGCTGGAACCACCTGCCAGTCATGCCAAAATCACCTGCCAACTACGCCAGAACCGCTTGGCGGACACTGCGGAAACACCTGTCGGGCCGGCTGGAACCACATCTCAGACGTGCCAGAAACGTGTTCATGAGATGCTGGAACCACACCCCGAACAGACGGATACCACCTGCCAGAACCGCCTGAACCACCTGCTGAGCACGCCGGAACCACCTGCTCGACTCACCGGTACCACCTCCCTGACACGCCAAAATCACCTGCTGGGTATGCCAGAACCACTTGGCGGACACTCCGGAATCATCTGCCGGACATGCCGGAACCAGCTCTCAGACACACCAGAACCAAGTGCCGGAGACGCCGGAAGCACCTGCCGAGCACGCCGCAGCCACCTGCTCGACTCGCCTGAACCACCTGCCGGACACGCCAAAATCACCTGCCCGCTACACCAGCACCACTTCGGGGACAAGCCGGAATCACGTGAGGGGCATGCCGGCACAGCCTCTCAGACTGAACCTCGTGCCGGACACCACAGAACCACCTGCCGGACAGACCGGAACCACCTGCCGGACACGCCGGAACCACCGGCTCCACCCGCCGGAAAGACCGCTGGACATGCAAAATCACCTGCCGGCTACGCCGGAAACACTTGGCGAACACTCCGGAATCACCTGCCGGGCATGCCGGAACCACCTCTCAGATATGCCAGAACCACGTGCCAATGACCCCGGAAGCACCTGCCGAGCACGCCGGAACCACCTGCTCGACTCGCCAGAACCACCTGCCGGACACGCAAAAATCACCTGCCGGCTACGCCACAACCAGTTGGGGAACACTTCGGAATCACCTGCCGGGCTTGCTGGAACCACCTGCCGGTCATGCCAAAATCACCTGCCAACTACGCCAGTACCACTTGGCGGACACTGTGGAAACACCTGTCGGGCCGGCCGCAACCACATCTCAGACGTGCGAGAACCATGTGCATGAGATGCTGGAACCACACCCCGAACAGACGGAAAACACCTGCCAGACGCGTCCGAACAACCTGCCGAGCACGCCGGAGCCACCTACCTGACATGCCCAAATCACCAGCCGGGTATGCCAGAACCACTTGGCGGACACTCCGGAATCATCTGCCGGACATGCCGGAACCAGCTCTCAGACACACCAGAACCACGTGCCGGAGACGCCGGAAGCACCTGCCGAGCATGCCGGAGCCACATGCTCGACTCGCCAGAAATAACTGCCGGACACGCCAAAATCACCTGCCGGGTACGCCAGAACCACCTGGCGGACACTCCGAAATCACCTGTCGCGCATGCCGGAACCACCTCTCAGACGTGCCGGAAGCACGTGCCGGACACGCCGGAATCACCTACCGGACAGACCGGAACCACCTGCCGAGCACGCCGGAGCCACCTGTTCGACTCGCTGGAACCACCTGCCGGAAAGGCCAATATCAACTGCCGGCTATGCCAGAACCACCTGGGGGACGGTCCTGAATCACCTGCCAGCCATGGCAGAACCACCTCTCAGACGTACCAGAACCACCTGCCGGAGAAGCTGGAAACACGTCCTGGACAGTCTGGAACCACCTGCCGGCCAAGCCTGAACCACCTGCCAAGCACAACGGAACAACCTGCCAGACACGCCAAAATCACCTGCGTGTTATGCCAGAACCACTTGGAGGACTCTCTGGGATGACCTGCCGGGCATGTTGGAACCACCTCTCAGACGTGCCAGAAGCACGTGGCGGACAGTCCGGAATCACCTGTTGGGCATACGCAACCACCTCTGACACGTACCAGAACCACGTGCCGTGCACGCCGGAACCACCTACCGGACAGACCGGAATCAACTTTTGGGCATGCCGGAACCACCAGTCAGATGTGCCAGAAACACGTGCCGGAGACGCCGGTAGCACCTGCCGAGCACGTCGCAACCACCTGCTCAACTCGCCTGAACCACCTGCCGGACACGCCAAAATCACCTGCCCGCTACACCAGCACCACTTCGGGGACAAGCCGGAATCACGTGAGGGGCATGCCGGCACAGCCTCTCAGACTGAACCTCGTGCCGGACACCACAGAACCACCTGCCGGACAGACCGGAACCACCTGCCGGACGCGCCGGAACCACCGGCTCGACCCACCAGAACGACCGCTGGACATGCAAAATCACCTGCCGGCTACGCCAGAAACACTTGGCGAACACTCCGGAATCACCTGCCTGGCATGCCGGAACCACCTCTCAGATATGCGAGAACCACGTGCCAATGACCCCGGAAGCACCTGCCGAGCACGCCGGAACCACCTGCTCGACTCGCCAGAACCACCTGCCGGACACGCAAAAATCACCTGCCGGCTACGCCACAACCAGTTGGGGAACACTTCGGAATCACCTGCCGGGCTTGCTGGAACCACCTGCCGGTCATGCCAAAATCACCTGCCAACTACGCCAGTACCACTTGGCGGACACTGTGGAAACACCTGTCGGGCCAGCCGGAACCACATCTCAGACGTGCCAGATCCATGTGAATGAGATGCTGGAACCACACCCCGAACAGACGGAAAACACCTGCCAGACCCGTCTGAACAACCTGCCGAGCACGCCGGAGCCAGCTGCTCGACTCGCCGGAACCACCTACCTGACATGCCCAAATCACCACCCGGGTATGCCAGAACCACTTGGCGGACACTCCGGAATCATCTGCCGGACATGCCGGAACCAGCTCTCAGACACACCAGAACCAAGTGCCGGAGACGCCGGAAGCACCTGCCGAGCATGCCGGAGCCACCTGCTCGACTCGCCAGAAACACCTGTCGGACATGCCAAAATCACCTGCCGGGTACGCCAGAACCACCTGGCGGACACTCCGAAATCACCTGTCGCGCATGCCGGAACCACCTCTCAGACGTGCCGGAAGCACGTGCCGGACACGCCGGAATCACCTACCGGACAGACCGGAACCACCTGCCGAGCACGCCGGAGCCACCTGTTCGACTCGCTGGAACCACCTGCCGGACAGGCCAATATCAACTGCTGGCTATGCCAGAACCACCTGGGGGATGGTCCGGGATCACCTGCCAGCCATGGCGGAACCACCTCTCAGACGTACCAGAACCACCTGCCGGAGAAGCTGGAAACACGTCCTGGACAGTCTGGAACCACCTGCCGGCCAAGCCTGAACCACCTGCCAAGCACAACGGAACAACCCGCCGGACACGCCACAATCACCTGCGTGTTATGCCAGAACCACTTGGAGGACTCTCTGGGATGACCTGCCGGGCATGGCGGAACCACCTGTCAGATGTGCCAGAACCATGTGGCGGACAGTCCGGAATCACCTGTTGGGCATGCGCAACCACCTCTGAGACGTACCAGAAACACATGCCGTGCAGGCTGGAACCACCTATCGGACAGACCGGAATCACGTTTCGGGCATGCCGGAACCACCTGTCAGATGTGCCAGAAACACGTGCCGGAGACGCCGGAAGCGCCTGCCAAGCACGTTGGAACCACCTGCTCAACTCGCCTGAACCACCTGCCGGACATGCCAAAATCACCTGCCGACTATGCCAGAACCACTTGGCGAACACTCCGGAATCACTTGCCGGGCATGCAGGAACCACCTCTCAGACATGCCAGAACCCCGTGCCAATGACCCCGGAAGCACCAGCCGAGCACGCCGGAACCACCTGCTCGACTCGCCAGAACCACCTGCCGATCACGCAAAAATCACCTGCCGGCTACGCCACAACCAGTTGGTGAACACTTTGGAATCACCTGCCAGGCTTGCTGGAACCACCTGCCAGTCATGCCAAAATCACCTGCCAACTATGCCAGAACCGCTTGGCGGACACTGCGGAAACACCTGTCGGGCCGGCTGGAACCACATCTCAGACGTGGCAGAAACGTGTTCATGAGATGCTGGAACCACACCCCGAACAGACGGATACCACCTGCCAGAACCGCCTGAACCACCTGCTGAGCACGCCGGAACCACCTGCTCGACTCACCGGTACCACCTCCCTGACACGCCAAAATCACCTGCTGGGTATGCCAGAACCACTTGGCGGACACTCCGGAATCATCTGCCGGACATGCCGGAACCAGCTCTCAGACACACCAGAACCAAGTGCCGGAGACGCCGGAAGCACCTGCCGAGCATGCCGGAGCCACCTGTTCGACTCGCCAGAAACACCTGCCGGACACGCCAAAATCACCTGCCGGGTATGCCAGAACCACCTGGCGGACACTACGGAATCACCTGCCGCGCATGCCGGAACCACCTCTCAGACGTGCCGGAAGCACGTGCCAGACACGCCGGAATCACCTACCGGACAGACCGGAACCACCTGCCAAGAACGCCGGAGCCACCTGTTCGACTCGCTGGAACCACCTGCCGGACAGGCAAATATCAACTGCTGGCTATGCCAGAACCACCTGGGGGACGGTCCGGGATCACCTGCCAGCCATGGCGGAACCACCTCTCAGACGTACAAGAACCACCTGCCGGAGAAGCTGGAAACACGTCCTGGACAGACTGGAACCACGTGACGGCCATGCCTGAACCACCTGCCGAGCACGGCGGAACCACCTGCCGGACACGCCAAAATCACCTGCGGGATACGCCAGAACCACTTGGACGACTCTCCGAAATGACCTGCTGGGCATGTTGGAACCACCTCTCAGACGTGCCAGAAGCACATGGCGGACAGTCCGGAATCACCTGTTGGGCATACGCAACCACCTCTGACACGTACCAGAACCACGTGCCGTGCACGCCGGAACCACCTACCGGACAGACCGGAATCAACTTTTGGGCATGCCGGAACCACCAGTCAGATGTGCCAGAAACACGTGCCGGAGACGCCGGAAGCACCTGCCGAGCACGTCGCAACCACCTGCTCAACTCGCCTGAACCACCTGCCGGACACGCCAAAATCACCTGCCCGCTACACCAGCACCACTTCGGGGACAAGCCGGAATCACGTGAGGGGCATGCCGGCACAGCCTCTCAGACTGAACCTCGTGCCGGACACCACAGAACCACCTGCCGGACAGACCGGAACCACCTGCCGGACACGCCGGAACCACCGGCTCGACCCGCCGGAACGACCGCTATACATGCAAAATCACCTGCCGGCTACGCCGGAAACACTTGGCGAACACTCCGGAATCACCTGCCGGGCATGCCGGAACCACCTCTCAGATATGCGAGAACCACGTGCCAATGACCCCGGAAGCACCTGCCGAGCACGCCGGAACCACCTGCTCGACTCGCCAGAACCACCTGCCAGACACGCAAAAATCACCTGCCGGCTACGCCACAACCAGTTGGGGAACACTTCGGAATCACCTGCCGGGCTTGCTGGAACCACCTGCCGGTCATGCCAAAATCACCTGCCAACTACGCCAGTACCACTTGGAGGACACTGTGGAAACACCTGTCGGCCGGCCGGAACCACATCTCAGACGTGCCAGAACCATGTGCATGAGATGCTGGAACCACACCCCGAACAGACGGAAAACACCTGCCAGACCCGTCTGAACAACCTGCCGAGCACGCCGGAGCACCTGCTCGACTGGCCGGAACCACCTACCTGACATGCCCAAATCACCAGCCGGGTATGCCAGAACCACTTGGCGGACACTCCGGAATCATATGCCGGACATGCCGGAACCAGCTCTCAGAGACACCAGAACCACGTGCCGGAGATGCCGGAAGCACCTGCCGAGGATTCCGGAGCCACCTGCTCGACTAGCCCGAACCACATTACGGACACGCCAAAATCACCTGCCGGGTACGCCAGAACCACCTGGCCGACACTCCAAAATCACCTGTCGCGCATGCCGGAACCACCTCTCAGACGTGCCAGAAGCAGGTGCCGGACACGCCGGAATCACCTACCGGACAGACCGGAACCACCTGCCGAGCACGCCGGAGCCACCTGTTCGACTCGCTGGAACCACCTGCCGGACAGGCCAATATCAACTGCTGGCTATGCCAGAACCACCTGGGGGACGGTCCGGAATCGCCTGCCAGCCATGGCGGAACCACCTCTCAGACGTACCAGAACCACCTGTCGGAGAAGCTGGAAACACGTCCTGGACAGACTGGAACCACGTAACGGCCATGCCTGAACCACCTGCCGAGCACGGCGGAACCACCTGCCGGACACGCCAAAATCACCTGCGGGCTACGCCAGAACCACTTGGACGACTCTCCGAAATGACCTGCCGGGCATGTTGGAACCACCTCTCAGACGTGCCAGAAGCACGTGGCGGACAGTCCGGAATCACCTGTTGGGCATACGCAACCACCTCTGACACGTACCAGCACCACGTGCCGTGCACGCCGGAACCACCTACCGGACAGACCGGAATCAACTTTTGGGCATGCCGGAACCACCAGTCAGATGTGCCAGAAACACGTGCCGGAGACGCCGGAAGCACCTGCCGAGCACGTCGCAACCACCTGCTCAACTCGCCTGAACCACCTGCCGGAAACGCCAAAATCACCTGCCCGCTACACCAGCACCACTTCGGGGACAAGCCGGAATCACGTGAGGGGCATGCCGGCACAGCCTCTCAGACTGAACCTCGTGCCAGACACCACAGAACCACCTGCCGGACAGACCGGAACCACCTGCCGGACACGCCGGAACCACCGGTTCGACCCGCCTGAACGACCACTGGACATGCAAAATCACCTGCCGGCTACGCCGGAAACACTTGGCGAACACTCCGGAATCACCTGCCGGGCATGCCGGAACCACCTCTCAGATATGCCAGAACCACGTGCCAATGACCCCGGAAGCACCTGCCGAGCACGCCGGAACCACCTGCTCGACTCGCCAGAACCACCTGCCGGACACGCAAAAATCACCTGCCGGCTACGCCACAAGCAGCTGGGGAACACTTCGGAATCACCTGCCGGGCTTGCTGGAACCACCTGCCGGTCATGCCAAAATCACCTGCCAACTACGCCAGTACCACTTGGCGGACACTGTGGAAACACCTGTCGGGCCGGCCGGAACCACATCCCAGACGTGCCAGAAAAATGTGCATGAGATGCTGGAACCACACCCCGAACAGACGGAAAACACCTGCCAGACCCGTCTGAACAACCTGCCGAGCACGCCGGAGCCACCTGCTCGACTCGCCGGAACCACCTACCTGACATGCCCAAATCACCAGCCGGGTAGGCCAGAACCACTTGGCGGACACTCCGGAATCATCTGCCGGACATGCCGGAACCAGCTCTCAGACACACCAGAACCACGAGCTGGAGATGCCGGAAGCACCTGCCGAGCATGCCGGAGCCACCTGCTCGACTAGCCAGAACCACCTTCCGGACACGCCAAAATCGCCTGCCGGGTACGCCAGAGCCACCTGGCGGACACTCCGAAATCACCTGTCGCGCATGCCGGAACCACCTCTCAGACGTGCCGGAAGCACGTGCCGGACACGCCGGAATCACCTACCGGACAGACTGGAACCACCTGCCGAGCACGCCGGAGCCACCTGTTCGACTCGCTGGAACCACCTGCCGGACAGGCCAATATCAACTGCTGGCTATGCCAGAACCACCAGGCGGACGGTCCGGAATCACCTGCCAGCCATGGCGGAACCACCTCTCAGACGTACCAGAACCACCTGCCGGAGAAGCTGGAAACACGTCCTGGACAGTCTGGAACCACCTGCCGGCCAAGCCTGAACCACCTGCCAAGCACAACTGAACAACCTGCCAGACACGCCAAAATCACCTGCGTGTTATGCCAGAACCACTTGGAGGACTCTCTGGGATGACCTTCCGGGCATGCCGGAACCACCTCTCAGACGTGCCAGAACCATGTGGCGGACAGTCCGGAATCACCTGTTGGGCATGCGCAACCACCTCTGAGACGTACCAGAACCACATGCCGTGCAGGCTGGAACCACCTACCGGACAGACCGGAATCACCTTTCGGGCATGCCGGAACCACCTGTCAGATGTGCCAGAAACACGTGCCGGAGACGCCGGAAGCACCTGCCAAGCACGTTGGAACCACCTGCTCAACTCGCCTGAACCACCTGCCGGACATGCCAAAATCACCTGCCGACTATGCCAGAACCACTTGGCGAACACTCCGGAATCACTTGCCGGGCATGCAGGAACCACCTCTCACACATGCCAGAACCCCGTGCCAATGACCCCGGAAGCACCAGCCGAGCACGCAGGAACCACCTGCTCGACACGCCAGAACCACCTGCCGATCACGCAAAAATCACCTGCCGGCTACGCCACAACCAGTTGGTGAACACTTTGGAATCTCCTGCCAGGCTTGCTGGAACCACCTGCCAGTCATGCCAAAATCACCTGCCAACTACGCCAGAACCGCTTGGCGGACACTGCGGAAACACCTGTCGGGCCGGCTGGAACCACATCTCAGACGTGCCAGAAACGTGTTCATGAGATGCTGGAACCACACCCGGAACAGACGGATACCACCTGCCAGACCCGCCTGAACCACCTGCCGAGCACGCTGGAACCACCTGCTCGACTCACCGGTACCACCTCCCTGACACGCCAAAATCACCTGCTGGGTATGCCAGAACCACTTGGCGGACACTCCGGAATCATCTTCTGGACATGCCGGAACCAGCTCTCAGACACACCAGAACCACGTGCCGGAGACGCCGGAAGCACCTGCCGAGCATGCCGGAGCCACCTGCTCGACTCGCCAGAAACACCTGCCGGACACGCCAAAATCACCTCCCGGGTACGCCAGAACCACCTGGCGGAAACTCCGAAACCACCTGTCGCGCATGCCGGAACCACCTCTCAGACGTGCCGGAAGCACGTGCCGGACACTCCGGAATCTCCTACCGGACAGACCGGAACCACCTGCCGAGCACGCCGGAGCCACCTGTTGGACTCGCTGGAACCACCTGCCGGACAGGCCAATATCAACTGCTGGCTATGCCAGAACCACCTGGGGGACAGTCCGGGATCACCTGCCAGCCATGGCGGAACCACCTCTCAGACGTACCAGAACCACCTGCCGGAGAAGCTGGAAACACGTCCTGGACAGACTGGAACCACGTGACGGCCATGCCTGAACCACCTGCCGAGCACGGCGGAACCACCTGCCGGACACACCAAAATCACCTGCGGGCTACGCCAGAACCACTTGGACGACTCTCCGAAATGACCTGCCGGGCATGTTGGAACCACCTCTCAGACGTGCCAGAAGCACGTGGCGGACAGTCCGGAATCACCTGTTGGGCTTACGCAACCACCTCTGACACGTACCAGAAACACGTGCCGTGCACGCCGGAACCACCTACCGGACAGACCGGAATCAACTTTTGGGCTTGCCGGAACCACCAGTCAGATGTGCCAGAAACACGTGCCGGAGACGCCGGAAGCACCTGCCGAGCACGTCGCAACCACCTGCTCAACTCGCCTGAACCACCTGCCGGACACGCCAAAGTCAGCTGCCCGCTACACCAGCACCACTTCGGGGACAAGCCGGAATCACGTGAGGGGCATGCCGGAACAGCCTCTCAGACTGAACCTCGTGCCGGACACCACAGAACCACCTGCCGGACAGACCGGAACCACCTGCCGGACACGCCGGAACCACCGGCTCGACCTGCCGGAACGACAGCTGGACATGCAAAATCACCTGCCGGCTACGCCGGAAACACTTGGCGAACACTCCGGAATCACCTGCCGGGCATGCCGGAACCACCTCTCAGATATGCCAGAACCACGTGCCAATGACCCCGGAAGCACCAGCCGAGCACACCGGAACCACCTGCTCGACTCCCCAGAACCACCTGCCGGACACGCAAAAATCACCTGCCGGCTACGCCACAACCAGTTGGGGAACACTTCGGAATCACCTGCCGGGCTTGCTGGAACCACCTGCCGGTCATGCCAAAATCACCTGCCAACTACGCCAGTACCACTTGGCGGACACTGTGGAAACACCTGTCGGGCCGGCTGGAACCACATCTCAGACGTGCCAGAACCATGTGCAAGAGATGCAGGAACCACACCCCGAACAGACGGAAAACACCGGCCAGACCCGTCTGAACAACCTGCCGAGCAAGCCGGAGCCACCTGCTCGACTCGCCAGAACCACCTACCTGACATGCCCAAATCACCAACCGGGTATGCCAGAACCACTTGGCGGACACTCCGGAATCATCTGCCGGACATGCCGGAACCAGCTCTCAGACACACCAGAACCACGTGCCGGAGCCGCCGGAAGCACCTGCCGAGGATTCCGGAGCCACCTGCTCGACTAGCCCGAACCACATTCCGGACACGCCAAAATCACCTGCCGGGTACGCCAGAACCACCTGGCCGACACTCCAAAATCACCTGTCGCGCATGCCGGAACCACCTCTCAGACGTGCCAGAAGCAGGTGCCGGACACGCCGGAATCACCTACCGGACAGACCGGAACCACCTGCCGAGCACGCCGGAGCCACCTGTTCGACTCGCTGGAACCACCTGCCGGACAGGCCAATATCAACTGCTGGCTATGCCAGAACCACCTGGGGGACGGTCCGGAATCGCCTGCCAGCCATGGCGGAACCACCTCTCAGACGTACCAGAACCACCTGCCGGAGAATCTGGGAACACGTCCTGGACAGACTGGAACCACGTGACGGCCATGCCTGAACCACCTGCCGAGCACGGCGGAACCACCTGCCGGACACGCCAAAATCACCTGCGGGCTACGCCAGAACCACTTGGACGACTCTCCGAAATGACCTGCCGGGCATGTTGGAACCACCTCTCAGACGTACCAGAAGCACGTGGCGGACAGTCCGGAATCACCTGTTGGGCATACGCAACCACCTCTGACACGTACCAGAACGACGTGCCGTGCACGCCGGAACCACCTACCGGACAGACCGGAATCAACTTTTGGGCATGCCGGAACCACCAGTCAGATGTGCCAGAAACACGTGCCGGAGACGCCGGAAGCACCTGCCGAGCACGTCGCAACCACCTGCTCAACTCGCCTGAACCACCTGCCAGACACGCCAAAATCACCTGCCAACTACGCCAGTACCACTTGGCGGACACTGTGGAAACACCTGTCGGGCCGGCCGGAACCACATCCCAGACGTGCCAGAAAAACGTGCATGAGATGCTGGAACCACACCCCGAACAGACGGAAAACACCTGCCAGACCCGTCTGAACAACCTGCCGAGCACGCCGGAGCCACCTGCTCGACTCGCCGGAACCACCTACCTGACATGCCAAAATCACCAGCCGGGTATGCCAGAACCACCTGGCGGACACTCCGAAATCACCTTTCGCGCATGCCGGAACCACCTCTCAGACGTGCCGGAAGCATGTGCCGGACACGCCGGAATCTCCTACCGGACAGACTGGAACCACCTGCCGAGCACGCCGGAGCCACCTGTTCGACTCGCTGGAACCACCTGCCGGACAGGCCAATATCAACTGCTGGCTATGCCAGAACCACCGGGCGGACGGTCCGGAATCACCTGCCAGCCATGGCGGAACCACCTCTCAGACGTACCAGAACCACCTGCCGGAGAAGCTGGAAACACGTCCTGGACAGTCTGGAACCACCTGCCGGCCAAGCCTGAACCACCTGCCAAGCACAACAGAACAACCTGCCAGACACGCCAAAATCACCTGCGTGTTATGCCAGAACCACTTGGAGGACTCTCTGGGATGACCTGCCGGGCATGCCGGAACCACCTGTCAGACGTGCCAGAACCATGTGGCGGACAGTCCGGAATCACCTGTTGGGCATGCGCAACCACCTCTGAGACGTACCAGAACCACATGCCGTGCAGGCTGGAACCACCTACCGGACAGACCGGAATCACCTTTCGGGCATGCCGGAACCACCTGTCAGATGTGCCAGAAACACGTGCCGTAGACGCCGGAAGCACCTGCCAAGCACGTTGGAACCACCTGCTCAACTCGCCTGAACCACCTGCCGGACATGCCAAAATCACCTGCCGACTATGCCAGAACCACTTGGCGAACACTCCGGAATCACTTGCCGGGCATGCAGGAACCACCTCTCAGACATGCCAGAACCCCGTACCAATGACCCCGGAAGCACCAGCCGAGCACGCAGGAACCACCTGCTCGACACGCCAGAACCACCTGCCGATCACGCAAAAATCACCTGCCGGCTACGCCACAACCAGTTGGTGAACACTTGGAATCACCTGCCGGGATTGCTGGAACCACCTGCCGGTCATGCCAAAATCACCTGCCAGCTACGCCAGTACCACTTGGCGGACACTGTGGAAACACCTGTCGGTCCGGCCGGAACCACATCTCAGACGTGCCAGAACCATGTGCATGAGATGCTGGAACCACACCCCGAACAGACGGAAAACACCTGCCAGACCCTTCGGAACAACCTGCTGAGCACGCCGGAGCCACCTGCTCGACTCGCCGGAACCACCTGCCGGACACACCAAAATCACCTGCCCGCTACACCAGCACCACTTCGGGGACAAGCCAGAATCACGGGAGGGGCATGCCGGCACAGCCTCTCAGACTGAACCTCGTGCCGGACACCACAGAACCACCTGCCGGACAGACCGGAACCACCTGCCGGACACGCCGGAGCCACCTGCTCGACTCGCCGGAACCACCTACCTGACATGCCCAAATCACCATCCGGGTATGCCAGAACCACTTGGCGGACACTCCGGAATCATCTGCTGGACACGCCGGAACCAGCTCTCAGATACACCACAACCACGTGCCGGAGACGCCAGAAGCACCTGCCGAGCATGCCGGAGCCACCTGTTCGACTCGCCAGAAACACCTGCCGGACACGCCAAAATCACCTGCCGGGTACGCCAGAACCACCTGGCGGACACTCCGAAATCACCTGTCGCGCATGCCGGAACCAAATATCAGACGTCCCGGAAGCACGTGCCGGACACGCCGGAATCACCTACCGGACAGACCGGAACCACCTGCCGAGCACGCCGGAGCCACCTGTTCGATTCGCTGGAACCACCTGCCGGACAGGCCAATATCAACTGCTGGCTATGCCAGAACCACCTGGGGGACGGTCCGGGATCACCTGCCAGCCATGGCGGAACCACCTCTCAGACGTACCAGAACCACCTGCCGGAGAAGCTGGAAACACGTCCTGGACAGACTGGAACCACGTGACGGCCATGCCTGAACCACCTGCCGAGCACGGCGGAACCACCTGCTGGACACGCCAAAATCAACTGCGGGCTACGCCAGAACCACTTGGACGACCGTCCGAAATGACCTGCCGGGCATGTTGGAACCACCTCTCAGACGTGCCAGAAGCATGTGGCAGACAGTCCGGAATCACCTGTTGGGCATACGCAACCACCTCTGACACGTACCAGAACCACGTGCCGTGCACGCCGGAACCACCTACCGGACAGACCGGAATCAACTTTTGGGCATGCCGGAACCACCAGTCAGATGTGCCAGAAACACGTGCCGGAGACGCCGGAAGCACCTGCCGAGCACGTCGCAACCACCTGATCAACTCGCCTGAACCACCTGCCGGTCACGCCAAAATCAACTGCCCACTGCACCAGCACCACTTCGGGGACAAGCCGGAATCACGTGAGGGGCATGCCGGCACAGCCTCTGAGACTGAACCTCGTGCCGGACACCACAGAACCACCTGCCGGACAGACCGGAACCACCTGCCGGACACGCCGGAACCACCGGCTCGACCCGCCGGAACGACCGCTGGACATGCAAGATCACCTGCCGGCTACGCCGGAAACACTTGGCGAACACTCCGGAATCACCTGCCGGGCATGCCGGAACCACCAGTCAGATGTGCCAGAAACACGTGCCGGAGACGCCGGAAGCACCTGCCGAGCACGTCGCAACCACCTGATCAACTCGCCTGAACCACCTGCCGGACACGCCAAAATCACCTGCCCACTGCACCAGCACCACTTCGGGGACAAGCCGGAATCACGTGAGGGGCATGCCGGCACAGCCTCTCAGACTGAACCTCGTGCCGGACACCACAGAACCACCTGCCGGACAGACCGGAACCACCTGCCGGACACGCCGGAACCACCGGCTCGACCCGCCGGAACGACCGTTGGACATGCAAGATCACCTGCCGGCTACGCCGGAAACACTTGGCGAACACTCCGGAATCACCTGCCGGGCATGCCGGAACCACCTCTCAGATATGCCACAACCACGTGCAAATGAAGCCGGAAGCACCTGCGGAGCACGCCGGAACCACCTGCTCGACTCGCCAGAACCACCTGCCGGACATGCAAAAATCACCTGCCGGCTACGCCACAACCAGTTGGGGAACACTTCGGAATCACCTGCCGGGCTTGCTGGAACCACCTGCCGGTCATGCCAAAATCACCTGCCAACTACGCCAGTAGCACTTGGCGGACACTGTGGAAACACCTGTCGGGCCGGCCGGAACCACATCTCAGACGTGCCAGAACCATGTGCATGAGATGCTGGAACCACACCCCGAACAGACGGAAAACACCTGCCAGACCCGTCTGAACAACCTGCCGAGCACGCCGGAGCCACCTGCTCGACTCGCCGGAGCCACCTACCTGACATGCCCAAATCACCAGCCGGGTATGCCAGAACCACTTGGCGGACACTCCGGAATCATCTGCTGGACACGCAGGAACCAGCTCTCAGACACACCACAACCACGTGCCGGAGACGCCGGAAGCACCTGCCGAGCATGCCGGAGCCACCTGTTCGACTCGCCAGAAACACCTGCCGGACACGCCAAAATCACCTGCCGGGTACGCCAGAACCACCTGGCGGACACTCCGAAATCACCTGTCGCGCATGCCGGAACCAAATATCAGACGTGCCGGAAGCACATGCCGGACACGCCGGAATCACCTACCGGACAGACCGGAACCACCTGCCGAGCACGCCGGAGCCACCTGTTCGACTCGCTGGAACCACCTGCCGGACAGGCCAATATCAACTGCTGGCTATGCCAGAACCACCTGGGGGACGGTCCGGGATCACCTGCCAGCCATGGCGGAACCACCTCTCAGACGTACCAGAACCACCTGCCGGAGAAGCTGGAAACACGTCCTGTACAGACTGGAACCACGTGACGGCCATGCCTGAACCACCTGCCGAGCACGGCGGAACCACCTGCCGGACACGCCAAAATCACCTGCGGGCTACGCCAGAACCACTTGGACGACCGTCCGAAATGACCTGCCGGGCATGTTGGAACCACCTCTCAGACGTGCCAGAAGCACGTGGCAGACAGTCCGGAATCACCTGTTGGGCATACGCAACCACCTCTGACACGTACCAGAACCACGTGCCGTGCACGCCGGAACCACCTACCGGACAGACCGGAATCAACTCTTGGGCATGCCGGAACCACCAGTCAGATGTGCCAGAAACACGTGCCGGAGACGCCGGAAGCACCTGCCGAGCACGTCGCAACCACCTGATCAACTCGCCTGAACCACCTGCCGGACACGCCAAAATCACCTGCCCACTGCACCAGCACCACTTCGGGGACAAGCCGGAATCACGTGAGGGGCATGCCGGCACAGCCTCTCAGACTGAACCTCGTGCCAGACACCACAGAACCACCTGCCGGACAGACCGGAACCACCTGCCGGACACGCCGGAACCACCGGCTCGACCCGCCGGAACGACCGCTGGACATGCAAGATCACCTGCCGGCTACGCCGGAAACACTTGGCGAACACTCCGGAATCACCTGCCGGGCATGCCGGAACCACCTCTCAGATATGCCAGAACCACATGCCAATGACCCCGGAAGCACCTGCCGAGCACGCCGGAACCACCTGCTCGACTCGCCAGAACCACCTGCCGGACACGCAAAAATCACCTGCCGGCTACGCCACAACCAGTTGGGGAACACTTCGGAATCACCTGCCGGGCTTGCTGGAACCACCTGCCGGTCATGCCAAAATCACCGGCCAACTACGCCAGTAGCACTTGGTGGACACTGTGGAAACACCTGTCGGGCCGGCCGGAACCACATCTCAGACGTGCCAGAACCATGTGCATGAGATGCTGGAACCACACCCCGAACAGACGGAAAACACCTGCCAGACCCGTCTGAACAACCTGCCGAGCACGCCGGAGCCACCTGCTCGACTCGCCGGAGCCACCTACCTGACATGCCCAAATCACCAGCCGGGTATGCCAGAACCACTTGGCGGACACTCCGGAATCATCTGCCGGACATGCCGGAACCAGCTCTCAGACACACCAGAACCACGTGCCGGAGATGCCGGAAGCACCTGCCGAGCATGCCGGAGCCACCTGCTCGACTAGCCAGAAGCACCTTCCGGACACGCCAAAATCACCTGCCGGGTACGCCAGAACCACCTGGCGGACACTCCGAAATCACCTGTCGCGCATGCCAGAACCACCTCTCAGACGTGCCGGAAGCACGTGCCGGACACGCCGGAATCACCTACCGGACAGACTGGAACCACCTGCCGAGCACGCCGGAGCCACCTGTTCGACTCGCTGGAACCACCTGCCGGACAGGCCAATATCAACTGCTGGCTATGCCAGAACCACCGGGTGGACGGTCCGGAATCACCTGCCAGCCATGGAGGAACCATCTCTCAGACGTACCAGAACCACCTGCCGGAGAAGCTGGAAACACGTCCTGGACAGTCTGGAACCACCTGCCGGCCAAGCCTGAACCACCTGCCAAGCACAACGGAACAACCTGCCAGACACGCCAAAATCACCTGCGTGTTATGCCAGAACCACTTGGAGGACTCTCTGGGATGACCTGCCGGGCATGCCGGAACCACCTGTCAGACGTGCCAGAACCATGTGGCGGACAGTCCGGAATCACCTGTTGGGCATGCGCAACCACCTCTGAGACGTACCAGAACCACATGCCGTGCAGGCTGGAACCACCTACCGGACAGACCGGAATCACTTTTCGGGCATGCCGGAACCACCTGTCAGATGTGCCAGAAACACGTGCCGGAGACGCCGGAAGCACCTGCCAAGCACGTTGGAACCACCTGCTCAACTCGCCTGAACCACCTGCCGGACATGCCAAAATCACCTGCCGACTATGCCAGAACCACTTGGCGAACACTCCGGAATCACTTGCCGGGCATGCAGGAACCACCTCTCAGACATGCCAGAACCCCGTGCCAATGACCCCGGAGGCACCAGCCGAGCACGCCGGAACCTCCTGCTCGACACGCCAGAACCACCTGCCGATCAGGCAAAAATCACCTGCCGGCTACGCCACAACCAGTTGGTGAACACTTTGGAATCACCTGCCAGGCTTGCTGGAACCACCTGCCAGTCATGCCAAAATCACCTGCCAACTACGCCAGAACCGCTTGGCGGACACTGCGGAAACACCTGTCGGGCCGGCTGGAACCACATCTCAGACGTGCCAGAAACGTGTTCATGAGATGCTGGAACCACACCCCGAACAGACGGATACCACCTGCCAGACCCGCCTGAACCACCTGCCGAGCACGCCGGAACCACCTGCTCGACTCACCGGTACCACCTCCCTGACACGCCAAAATCACCTGCTGGGTATGCCAGAACCACTTGGCGGACACTCCGGAATCATCTGCCGGACATGCCGGAACCAGCTCTCAGACACACCAGAACCAAGTGCCAGAGACGCCGGAAGCACCTGCCGAGCATGCCGGAGCCACCTGCTCGACTCGCCAGAAACACCTGCCAGACACGCCAAAATCACCTGCCGGGTACGCCAGAACCACCTGGCGGACACTACGGAATCACCTGCCGCGCATGCCGGAACCACCTCTCAGACGTGCCGGAAGCACGTGCCGGACACGCCGGAAACACCTACCGGACAGACCGGAACCACCTGCCAAGAACGCCGGAGCCACCTGTTCGACTCGCTGGAACCACCTGCCGGACAGGCCAATATCAACTGCTGGCTATGCCAGAACCACCTGGGGTACAGTCCGGGATCACCTGCCAGCCATGGCGGAACCACCTCTCAGACGTACCAGAACCACCTGCCGGAGAAGCTGGAAACACGTCCTGGACAGACTGGAACCACGTGACGGCCATGCCTGAACCACCTGCCGAGCACGGCGGAATCACCTGTCGGACACGCCAAAATCACCTGCGGGCTACGCCAGAACCACTTGGACGACTCTCCGAAATGACCTGCCGGGCATGTTGGAACCACCTCTCAGACGTGCCAGAAGCACGTGGCAGACAGTCCGGAATCACCTGTTGGGCATACGCAACCACCTCTGACATGTACCAGAACCACGTGCCGTGCACGCCGGAACCACCTACCGGACAGACCGGAATCAACTTTTGGGCATGCCGGAACCACCAGTCAGATGTGCCAGAAACACGTGCCGGAGACGCCGGAAGCACCTGCCGAGCACGTCGCAACCACCTGATCAACTCGCCTGAACCACCTGCCGGACACGCCAAAATCACCTGCCCGCTACACCAGCACCACTTCGGGGACAAGCCGGAATCACGTGAGGGGCATGCCGGCACAGCCTCTCAGACTGAACCTCGTGCCGGACACCACAGAACCACCTGCCGGACAGACCGGAACCACCTGCCGGACACGCCGGAACCACTGGCTCGACCCGCCGGAACGACCGCTGGACATGCAAAATCACCTGCCGGCTACGCCGGAAACACTTGGCGAACACTCCGGAATCACCTGCCGGGCATGCCGGAACCACCTCTCAGATATGCCAGAACCACGTGCCAATGACCCCGGAAGCACCTGCCGAGCACGCCGGAGCCACCTGCTCCACTCGCCAGAACCACCTGCCGGACACGCAAAAATCACCTGCCGGCTACGCCACAACAATTTGGGGAAAACTTCGGAATCACCTGCCGGGCTTGCTGGAAACACCTGCCGGTCATGCCAAAATCACCTGCCAACTACGCCAGTACCACTTGGCGGACACTGTGGAAACACCTGTCGGGCCGGCCGGAACCACATCTCAGACGTGCCAGAACCATGTGCATGAGATGCTGGAACCACACCCCGAACAGACGGAAAACACCTGCCAGACCCGTCTGAACAACCTGCCGAGCACGCCGGAGCCACCTGCTCGACTCACCGGAACCACCTACCTGACATTTCCAAATCACCAGCCGGGTATGCCAGAACCACTTGGCGGACACTCCGGAATCATCTGCCGGACATGCCGGAACCAGCTCTCAGACACACCACAACCACGTGCCGGAGACGCCGGAAGCACCTGCCGAGCATGCCGGAGCCACCTGCTCGACTCGCCAGAAACACCTGCCGGACACGCCAAAATCACCTCCCGGGTATGCCAGAACCACCTGTCGGAAACTCCGAAACCACCTGTCGCGCATGCCGGAACCACCTCTCAGACGTGCCGGAAGCACGTGCCGGACACGCCGGAATCTCCTACCGGACAGACCGGAACCACCTGCCGAGCACGCCGGAGCCACCTGTTGGACTCGCTGGAACCACCTGCCGGACAGGCCAATATCAACTGCTGGCTATGCCAGAACCACCTGGGGGACAGTCCGGGATCACCTGCCAGCCATGGCGGAACCACCTCTCAGACGTACCAGAACCACCTGCCGGAGAAGCTGGAAACACGTCCTGGACAGACTGGAACCACGTGACGGCCATGCCTGAACCACCTTCCTAACACGGCGGAACCACCTGCCGGACACGCCAAAATCACCTGCGGGCTACGCCAGAACCACTTGGACGACTCTCCGAAATGACCTGCCGGGCATGTTGGAACCACCTCTCAGACGTGCCAGAAGCACGTGGCGGACAGTCCGGAATCACCTGTTGGGCATACGCAACCACCTCTGACACGTACCAGAACCACGTGCCGTGCAAGCCAGAACCACCTACCGGACAGACCGGAATCAACTTTTGGGCATGCCGGAACCACCAGTCAGATGTGCCAGAAACACGTGCCGGAGACGCCGGAAGCACCTGCCGAGCATGTCGCAACCACCTGCTCAACTCGCCTGAACCACCTGCCGGACACGCCAAAATCACCTGCCCCTTACAACAGCACCACTTCGGGGACAAGCCGGAATCACGTGAGGGGCATGCCGGCACAGCCTCTCAGACTGAACCTCGTGCCGGACACCACAGAACCACCTGCCGGACAGACCGGAACCACCTGCCGGACACGCCGGAACCACCGGCTCGACCCGCCGGAACGACCGCTGGACATGCAAAATCACCTGCCGGCCACGCCGAAAACACTTGGCGAACACTCCGGAATCACCTGCCGGGCATGCCGGAACCACCTCTCAGATATGCCAGAACCACGTGCCAATGACCCCGGAAGCACCTGCCGAGCACGCCGGAACCACCTGCTCGACTCGCCAGAACCACCTGCCGGACACGCAAAAATCACCTGCCGGCTACGCCACAACCAGTTGGGGAACACTTCGGAATCACCTGCCGGGCTTGCTGGAACCACCTGCCGGTCATGCCAAAATCACCTGCCAACTACGCCAGTACCACTTGGCGGACACTGTGGAAACACCTGTCGGGCCGGCCGGAACCACATCTCAGACGTGCCAGAACCATGTGCATGAGATGCTGGAACCACACCCCGAACAGACGGAAAACACCTGCCAGACGCGTCTGAACAACCTGCCGAGCACGCCGGAGCCACCTACCTGACATGCCCAAATCACCAGCCGGGTATGCCAGAACCACTTGGCGGACACTCCGGAATCATCTGCCGGACATGCCGGAACCAGCTCTCAGACACACCAGAACCACGTGCCGGAGACGCCGGAAGCACCTGCCGAGCATGCCGGAGCCACATGCTCGACTCGCCAGAAATACCTGCCGGACACGCCAAAATCACCTCCCGGGTACGCCAGAACCACCTGGCCGACACTCCGAAATCACCTGTCGCGCATGCCGGAACCACCTCTCAGACGTGCTGGAAGCACGTGCCGGACACGCCGGAATCACCTACCGGACAGACCGGAACCACCTGCCGAGCACGCCGGAGCCACCTGTTCGACTCGCTGGAACCACCTGCCGGACAGGCCAATATCAACTGCTGGCTATGCCAGAACCACCTGGGGGACGGTCCGGAATCGCCTGCCAGCCATGGCGGAACCACCTCTCAGACGTACCAGAACCACCTGTCGGAGAAGCTGGAAACACGTCCTGGACAGACTGGAACCACGTAACGGCCATGCCTGAACCACCTGCCGAGCACGGCGGAACCACCTGCCGGACACGCCAAAATCACCTGCGGGCTACGCCAGAACCACTTGGACGACTCTCCGAAATGACCTGCCGGGCATGTTGGAACCACCTCTCAGACGTGCCAGAAGCACGTGGCGGACAGTCCGGAATCACCTGTTGGGCATACGCAACCACCTCTGACACGTACCAGCACCACGTGCCGTGCACGCCGGAACCACCTACCGGACAGACCGGAATCAACTTTTGGGCATGCCGGAACCACCAGTCAGATGTGCCAGAAACACGTGCCGGAGACGCCGGAAGCACCTGCCGAGCACGTCGCAACCACCTGCTCAACTCGCCTGAACCACCTGCCGGAAACGCCAAAATCACCTGCCCGCTACACCAGCACCACTTCGGGGACAAGCCGGAATCACGTGAGGGGCATGCCGGCACAGCCTCTCAGACTGAACCTCGTGCCAGACACCACAGAACCACCTGCCGGACAGACCGGAACCACCTGCCGGACACGCCGGAACCACCGGTTCGACCCGCCTGAACGACCACTGGACATGCAAAATCACCTGCCGGCTACGCCGGAAACACTTGGCGAACACTCCGGAATCACCTGCCGGGCATGCCGGAACCACCTCTCAGATATGCCAGAACCACGTGCCAATGACCCCGGAAGCACCTGCCGAGCACGCCGGAACCACCTGCTCGACTCGCCAGAACCACCTGCCGGACACGCAAAAATCACCTGCCGGCTACGCCACAAGCAGCTGGGGAACACTTCGGAATCACCTGCCGGGCTTGCTGGAACCACCTGCCGGTCATGCCAAAATCACCTGCCAACTACGCCAGTACCACTTGGCGGACACTGTGGAAACACCTGTCGGGCCGGCCGGAACCACATCCCAGACGTGCCAGAAAAATGTGCATGAGATGCTGGAACCACACCCCGAACAGACGGAAAACACCTGCCAGACCCGTCTGAACAACCTGCCGAGCACGCCGGAGCCACCTGCTCGACTCGCCGGAACCACCTACCTGACATGCCCAAATCACCAGCCGGGTAGGCCAGAACCACTTGGCGGACACTCCGGAATCATCTGCCGGACATGCCGGAACCAGCTCTCAGACACACCAGAACCACGAGCTGGAGATGCCGGAAGCACCTGCCGAGCATGCCGGAGCCACCTGCTCGACTAGCCAGAACCACCTTCCGGACACGCCAAAATCGCCTGCCGGGTACGCCAGAGCCACCTGGCGGACACTCCGAAATCACCTGTCGCGCATGCCGGAACCACCTCTCAGACGTGCCGGAAGCACGTGCCGGACACGCCGGAATCACCTACCGGACAGACTGGAACCACCTGCCGAGCACGCCGGAGCCACCTGTTCGACTCGCTGGAACCACCTGCCGGACAGGCCAATATCAACTGCTGGCTATGCCAGAACCACCAGGCGGACGGTCCGGAATCACCTGCCAGCCATGGCGGAACCACCTCTCAGACGTACCAGAACCACCTGCCGGAGAAGCTGGAAACACGTCCTGGACAGTCTGGAACCACCTGCCGGCCAAGCCTGAAACACCTGCCAAGCACAACTGAACAACCTGCCAGACACGCCAAAATCACCTGCGTGTTATGCCAGAACCACTTGGAGGACTCTCTGGGATGACCTTCCGGGCATGCCGGAACCACCTCTCAGACGTGCCAGAACCATGTGGCGGACAGTCCGGAATCACCTGTTGGGCATGCGCAACCACCTCTGAGACGTACCAGAACCACATGCCGTGCAGGCTGGAACCACCTACCGGACAGACCGGAATCACCTTTCGGGCATGCCGGAACCACCTGTCAGATGTGCCAGAAACACGTGCCGGAGACGCCGGAAGCACCTGCCAAGCACGTTGGAACCACCTGCTCAACTCGCCTGAACCACCTGCCGGACATGCCAAAATCACCTGCCGACTATGCCAGAACCACTTGGCGAACACTCCGGAATCACTTGCCGGGCATGCAGGAACCACCTCTCACACATGCCAGAACCCCGTGCCAATGACCCCGGAAGCACCAGCCGAGCACGCAGGAACCACCTGCTCGACACGCCAGAACCACCTGCCGATCACGCAAAAATCACCTGCCGGCTACGCCACAACCAGTTGGTGAACACTTTGGAATCTCCTGCCAGGCTTGCTGGAACCACCTGCCAGTCATGCCAAAATCACCTGCCAACTACGCCAGAACCGCTTGGCGGACACTGCGGAAACACCTGTCGGGCCGGCTGGAACCACATCTCAGACGTGCCAGAAACGTGTTCATGAGATGCTGGAACCACACCCGGAACAGACGGATACCACCTGCCAGACCCGCCTGAACCACCTGCCGAGCACGCTGGAACCACCTGCTCGACTCACCGGTACCACCTCCCTGACACGCCAAAATCACCTGCTGGGTATGCCAGAACCACTTGGCGGACACTCCGGAATCATCTTCTGGACATGCCGGAACCAGCTCTCAGACACACCAGAACCACGTGCCGGAGACGCCGGAAGCACCTGCCGAGCATGCCGGAGCCACCTGCTCGACTCGCCAGAAACACCTGCCGGACACGCCAAAATCACCTCCCGGGTACGCCAGAACCACCTGGCGGAAACTCCGAAACCACCTGTCGCGCATGCCGGAACCACCTCTCAGACGTGCCGGAAGCACGTGCCGGACACTCCGGAATCTCCTACCGGACAGACCGGAACCACCTGCCGAGCACGCCGGAGCCACCTGTTGGACTCGCTGGAACCACCTGCCGGACAGGCCAATATCAACTGCTGGCTATGCCAGAACCACCTGGGGGACAGTCCGGGATCACCTGCCAGCCATGGCGGAACCACCTCTCAGACGTACCAGAACCACCTGCCGGAGAAGCTGGAAACACGTCCTGGACAGACTGGAACCACGTGACGGCCATGCCTGAACCACCTGCCGAGCACGGCGGAACCACCTGCCGGACACACCAAAATCACCTGCGGGCTACGCCAGAACCACTTGGACGACTCTCCGAAATGACCTGCCGGGCATGTTGGAACCACCTCTCAGACGTGCCAGAAGCACGTGGCGGACAGTCCGGAATCACCTGTTGGGCTTACGCAACCACCTCTGACACGTACCAGAAACACGTGCCGTGCACGCCGGAACCACCTACCGGACAGACCGGAATCAACTTTTGGGCTTGCCGGAACCACCAGTCAGATGTGCCAGAAACACGTGCCGGAGACGCCGGAAGCACCTGCCGAGCACGTCGCAACCACCTGCTCAACTCGCCTGAACCACCTGCCGGACACGCCAAAGTCAGCTGCCCGCTACACCAGCACCACTTCGGGGACAAGCCGGAATCACGTGAGGGGCATGCCGGAACAGCCTCTCAGACTGAACCTCGTGCCGGACACCACAGAACCACCTGCCGGACAGACCGGAACCACCTGCCGGACACGCCGGAACCACCGGCTCGACCTGCCGGAACGACAGCTGGACATGCAAAATCACCTGCCGGCTACGCCGGAAACACTTGGCGAACACTCCGGAATCACCTGCCGGGCATGCCGGAACCACCTCTCAGATATGCCAGAACCACGTGCCAATGACCCCGGAAGCACCAGCCGAGCACACCGGAACCACCTGCTCGACTCCCCAGAACCACCTGCCGGACACGCAAAAATCACCTGCCGGCTACGCCACAACCAGTTGGGGAACACTTCGGAATCACCTGCCGGGCTTGCTGGAACCACCTGCCGGTCATGCCAAAATCACCTGCCAACTACGCCAGTACCACTTGGCGGACACTGTGGAAACACCTGTCGGGCCGGCTGGAACCACATCTCAGACGTGCCAGAACCATGTGCAAGAGATGCAGGAACCACACCCCGAACAGACGGAAAACACCGGCCAGACCCGTCTGAACAACCTGCCGAGCAAGCCGGAGCCACCTGCTCGACTCGCCAGAACCACCTACCTGACATGCCCAAATCACCAACCGGGTATGCCAGAACCACTTGGCGGACACTCCGGAATCATCTGCCGGACATGCCGGAACCAGCTCTCAGACACACCAGAACCACGTGCCGGAGCCGCCGGAAGCACCTGCCGAGGATTCCGGAGCCACCTGCTCGACTAGCCCGAACCACATTCCGGACACGCCAAAATCACCTGCCGGGTACGCCAGAACCACCTGGCCGACACTCCAAAATCACCTGTCGCGCATGCCGGAACCACCTCTCAGACGTGCCAGAAGCAGGTGCCGGACACGCCGGAATCACCTACCGGACAGACCGGAACCACCTGCCGAGCACGCCGGAGCCACCTGTTCGACTCGCTGGAACCACCTGCCGGACAGGCCAATATCAACTGCTGGCTATGCCAGAACCACCTGGGGGACGGTCCGGAATCGCCTGCCAGCCATGGCGGAACCACCTCTCAGACGTACCAGAACCACCTGCCGGAGAATCTGGGAACACGTCCTGGACAGACTGGAACCACATGACGGCCATGCCTGAACCACCTGCCGAGCACGGCGGAACCACCTGCCGGACACGCCAAAATCACCTGCGGGCTACGCCAGAACCACTTGGACGACTCTCCGAAATGACCTGCCGGGCATGTTGGAACCACCTCTCAGACGTACCAGAAGCACGTGGCGGACAGTCCGGAATCACCTGTTGGGCATACGCAACCACCTCTGACACGTACCAGAACGACGTGCCGTGCACGCCGGAACCACCTACCGGACAGACCGGAATCAACTTTTGGGCATGCCGGAACCACCAGTCAGATGTGCCAGAAACACGTGCCGGAGACGCCGGAAGCACCTGCCGAGCACGTCGCAACCACCTGCTCAACTCGCCTGAACCACCTGCCGGACACGCCAAAATCACCTGCCAACTACGCCAGTACCACTTGGCGGACACTGTGGAAACACCTGTCGGGCCGGCCGGAACCACATCCCAGACGTGCCAGAAAAATGTGCATGAGATGCTGGAACCACACCCCGAACAGACGGAAAACACCTGCCAGACCCGTCTGAACAACCTGCCGAGCACGCCGGAGCCACCTGCTCGACTCGCCGGAACCACCTACCTGACATGCCAAAATCACCAGCCGGGTATGCCAGAACCACCTGGCGGACACTCCGAAATCACCTTTCGCGCATGCCGGAACCACCTCTCAGACGTGCCGGAAGCATGTGCCGGACACGCCGGAATCTCCTACCGGACAGACTGGAACCACCTGCCGAGCACGCCGGAGCCACCTGTTCGACTCGCTGGAACCACCTGCCGGACAGGCCAATATCAACTGCTGGCTATGCCAGAACCACCGGGCGGACGGTCCGGAATCACCTGCCAGCCATGGCGGAACCACCTCTCAGACGTACCAGAACCACCTGCCGGAGAAGCTGGAAACACGTCCTGGACAGTCTGGAACCACCTGCCGGCCAAGCCTGAACCACCTGCCAAGCACAACAGAACAACCTGCCAGACACGCCAAAATCACCTGCGTGTTATGCCAGAACCACTTGGAGGACTCTCTGGGATGACCTGCCGGGCATGCCGGAACCACCTGTCAGACGTGCCAGAACCATGTGGCGGACAGTCCGGAATCACCTGTTGGGCATGCGCAACCACCTCTGAGACGTACCAGAACCACATGCCGTGCAGGCTGGAACCACCTACCGGACAGACCGGAATCACCTTTCGGGCATGCCGGAACCACCTGTCAGATGTGCCAGAAACACGTGCCGTAGACGCCGGAAGCACCTGCCAAGCACGTTGGAACCACCTGCTCAACTCGCCTGAACCACCTGCCGGACATGCCAAAATCACCTGCCGACTATGCCAGAACCACTTGGCGAACACTCCGGAATCACTTGCCGGGCATGCAGGAACCACCTCTCAGACATGCCAGAACCCCGTACCAATGACCCCGGAAGCACCAGCCGAGCACGCAGGAACCACCTTCTCGACACGCCAGAACCACCTGCCGATCACGCAAAAATCACCTGCCGGCTACGCCACAACCAGTTGGTGAACACTTGGAATCACCTGCCGGGATTGCTGGAACCACCTGCCGGTCATGCCAAAATCACCTGCCAGCTACGCCAGTACCACTTGGCGGACACTGTGGAAACACCTGTCGGTCCGGCCGGAACCACATCTCAGACGTGCCAGAACCATGTGCATGAGATGCTGGAACCACACCCCGAACAGACGGAAAACACCTGCCAGACCCTTCGGAACAACCTGCTGAGCACGCCGGAGCCACCTGCTCGACTCGCCGGAACCACCTGCCGGACACACCAAAATCACCTGCCCGCTACACCAGCACCACTTCGGGGACAAGCCAGAATCACGGGAGGGGCATGCCGGCACAGCCTCTCAGACTGAACCTCGTGCCGGACACCACAGAACCACCTGCCGGACAGACCGGAACCACCTGCCGGACACGCCGGAGCCACCTGCTCGACTCGCCGGAACCACCTACCTGACATGCCCAAATCACCATCCGGGTATGCCAGAACCACTTGGCGGACACTCCGGAATCATCTGCTGGACACGCCGGAACCAGCTCTCAGATACACCACAACCACGTGCCGGAGACGCCAGAAGCACCTGCCGAGCATGCCGGAGCCACCTGTTCGACTCGCCAGAAACACCTGCCGGACACGCCAAAATCACCTGCCGGGTACGCCAGAACCACCTGGCGGACACTCCGAAATCACCTGTCGCGCATGCCGGAACCAAATATCAGACGTCCCGGAAGCACGTGCCGGACACGCCGGAATCACCTACCGGACAGACCGGAACCACCTGCCGAGCACGCCGGAGCCACCTGTTCGATTCGCTGGAACCACCTGCCGGACAGGCCAATATCAACTGCTGGCTATGCCAGAACCACCTGGGGGACGGTCCGGGATCACCTGCCAGCCATGGCGGAACCACCTCTCAGACGTACCAGAACCACCTGCCGGAGAAGCTGGAAACACGTCCTGGACAGACTGGAACCACGTGACGGCCATGCCTGAACCACCTGCCGAGCACGGCGGAACCACCTGCTGGACACGCCAAAATCAACTGCGGGCTACGCCAGAACCACTTGGACGACCGTCCGAAATGACCTGCCGGGCATGTTGGAACCACCTCTCAGACGTGCCAGAAGCATGTGGCAGACAGTCCGGAATCACCTGTTGGGCATACGCAACCACCTCTGACACGTACCAGAACCACGTGCCGTGCACGCCGGAACCACCTACCGGACAGACTGGAATCAACTTTTGGGCATGCCGGAACCACCAGTCAGATGTGCCAGAAACACGTGCCGGAGACGCCGGAAGCACCTGCCGAGCACGTCGCAACCACCTGATCAACTCGCCTGAACCACCTGCCGGTCACGCCAAAATCAACTGCCCACTGCACCAGCACCACTTCGGGGACAAGCCGGAATCACGTGAGGGGCATGCCGGCACAGCCTCTGAGACTGAACCTCGTGCCGGACACCACAGAACCACCTGCCGGACAGACCGGAACCACCTGCCGGACACGCCGGAACCACCGGCTCGACCCGCCGGAACGACCGCTGGACATGCAAGATCACCTGCCGGCTACGCCGGAAACACTTGGCGAACACTCCGGAATCACCTGCCGGGCATGCCGGAACCACCAGTCAGATGTGCCAGAAACACGTGCCGGAGACGCCGGAAGCACCTGCCGAGCACGTCGCAACCACCTGATCAACTCGCCTGAACCACCTGCCGGACACGCCAAAATCACCTGCCCACTGCACCAGCACCACTTCGGGGACAAGCCGGAATCACGTGAGGGGCATGCCGGCACAGCCTCTCAGACTGAACCTCGTGCCGGACACCACAGAACCACCTGCCGGACAGACCGGAACCACCTGCCGGACACGCCGGAACCACCGGCTCGACCCGCCGGAACGACCGTTGGACATGCAAGATCACCTGCCGGCTACGCCGGAAACACTTGGCGAACACTCCGGAATCACCTGCCGGGCATGCCGGAACCACCTCTCAGATATGCCACAACCACGTGCAAATGAAGCCGGAAGCACCTGCGGAGCACGCCGGAACCACCTGCTCGACTCGCCAGAACCACCTGCCGGACATGCAAAAATCACCTGCCGGCTACGCCACAACCAGTTGGGGAACACTTCGGAATCACCTGCCGGGCTTGCTGGAACCACCTGCCGGTCATGCCAAAATCACCTGCCAACTACGCCAGTAGCACTTGGCGGACACTGTGGAAACACCTGTCGGGCCGGCCGGAACCACATCTCAGACGTGCCAGAACCATGTGCATGAGATGCTGGAACCACACCCCGAACAGACGGAAAACACCTGCCAGACCCGTCTGAACAACCTGCCGAGCACGCCGGAGCCACCTGCTCGACTCGCCGGAGCCACCTACCTGACATGCCCAAATCACCAGCCGGGTATGCCAGAACCACTTGGCGGACACTCCGGAATCATCTGCTGGACACGCAGGAACCAGCTCTCAGACACACCACAACCACGTGCCGGAGACGCGGGAAGCACCTGCCGAGCATGCCGGAGCCACCTGTTCGACTCGCCAGAAACACCTGCCGGACACGCCAAAATCACCTGCCGGGTACGCCAGAACCACCTGGCGGACACTCCGAAATCACCTGTCGCGCATGCCGGAACCAAATATCAGACGTGCCGGAAGCACATGCCGGACACGCCGGAATCACCTACCGGACAGACCGGAACCACCTGCCGAGCACGCCGGAGCCACCTGTTCGACTCGCTGGAACCACCTGCCGGACAGGCCAATATCAACTGCTGGCTATGCCAGAACCACCTGGGGGACGGTCCGGGATCACCTGCCAGCCATGGCGGAACCACCTCTCAGACGTACCAGAACCACCTGCCGGAGAAGCTGGAAACACGTCCTGGACAGACTGGAACCACGTGACGGCCATGCCTGAACCACCTGCCGAGCACGGCGGAACCACCTGCCGGACACGCCAAAATCACCTGCGGGCTACGCCAGAACCACTTGGACGACCGTCCGAAATGACCTGCCGGGCATGTTGGAACCACCTCTCAGACGTGCCAGAAGCACGTGGCAGACAGTCCGGAATCACCTGTTGGGCATACGCAACCACCTCTGACACGTACCAGAACCACGTGCCGTGCACGCCGGAACCACCTACCGGACAGACCGGAATCAACTCTTGGGCATGCCGGAACCACCAGTCAGATGTGCCAGAAACACGTGCCGGAGACGCCGGAAGCACCTGCCGAGCACGTCGCAACCACCTGATCAACTCGCCTGAACCACCTGCCGGACACGCCAAAATCACCTGCCCACTGCACCAGCACCACTTCGGGGACAAGCCGGAATCACGTGAGGGGCATGCCGGCACAGCCTCTCAGACTGAACCTCGTGCCAGACACCACAGAACCACCTGCCGGACAGACCGGAACCACCTGCCGGACACGCCGGAACCACCGGCTCGACCCGCCGGAACGACCGCTGGACATGCAAGATCACCTGCCGGCTACGCCGGAAACACTTGGCGAACACTCCGGAATCACCTGCCGGGCATGCCGGAACCACCTCTCAGATATGCCAGAACCACGTGCCAATGACCCCGGAAGCACCTGCCGAGCACGCCGGAACCACCTGCTCGACTCGCCAGAACCACCTGCCGGACACGCAAAAATCACCTGCCGGCTACGCCACAACCAGTTGGGGAACACTTCGGAATCACCTGCCGGGCTTGCTGGAACCACCTGCCGGTCATGCCAAAATCACCGGCCAACTACGCCAGTAGCACTTGGTGGACACTGTGGAAACACCTGTCGGGCCGGCCGGAACCACATCTCAGACGTGCCAGAACCATGTGCATGAGATGCTGGAACCACACCCCGAACAGACGGAAAACACCTGCCAGACCCGTCTGAACAACCTGCCGAGCACGCCGGAGCCACCTGCTCGACTCGCCGGAGCCACCTACCTGACATGCCCAAATCACCAGCCGGGTATGCCAGAACCACTTGGCGGACACTCCGGAATCATCTGCCGGACATGCCGGAACCAGCTCTCAGACACACCAGAACCACGTGCCGGAGATGCCGGAAGCACCTGCCGAGCATGCCGGAGCCACCTGCTCGACTAGCCAGAAGCACCTTCCGGACACGCCAAAATCACCTGCCGGGTACGCCAGAACCACCTGGCGGACACTCCGAAATCACCTGTCGCGCATGCCAGAACCACCTCTCAGACGTGCCGGAAGCACGTGCCGGACACGCCGGAATCACCTACCGGACAGACTGGAACCACCTGCCGAGCACGCCGGAGCCACCTGTTCGACTCGCTGGAACCACCTGCCGGACAGGCCAATATCAACTGCTGGCTATGCCAGAACCACCGGGTGGACGGTCCGGAATCACCTGCCAGCCATGGAGGAACCATCTCTCAGACGTACCAGAACCACCTGCCGGAGAAGCTGGAAACACGTCCTGGACAGTCTGGAACCACCTGCCGGCCAAGCCTGAACCACCTGCCAAGCACAACGGAACAACCTGCCAGACACGCCAAAATCACCTGCGTGTTATGCCAGAACCACTTGGAGGACTCTCTGGGATGACCTGCCGGGCATGCCGGAACCACCTGTCAGACGTGCCAGAACCATGTGGCGGACAGTCCGGAATCACCTGTTGGGCATGCGCAACCACCTCTGAGACGTACCAGAACCACATGCCGTGCAGGCTGGAACCACCTACCGGACAGACCGGAATCACTTTTCGGGCATGCCGGAACCACCTGTCAGATGTGCCAGAAACACGTGCCGGAGACGCCGGAAGCACCTGCCAAGCACGTTGGAACCACCTGCTCAACTCGCCTGAACCACCTGCCGGACATGCCAAAATCACCTGCCGACTATGCCAGAACCACTTGGCGAACACTCCGGAATCACTTGCCGGGCATGCAGGAACCACCTCTCAGACATGCCAGAACCCCGTGCCAATGACCCCGGAGGCACCAGCCGAGCACGCCGGAACCTCCTGCTCGACACGCCAGAACCACCTGCCGATCAGGCAAAAATCACCTGCCGGCTACGCCACAACCAGTTGGTGAACACTTTGGAATCACCTGCCAGGCTTGCTGGAACCACCTGCCAGTCATGCCAAAATCACCTGCCAACTACGCCAGAACCGCTTGGCGGACACTGCGGAAACACCTGTCGGGCCGGCTGGAACCACATCTCAGACGTGCCAGAAACGTGTTCATGAGATGCTGGAACCACACCCCGAACAGACGGATACCACCTGCCAGACCCGCCTGAACCACCTGCCGAGCACGCCGGAACCACCTGCTCGACTCACCGGTACCACCTCCCTGACACGCCAAAATCACCTGCTGGGTATGCCAGAACCACTTGGCGGACACTCCGGAATCATCTGCCGGACATGCCGGAACCAGCTCTCAGACACACCAGAACCAAGTGCCAGAGACGCCGGAAGCACCTGCCGAGCATGCCGGAGCCACCTGCTCGACTCGCCAGAAACACCTGCCAGACACGCCAAAATCACCTGCCGGGTACGCCAGAACCACCTGGCGGACACTACGGAATCACCTGCCGCGCATGCCGGAACCACCTCTCAGACGTGCCGGAAGCACGTGCCGGACACGCCGGAAACACCTACCGGACAGACCGGAACCACCTGCCAAGAACGCCGGAGCCACCTGTTCGACTCGCTGGAACCACCTGCCGGACAGGCCAATATCAACTGCTGGCTATGCCAGAACCACCTGGGGTACAGTCCGGGATCACCTGCCAGCCATGGCGGAACCACCTCTCAGACGTACCAGAACCACCTGCCGGAGAAGCTGGAAACACGTCCTGGACAGACTGGAACCACGTGACGGCCATGCCTGAACCACCTGCCGAGCACGGCGGAATCACCTGTCGGACACGCCAAAATCACCTGCGGGCTACGCCAGAACCACTTGGACGACTCTCCGAAATGACCTGCCGGGCATGTTGGAACCACCTCTCAGACGTGCCAGAAGCACGTGGCAGACAGTCCGGAATCACCTGTTGGGCATACGCAACCACCTCTGACATGTACCAGAACCACGTGCCGTGCACGCCGGAACCACCTACCGGACAGACCGGAATCAACTTTTGGGCATGCCGGAACCACCAGTCAGATGTGCCAGAAACACGTGCCGGAGACGCCGGAAGCACCTGCCGAGCACGTCGCAACCACCTGATCAACTCGCCTGAACCACCTGCCGGACACGCCAAAATCACCTGCCCGCTACACCAGCACCACTTCGGGGACAAGCCGGAATCACGTGAGGGGCATGCCGGCACAGCCTCTCAGACTGAACCTCGTGCCGGACACCACAGAACCACCTGCCGGACAGACCGGAACCACCTGCCGGACACGCCGGAACCACTGGCTCGACCCGCCGGAACGACCGCTGGACATGCAAAATCACCTGCCGGCTACGCCGGAAACACTTGGCGAACACTCCGGAATCACCTGCCGGGCATGCCGGAACCACCTCTCAGATATGCCAGAACCACGTGCCAATGACCCCGGAAGCACCTGCCGAGCACGCCGGAGCCACCTGCTCCACTCGCCAGAACCACCTGCCGGACACGCAAAAATCACCTGCCGGCTACGCCACAACAATTTGGGGAAAACTTCGGAATCACCTGCCGGGCTTGCTGGAAACACCTGCCGGTCATGCCAAAATCACCTGCCAACTACGCCAGTACCACTTGGCGGACACTGTGGAAACACCTGTCGGGCCGGCCGGAACCACATCTCAGACGTGCCAGAACCATGTGCATGAGATGCTGGAACCACACCCCGAACAGACGGAAAACACCTGCCAGACCCGTCTGAACAACCTGCCGAGCACGCCGGAGCCACCTGCTCGACTCACCGGAACCACCTACCTGACATTTCCAAATCACCAGCCGGGTATGCCAGAACCACTTGGCGGACACTCCGGAATCATCTGCCGGACATGCCGGAACCAGCTCTCAGACACACCACAACCACGTGCCGGAGACGCCGGAAGCACCTGCCGAGCATGCCGGAGCCACCTGCTCGACTCGCCAGAAACACCTGCCGGACACGCCAAAATCACCTCCCGGGTATGCCAGAACCACCTGTCGGAAACTCCGAAACCACCTGTCGCGCATGCCGGAACCACCTCTCAGACGTGCCGGAAGCACGTGCCGGACACGCCGGAATCTCCTACCGGACAGACCGGAACCACCTGCCGAGCACGCCGGAGCCACCTGTTGGACTCGCTGGAACCACCTGCCGGACAGGCCAATATCAACTGCTGGCTATGCCAGAACCACCTGGGGGACAGTCCGGGATCACCTGCCAGCCATGGCGGAACCACCTCTCAGACGTACCAGAACCACCTGCCGGAGAAGCTGGAAACACGTCCTGGACAGACTGGAACCACGTGACGGCCATGCCTGAACCACCTTCCTAACACGGCGGAACCACCTGCCGGACACGCCAAAATCACCTGCGGGCTACGCCAGAACCACTTGGACGACTCTCCGAAATGACCTGCCGGGCATGTTGGAACCACCTCTCAGACGTGCCAGAAGCACGTGGCGGACAGTCCGGAATCACCTGTTGGGCATACGCAACCACCTCTGACACGTACCAGAACCACGTGCCGTGCAAGCCAGAACCACCTACCGGACAGACCGGAATCAACTTTTGGGCATGCCGGAACCACCAGTCAGATGTGCCAGAAACACGTGCCGGAGACGCCGGAAGCACCTGCCGAGCATGTCGCAACCACCTGCTCAACTCGCCTGAACCACCTGCCGGACACGCCAAAATCACCTGCCCCTTACAACAGCACCACTTCGGGGACAAGCCGGAATCACGTGAGGGGCATGCCGGCACAGCCTCTCAGACTGAACCTCGTGCCGGACACCACAGAACCACCTGCCGGACAGACCGGAACCACCTGCCGGACACGCCGGAACCACCGGCTCGACCCGCCGGAACGACCGCTGGACATGCAAAATCACCTGCCGGCCACGCCGAAAACACTTGGCGAACACTCCGGAATCACCTGCCGGGCATGCCGGAACCACCTCTCAGATATGCCAGAACCACGTGCCAATGACCCCGGAAGCACCTGCCGAGCACGCCGGAACCACCTGCTCGACTCGCCAGAACCACCTGCCGGACACGCAAAAATCACCTGCCGGCTACGCCACAACCAGTTGGGGAACACTTCGGAATCACCTGCCGGGCTTGCTGGAACCACCTGCCGGTCATGCCAAAATCACCTGCCAACTACGCCAGTACCACTTGGCGGACACTGTGGAAACACCTGTCGGGCCGGCCGGAACCACATCTCAGACGTGCCAGAACCATGTGCATGAGATGCTGGAACCACACCCCGAACAGACGGAAAACACCTGCCAGACGCGTCTGAACAACCTGCCGAGCACGCCGGAGCCACCTACCTGACATGCCCAAATCACCAGCCGGGTATGCCAGAACCACTTGGCGGACACTCCGGAATCATCTGCCGGACATGCCGGAACCAGCTCTCAGACACACCAGAACCACGTGCCGGAGACGCCGGAAGCACCTGCCGAGCATGCCGGAGCCACATGCTCGACTCGCCAGAAATACCTGCCGGACACGCCAAAATCACCTCCCGGGTACGCCAGAACCACCTGGCCGACACTCCGAAATCACCTGTCGCGCATGCCGGAACCACCTCTCAGACGTGCTGGAAGCACGTGCCGGACACGCCGGAATCACCTACCGGACAGACCGGAACCACCTGCCGAGCACGCCGGAGCCACCTGTTCGACTCGCTGGAACCACCTGCCGGACAGGCCAATATCAACTGCTGGCTATGCCAGAACCACCTGGGGGACAGTCTGGGATCACCTGCCATCCATGGCGGAACCACCTCTCAGACGTACCAGAACCACCTGCCGGAGAAGCTGGAAACACGTCGTGGACAGACTGGAACCACGTGACGGCCATGCCTGAACCACCTGCCGAGCACGGCGGAACCACCTGCCGGACACGCCAAAATCACCTGCGGGATACGCCAGAACCACTTGGACGACTCTCCGAAATGATCTGCCGGGCATGTTGGAACCACCTCTCAGACGTGCCAGAAGCACGTGGCGGACAGTCCGGAATCACCTGTTGGGCATACGCAACCACCTCTGACACGTACCAGAACCACGTGCCGTGCACGCCGGAACCACCTACCGGACAGACCGGAATCAACTTTTGGGCATGCCGGAACCACCAGTCAGATGTGCCAGAAACACGTGCCGGAGACGCCGGAAGCACCTGCCGAGCACGTCGCAACCACCTGCTCAACTCGCCTGAACCACCTGCCGGACACGCCATAATCACCAGCCCGCTACACCAGCACCACTTCGGGGACAAGCCGGAATCACGTGAGGGGCATGCCGGCACAGCCTCTCAGGCTGAACCTCGTGCCGGACACCACAGAACCACCTGCCGGACAGACCGGAACCACCTGCCGGACACGCCGGAACCACCGGCTCGACCCGCCGGAACGACCGCTGGACATGCAAAATCACCTGCCGGCCACGCCGTAAACACTTGGCGAACACTCCGGAATCACCTGCCGGGCATGCCGGAACCACCTCTCAGATATGCCAGAACCACGTGCCAATGACCCCGGAAGCACCTGCCGAGCACGCCGGAACCACCTGCTCGACTCGCCAGAACCACCTGCCGGACACGCAAAAATCACCTGCCGGCTACGCCACAACCAGTTCGGGAACACTTCGGAATCACTTGCCGGGCTTGCATGAACCACCTGCCCGTCATGCCAAAATCACCTGCCAACTACGCCAGTAGCACTTGGCGGACACTGTGGAAACACCTGTAGGGCCGGCCGGAACCACATCTCAGACGTGCCAGAACCATGTGCATGAGATGCAGGAACCACACCCCGAAAAGACGGAAAACACCTGCCAGAGCCGTCTGAACAACCTGCCGAGCACGCCGGAGCCACCTGTTCGACTCGCTGGAACCACCTGACGGACAGGCCAATATCAACTGCTGGCTATGCCAGAACCACCTGGGGAACGGTCCGGAATCACCTGCCCGCCATGGCGGAACCACCTCTCAGACGTACCAGAACCACCTGCCGGAGAAGCTGGAAACACGTCGTGGACAGACTGGAACCACGTGACGGCCATGCCTGAACCACCTGCCGAGCACGGCGGAACCACCTGCCGGACACGCCAAAATCAACTGCGGGCTACGCCAGAACCACTTGGACGACCCTCCGAAATGACCTGCCGGGCATGTTGGAACCACCTCTCAGACGTGCCAGAAGCACGTGGCAGACAGTCCGGAATCACCTGTTGGGCATACGCAACCACCTCTGACACGTACCAGAACCACGTGCCGTGCACGCCGGAACCACCTACCGGACTGACCGGAATGAACTCTTGGGCATGCCGGAACCACCAGTCAGATGTGCCAGAAACACGTGCCGGAGACGCCGGAAGCACCTGCCGAGCACGTCGCAACCACCTGATCAACTCGCCTGAACCACCTGCCGGACACGCCAAAATCACCTGCCCACTGCACCAGCACCACTTCGGGGACAAGCCGGAATCACGTGAGGGGCATGCCGGCACAGCCTCTCAGACTGAACCTCGTGCCGGACACCACAGAACCACCTGTCGGACAGACCGGAACCACCTGCCGGACACGCCGGAACCACCGGCTCGACCCGCCGGAACGACCACTGGACATGCAAGATCACCTGCCGGCTACGCCGGAAACACTTGGCGAACACTCCGGAATCACCTGCCGGGCATGCCGGAACCACCTCTCAGATATGCCAGAACCACGTGCCAATGACCCCGGAAGCACCTGCCGAGCACGCCGGAACCACCTGCTCGACTCGCCAGAACCACCTGCCAGACACGCAAAAATCACCTGCCGGCTACGCCACAACCAGTTGGGGAACACTTCGGAATCACCTGCCGGGCTTGCTGGAACCACCTGCCGGTCATGCCAAAATCACCTTCCAACTACGCCAGTAGCACTTGGTGGACACTGTGGAAACACCTGTCGGGCTGGCCGGAACCACATCTCAGACGTGCCAGAACCATGTGCATGAGATGCTGGAACCACACCCCGAACAGACGGAAAACACCTGCCAGACCCGTCTGAAAAACCTGCCGAGCACGCCGGAGCCACCTGCTCGACTCGCCGGAGCCACCTACCTGACATGCCCAAATCACCAGCCGGGTATGCCAGAACCACTTGGCGGACACTCCGGAATCATCTGCCGGACATGCCGGAACCAGCTCTCAGACACACCAGAACCACGTGCCGGAGACGCCGGAAGCACCTGCCGAGCATGCCGGAGCCACGTGCTCGACTCGCCAGAAACACCTGCCGGACACCCCAAAATCACCTGCCGGGTACACCAGAACCACCTGGCGGATACTCTGAAATCACCTGTCGCGCATGCCGGAACCACCTCTCAGACGTGCCGGAAGCACGTGCCGGACACGCCGGAATCACCTACCGGACAGACCGGAACCACCTGCCGAGCACGCCGGAGCCACCTGTTCGACTCGCTGGAACCACCTGCCGGACAGGCCAATATCAACTGCTGGCTATGCCAGAACCACCTGGGGGACGGTCCGGAATCACCTGCCAGCCATGGCGGAACCACCTCTCAGACGTACCAGAACCACCTGCCGGAGAAGCTGGAAACACGTCCTGGACAGTCTGGAACCACCTGCCGGCCAAGCCTGAACCACCTGCCAAGCACAACGGAACAACCTGCCAGACACGCCAAAATCGCCTGCGTGTTATGCCAGAACCACTTGGAGGACTCTCTGGGATGACCTGCCGGGCATGCCGGAACCACCTCTCAGACGTGCCAGAACCATGTGGCGGACAGTCCGGAATCACCTGTTGGGCATGCGCAACCACCTCTGAGACGTACCAGAACCACATGCCTTGCAGGCTGGAACCACCTACCGGACAGACCGGAATCACCTTTCGGGCATGCCGGAACCACCTGTCAGATGTGCCAGAAACACGTGCCGGAGACGCCGGAAGCACCTGCCAAGCACGTTGGAACCACCTGCTGAACTCGCCTGAACCACCTACCGGACATGCCAAAATCACCTGCCGACTATGCCAGAACCACTTGGCGAACACTCCGGAATCACTTGCCGGGCATGCAGGAACCACCTCTCAGACATGCCAGAACCCCGTGCCAATGACCCCGGAAGCACCAGCCGAGCACGCCGGAACCACCTGCTCGACTCGCCAGAACCACCTGCCGATCACGCAAAAATCACCTGCCGGCTACGCCACAACCAGTTGGTGAACACTTTGGAATCACCTGCCAGGCTTGCTGGAACCACCTGCCAGTCATGCCAAAATCACCTGCCAACTACACCAGAACCGCTTGGCGGACACTGCGGAAACACCTGTCGGGCCTGCTGGAACCACATCTCAGACGTGCCAGAAACGTGTTCATGAGATGCTGGAACCACACCCCGAACAGACGGATACCACCTGCCAGACCCGCCTGAACCACCTGCCGAGCACGCCGGAACCACCTGCTCGACTCACCGGTACCACCTCCCTGACACGCCAAAATCACCTGCAGGGTATGCCAGAACCACTTGGCGGACACTCCGGAATCATCTGCCGGACATGCCGGAACCAGCTCTCAGACACACCAGAACCAAGTGCCGGAGACGCCGGAAGCACCTGCCGAGCATGCCGGAGCCACCTGCTCGACTCGCCAGAAACACCTGCCGGACACGCCAAAATCACCTGCCGGGTACGCCAGAACCACCTGGCGGACACTACGGAATAACCTGCCGCGCATGCCGGAACCACCTCTCAGACGTGCCGGAATCACGTGCCAGACACGCCGGAAACACCTACCAGACAGACCGGAACCACCTGCCAAGAACGCCGGAGCCACCTGTTCGACTCGCTGGAACCACCTGCCGGACAGGCCAATATCAACTGCTGGCTATGCCAGAACCACCTGGGGGACGGTCCGGAATCACCTGCCAGCCATGGCGGAACCACCTCTCAGACGTACCAGAACCACCTGCCGGAGAAGTTGGAAACACGTCCTGGACAGTCTGGAACCACCTGCCGGCCAAGCCTGAACCACCTGCCAAGCACAACGGAACAACCTGCCAGACACGCCAAAATCGCCTGCGTGTTATGCCAGAACCACTTGGAGGACTCTCTGGGATGACCTGCCGGGCATGCCGGAAACACCTCTCAGACGTGCCAGAACCATGTGGCGGACAGTCCGGAATCACCTGTTGGGCATGCGCAACCACCTCTGAGACGTACCAGAACCACATGCCGTGCAGGCTGGAACCACCTACCGGACAGACCGGAATCACCTTTCGGGCATGCCGGAACCACCTGTCAGATGTGCCAGAAACACGTGCCGGAGACGCCGGAAGCACCTGCCAAGCACGTTGGAACCACCTGCTCAACTCGCCTGAACCATCTGCCGGACATGCCAAAATCACCTGCCGACTATGCCAGAACCACTTGGCGAACACTCTGGAATCACTTGCCGGGCATGCAGGAACCACCTCTCAGACATGCCAGCACCCCGTGCCAATGACCCCGGAAGCACCAGCCGAGCACGCCGGAACCACCTGCTCGACTCGCCAGAACCACCTGCCGATCACGCAAAAATCACCTGCCGGCTACGCCACAACCAGTTGGTGAACACTTTGGAATCACCTGCCAGGCTTGCTGGAACCACCTGCCAGTCATGCCAAAATCACCTGCCAACTACGCCAGAACCGCTTGGCGGACACTGCGGAAACACCTGTCGGGCCGGCTGGAACCACATCTCAGACGTGCCAGAAACGTGTTCATGAGATGCTGGAACCACACCCCGAACAGACGGATACCACCTGCCAGAACCGCCTGAACCACCTGCTGAGCACGCCGGAACCACCTGCTCGACTCACCGGTACCACCTCCCTGACACGCCAAAATCACCTGCTGGGTATGCCAGAACCACTTGGCGGACACTCCGGAATCATCTGCCGGACATGCTGGAACAGGCTCTCAGACACACCAGAACCACGTGCCGGAGACGCCGCAAGCACCTGCCGAGCATGCCGGAGCCACCTGCTCGACTCGCCAGAAACACCTGCCGGACACGCCAAAATCACCTGCCGGGTATGCCAGAACCACTTCGGGGACAAGCCGGAATCACGTGAGGGGCATGCCGGCACAGCCTCTCAGACTGAACCTCGTGCCGGACACCACAGAACCACCTGCCGGACAGACCGGAACCACCTGCCGGACACGCCGGAACCACCGGCTCGACCCGCCGGAACGACCGCTGTGCATGCAAAATCACCTGCCGGCCACGCCGGAAACACTTGGCGAACACTCCGGAATCACCTGCCGGGCATGCCGGAACCACCTCTCAGATATGCCAGAACCACGTGCCAATGACCCCGGAAGCACCTGCCGAGCACGCCGGAACCACCTGCTCGACTCGCCAGAACCACCTGCCGGACACGCAAAAATCACCTGCCGGCTACGCCACAACCAGTTGGGGAACACTTCGGAATCACCTGCCGGGCTTGCTGGAACCACCTGCCCGTCATGCCAAAATCACCTGCCAACTACGCCAGTACCACTTGGCGGACACTGTGGAAACACCTGTCGGGCCGGCCGGAACCACATCTCAGACGTGCCAGAACCATGTGCATGAGATGCTGGAACCACACCCCGAACAGACGGAAAACACCTGCCAGACCCGTCTGAACAACCTGCCGAGCACGCCGGAGCACCTGCTCGACTCGCCGGAACCGCCTACCTGACATGCCCAAATCACCAGCCGGGTATGCCAGAACCACTTGGCGGACACTCCGGAATCATCTGCCGGACATGCCGGAACCAGCTCTCAGACACACCAGAACCACGTGCCAGAGACGCCGGAAGCACCTGCCGAGCATGCCGGAGCCACGTGCTCGACTCGCCAGAAACACCTTCCGGACACCCCAAAATCACCTGCCGGGTACACCAGAACCACCTGGCGGACACTCTGAAGTCACCTGTCGCGCATGCCGGAACCACATCTCAGACGTGCCGGAAGCACGTGCCGGACACGCCGGAATCACCTACCGGACAGACCGGAACCACCTGCCGAGCACGCCGGAGCCACCTGTTCGACTCGCTGGAACCACCTGCCGGACAGGCCAATATCAACTGCTGGCTATGCCAGAACCACCTGGGGGACGGTCCGGAATCACCTGCCAGCCATGGCGGAACCACCTCTCAGACGTACCAGAACCACCTGCCAGAGAAGCTGGAAACACGTCCTGGACAGTCTGGAACCACCTGCCGGCCAAGCCTGAACCACCTGCCAAGCACAACGGAACAACCTGCCAGACACGCCAAAATCACCTGCGTGTTATGCCAGAACCACTTGGAGGACTCTCTGGGATGACCTGCCGGGCATGCCGGAACCACCTCTCAGACGTGCCAGAACCATGTGGCGGACAGTCCGGAATCACCTGTTGGGCATGCGCAACCACCTCTGAGACGTACCAGAACCACATGCCGTGCAGGCTGGAACCACCTACCGGACAGACCGGAATCACCTTTCGGGCATGCCGGAACCACCTGTCAGATGTGCCAGAAACACGTGCCGGAGACGCCGGAAGCACCTGCCAAGCACGTTGGAACCACCTGCTCAACTCGCCTGAACCACCTGCCGGACATGCCAAAATCACCTGCCGACTATGCCAGAACCACTTGGCGAACACTCCGGAATCACTTGCCGGGCATGCAGGAACCACCTCTCAGACATGCCAGAACCCCGTGCCAATGACCCCGGAAGCACCAGCCGAGCACGCCGGAACCACCTGCTCGACTCGCCAGAACCACCTGCCGATCACGCAAAAATCACCTGCCAGCTACGCCACAACCAGTTGGTGAACACTTTGGAATCACCTGCCAGGCTTGCTGGAACCACCTGCCAGTCATGCCAAAATCACCTGCCAACTACGCCAGAACCGCTTGGCGGACACTGCGGAAACACCTGTCGGGCCTGCTGGAACCACATCTCAGACGTGCCAGAAACGTGTTCATGAGATGCTGGAACCACACCCCGAACAGACGGATACCACCTGCCAGAACCGCCTGAACCACCTGCTGAGCACGCCGGAACCACCTGCTCGACTCACCGGTACCACCTCCCTGACACGCCAAAATCACCTGCTGGGTATGCCAGAACCACTTGGCGGACACTCTGGAATCATCTGCCGGACATGCCGGAACCAGCTCTCAGACACACCAGAACCAAGTGCCGGAGACGCCGGAAGCACCTGCTGAGCATGCCGGAGCCACCTGCTCGACTCGCCAGAAACACCTGCCGGACACGCCAAAATCACCTGCCGGGTACGCCAGAACCACCTGGCGGACACTACGGAATCACCTGCCGCGCATGCCGGAACCACGTCTCAGACGTGCCGGAAGCACGTGCCGGACACGCCGGAATCACCTACTGGACAGACCGGAACCACCTGCCGAGCACGCCGGAGCCACCTGTTCGACTCGCTGGAACCACCTGCCGGACACGCCAATATCAACTGCTGGCTATGCCAGAACCACCTGGGGGACGGTCCGGGATCACCTGCCAGCCATGGCGGAACCACCTCTCAGACGTACCAGAACCACCTGCCGGAGAAGCTGGAAACACGTCCTGGACAGACTGGAACCACGTGACGGCCATGCCTGAACCACCTGCCGAGCACGGCGGAACCACCTGCCGAACACGCCAAAATCACCTGCGGGCTACGCCAGAACCACTTGGACGACCGTCCGAAATGACCTGCCGGGCATGTTGGAACCACCTCTCAGACGTGCCAGAAGCACGTGGCGGACAGTCCGGAATCACCTGTTGGGCATACGCAACCACCTCTGACACGTACCAGAACCACGTGCCGTGCACGCCGGAACCACCTACCGGACAGACCGGAATCAACTCTTGGGCATGCCGGAACCACCAGTCAGATGTGCCAGAAACACGTGCCGGAGACGCCGGAAGCACCTGCCGAGCACGTCGCAACCACCTGATCAACTCGCCTGAACCACCTGCCGGACACGCCAAAATCACCTGCCCACTGCACCAGCACCACTTCGGGGACAAGCCGGAATCACGTGAGGGGCATGCCGGCACAGCCTCTCAGACTGAACCTCGTGCCGGACACCACAGAACCACCTGCCGGACAGACCGGAACCACCTGCCGGACACGCCAGAACCACCGGCTCGACCCGCCGGAACGACCGCTGGACATGCAAGATCACCTGCCGGCTACGCCGGAAACACTTGGCGAACACTCCGGAATCACCTGCCGGGCATGCCGGAACCACCTCTCAGATATGCCAGAACCACGTGCCAATGACCCCGGAAGCACCTGCCGAGCACGCCGGAACCACCTGCTCGACTCGCCAGAACCACCTGCCGGACACGCAAAAATCACCTGCCGGCTACGCCACAACCAGTTGGGGAACACTTCGGAATCACCTGCCGGGCTTGCTGGAACCACCTGCCGGTCATGCCAAAATCACCGGCCAACTACGCCAGTAGCACTTGGTGGACACTGTGGAAACACCAGTCGGGCCGGCCGGAACCACATCTCAGACGTGCCAGAACCATGTGCATGAGATGCTGGAACCACACCCCGAACAGACGGAAAACACCTGCCAGACCCGTCTGAACAACCTGCCGAGCACGCCGGAGCCACCTGCTCGACTCGCCGGAGCCACCTACCTGACATGCCCAAATCACCAGCCGGGTATGCCAGAACCACTTGGCGGACACTCCGGAATCATCTGCCGGACATGCCGGAACCAGCTCTCAGACACACCAGAACCACGTGCCGGAGACGCCGGAAGCACCTGCCGAGCATGCCGGAGCCACGTGCTCGACTCGCCAGAAACACCTGCCGGACACCCCAAAATCACCTGCCGGGTACACCAGAACCACCTGGCGGACACTCTGAAATCACCTGTCGCGCATGCCGGAACCACCTCTCAGACGTGCCGGAAGCACGTGCCGGACACGCCGGAATCACCTACCGGACAGACCGGAACCACCTGCCGAGCACGCCGGAGCCACCTGTTCGACTCGCTGGAACCACCTGCCGGACAGGCCAATATCAACTGCTGGCTATGCCAGAACCACCTGGGGGACGGTCCGGAATCACCTGCCAGCCATGGCGGAACCACCTCTCAGACGTACCAGAACCACCTGCCGGAGAAGCTGGAAACACGTCCTGGACAGTCTGGAACCACCTGACGGCCAAGCCTGAACCACCTGCCAAGCACAACGGAACAACCTGCCAGACACGCCAAAATCGCCTGCGTGTTATGCCAGAACCACTTGGAGGACTCTCTGGGATGACCTGCCGGGCATGCCGGAACCACCTCTCAGACGTGCCAGAACCATGTGGCGGACAGTCCGGAATCACCTGTTGGGCATGCGCAACCACCTCTGAGACGTACCAGAACCACATGCCGTGCAGGCTGGAACCACCTACCGGACAGACCGGAATCACCTTTCGGGCATGCCGGAACCACCTGTCACATGTGCCAGAAACACGTGCCGGAGACGCCGGAAGCACCTGCCAAGCACGTTGGAACCACCTGCTCAACTCGCCTGAACCACCTGCCGGACATGCCAAAATCACCTGCCGACTATGCCAGAACCACTTGGCGAACACTCCGGAATCACTTGCCGGGCATGCAGGAACCACCTCTCAGACATGCCAGAACCCCGTGCCAATGACCCCGGAAGCACCAGCCGAGCACGCCGGAACCACCTGCTCGACTCGCCAGAACCACCTGCCGATCACGCAAAAATCACCTGCCGGCTACGCCACAACCAGTTGGTGAACACTTTGGAATCACCTGCCAGGCTTGCTGGAACCACCTGCCAGTCATGCCAAAATCACCTGCCAACTACACCAGAACCGCTTGGCGGACACTGCGGAAACACCTGTCATGCCTGCTGGAACCACATCTCAGACGTGCCAGAAACGTGTTCATGAGATGCTGGAACCACACCCCGAACAGACGGATACCACCTGCCAGAACCGCCTGAACCACCTGCCGAGCACGCCGGAACCACCTGCTCGACTCACCGGTACCACCTCCCTGACACGCCAAAATCACCTGCTGGGTATGCCAGAACCACTTGGCGGACACTCCGGAATCATCTGCCGGACATGCCGGAACCAGCTCTCAGACACACCAGAACCAAGTGCCGGAGATGCCGGAAGCACCTGCTGAGCATGCCGGAGCCACCTGCTCGACTCGCCAGAAACACCTGCCGGACACGCCAAAATCACCTGCCGGGTACGCCAGAACCACCTGGCGGACACTACGGAATCACCTGCCGCGCATGCCGGAACCACCTCTCAGACGTGCCGGAATCACGTGCCAGACACGCCGGAAACACCTACTGGACAGACCGGAACCACCTGCCAAGAACGCCGGAGCCACCTGTTCGACTCGCTGGAACCAGCTGCCGGACAGGCCAATATAAACTGCTGGATATGCCAGAACCACCTGGGGGACAGTCCGGGATCACCTGCCAGCCATGGCGGAACCACCTCTCAGACGTACCAGAACCACCTGCCGGAGAAGCTGGAAACACGTCCTGGACAGACTGGAACCACGTGACGGCCATGCCTGAACCACCTGCCGAGCACGGCGGAACCACCTGCCGGACACGCGAAAATCACCTGCGGGCTATGCCAGAACCACTTGGACGACTCTATGAAATGACCTGCCGGGCATGTTGGAACCACCTCTCAGACGTGCCAGAAGCACGTGGCGGACAGTCCGGAATCACCTGTTGGGCATACGCAACCACCTCTGACACGTACCAGAATCACGTGCCGTGCACGCCGGAACCACCTACCGGACAGACCGGAATCAAATTTTGGGCATGCCGGAACCACCAGTCAGATGTGCCAGAAACACGTGCCGGAGACGCCGGAAGCACCTGCCGAGCACGTCGCAACCACCTGCTCAACTCGCCTGAACCACCTGCCGGACATGCCAAAATCACCTGCCCGCTACACCAGCACCACTTCGGGGACAAGCCGGAATCACGTGAGGGGCATGCCGGCACAGCCTCTCAGACTGAACCTCGTGCCGGACACCACAGAACCACCTGCCGGACAGACCGGAACCACCTGCCGGACACGCCGGAACCACCGGCTCGACCCGCCGGAACGACCGCTGGACATGCAAATTCACCTGCCGGCTACGCCGGAAACACTTGGCGAACACTCCGGAATCACCTGCCGGGCATGCCGGAACCACCTCTCAGATATGCCACAACCACGTGCAAATGAAGCCGGAAGCACCTGCCGAGCACGCCGGAACCACCTGCTCGACTCGCCAGAACCACCTGCCGGACACGCAAAAATCACCTGCCGGCTACGCCACAACCAGTTGGGGAAAACTTCGGAATCACCTGCCGGGCTTGCTGGAACCACCTGCCGGTCATGCCAAAATCACCTGCCAACTACGCCAGTACCACTTGGCGGACACTGTGGAAACACCTGTCGGGCCGGCCGGAACCACATCTCAGACGTGCCAGAACCATGTGCATGAGATGCTGGAACCACACCCCGAACAGACGGAAAACACCTGCCAGACCCGTCTGAACAACCTGCCGAGCACGCCGGAGCCACCTGCTCGACTCGCCGGAACCACCTACCTGACATGCCGAAATCACCAGCCGGGTATGCCAGAACCACTTGGCGGAAACTCCGGAATCATCTGCCGGACATGCCGGAACCACCTCTCAGACACAACAGAACCACGTGCCGGAGACGCCGGAAGCACCTGCCGAGCATGCCGGAGCCACCTGCTCGACTCGCCAGAAACACCTGTCGGACACGCCAAAATCACCTGCCGGGTACGCCAGAACCACCTGGCGGACACTCCGAAATCACCTGTCGCGCATGCCGGAACCACCTCTCAGACGTGCCGGAAGCACGTGCTGCACACGCCGGAATCACCTACCGGACAGACCGGAACCACCTGCCGAGCACGCCGGAGCCACCTGTTCGACTCGCTGGAACCACCTGCCGGACAGGCCAATATCAAATGCTGGCTATGCCAGAACCACCTGGGGGACGGTCCGGAATCACCTGCCCGCCATGGCGGAACCACCTCTCAGACGTACCAGAACCACCTGCCAGAGAAGCTGGAAACACGTCCTGGACAGTCTGGAACCACCTGCCGGCCAAGCCTGAACCACCTGCCAAGCACAACGGAACAACCTGCCAGACACGCCAAAATCACCTGCGTGTTATGCCAGAACCACTTGGAGGACTCTCTGGGATGACCTGCCGGGCATGCCGGAACCACCTCTCAGACGTGCCAGAACCATGTGGCGGACAGTCCGGAATCACCTGTTGGGCATGCGCAACCACCTCTGAGACGTACCAGAACCACATGCCGTGCAGGCTGGAACCACCTACCGGACAGACCGGAATCACCTTTCGGGCATGCCGGAACCACCTGTCAGATGTGCCAGAAACACGTGCCGTAGACGCCGGAAGCACCTGCCAAGCACGTTGGAACCACCTGCTCAACTCGCCTGAACCACCTGCCGGACATGCCAAAATCACCTGCCGACTATGCCAGAACCACTTGGCGAACACTCCGGAATCACTTGCCGGGCATGCAGGAACCACCTCTCAGACATGCCAGAACCCCGTGCCAATGACCCCGGAAGCACCAGCCGAGCACGCCGGAACCACCTGCTCGACTCGCCAGAACCACCTGCCGATCACGCAAAAATCACCTGCCGGCTACGCCACAACCAGTTGGTGAACACTTTGGAATCACCTGCCAGGCTTGCTGGAACCACATGCCAGTCATGCCAAAATCAACTGCCAACTACGCCAGAACCGCTTGGCGGACACTGTGGAAACACCTGTCGGGCCGGCTGGAACCACATCTCAGACGTGCCAGAAACGTGTTCATGAGATGCTGGAACCACACCCCGAACAGACGGATACCACCTGCCAGAACCGCCTGAACCACCTGCTGAGCACGCCGGAACCACCTGCTCGACTCACCGGTACCACCTCCCTGACACGCCAAAATCACCTGCTGGGTATGCCAGAACCACTTGGCGGACACTCCGGAATCATCTGCCGGACATGCCGGAACCAGCTCTCAGACACACCAGAACCAAGTGCCGGAGACGCCGGAAGCACCTGCCGAGCATGCCGGAGCCACCTGCTCGACTCGCCAGAAACACCTGCCGGACACGCCAAAATCACCTGCCGGGTACGCCAGAACCACATGGCGGACACTACGGAATCACATGCCGCGCATGCCGGAACCACCTCTCAGACGTGCCGGAAGCACGTGCCGGACACGCCGGAATCACCTACCGGACAGACCGGAACCACCTGCCAAGAACGCCGGAGCCACCTGTTCGACTCGCTGGAACCACCTGCCGGACAGGCCAATATCATCTGCTGGTTATGCCAGAACCACCTGGGGGACAGTCCGGGATCACCTGCCAGCCATGGCGGAACCACCTCTCAGACGTACCAGAACCACCTGCCGGAGAAGCTGGAAACACGTCCTGGACAGACTGGAACCACGTGACGGCCATGCCTGAACCACCTGCCGAGCACGGCGGAACCACCTGCCGGACACGCCAAAATCACCTGCGGGCTACGCCAGAACCACTTGGACGACTCTCCGAAATGACCTGCCGGGCATGTTGGAACCACCTCTCAGACGTGCCAGAAGCACGTGGCGGACAGTCCGGAATCACCTGTTGGGCATACGCAACCACCTCTGACACGTACCAGAACCACGTGCCGTGCACGCCGGAACCACCTACCGGACAGACCGGAATCAACTTTTGGGCATGCCGGAACCACCAGTCAGATGTGCCAGAAACACGTGCCGGAGACGCCGGAAGCACCTGCCGAGCACGTCGCAACCACCTGCTGAACTCGCCTGAACCACCTGCCGGACATGCCAAAATCACCTGCCCGCTACACCAGCACCACTTCGGGGACAAGCCGGAATCACGTGAGGGGCATGCCGGCACAGCCTCTCAGACTGAACCTCGTGCCGGACACCACAGAACCACCTGCCGGACAGACCGGAACCACCTGCCGGACACGCCGGAACCACCGGCTCGACCCGCCGGAACGACCGCTGGACATGCAAGATCACCTGCCGGCTACGCCGGAAACACTTGGCGAACACTCCGGAATCACCTGCCGGGCATGCCGGAACCACCTCTCAGATATGCCAGAACCACGTGCCAATGACCCCGGAAGCACCTGCCGAGCACGCCGGAACCACCTGCTCGACTCGCCAGAACCACCTGCCGGACACGCAAAAATCACCTGCCGGCTACGCCACAACCAGTTGGGGAACACTTCGGAATCACCTGCCGGGCTTGCTGGAACCACCTGCCGGTCATGCCAAAATCACCTGCCAACTACGCCAGTACCACTTGGCGGACACTGTGGAAACACCTGTCGGGCCGGCCGGAACCACATCTCAGACGTGCCAGAACCATGTGCATGAGATGCTGGAACCACACCCCGAACAGACGGAAAACACCTGCCAGACCCGTCTGAACAACCTGCCGAGCACGCCGGAGCACCTGCTCGACTCGCCGGAGCCACCTACCTGACATGCCCAAATCACCAGCCGGGTATGCCAGAACCACTTGGCGGACACTCCGGAATCATCTGCCGGACATGCCGGAACCAGCTCTCAGACACACCAGAACCACGTGCCGGAGACGCCGGAAGCACCTGCCGAGCATGCCGGAGCCACGTGCTCGACTCGCCAGAAACACCTGCCGGACACCCCAAAATCACCTGCCGGGTACACCAGAACCACCTGGCGGACACTCTGAAGTCACCTGTCGCGCATGCCGGAACCACATCTCAGACGTGCCGGAAGCACGTGCCGGACACGCCGGAATCACCTACCGGACAGACCGGAACCACCTGCCGAGCACGCCGGAGCCACCTGTTCGACTCGCTGGAACCACCTGCCGGACAGGCCAATATCAACTGCTGGCTATGCCAGAACCACCTGGGGGACGGTCCGGAATCACCTGCCAGCCATGGCGGAACCACCTCTCAGACGTACCAGAACCACCTGCCAGAGAAGCTGGAAACACGTCCTGGAGAGACTGGAACCACCTGCCGGCCAAGCCTGAACCACCTGCCAAGCACAACGGAACAACCTGCCAGACACGCCAAAATCACCTGCGTGTTATGCCAGAACCACTTGGAGGACTCTCTGGGATGACCTGCCGGGCATGCCGGAACCACCTGTCAGACGTTCCAGAACCATGTGGCGGACAGTCCGGAATCACCTGTTGGGCATGCGCAACCACCTCTGAGACGTACCAGAACCACATGCCGTGCAGGCTGGAACCACCTACCGGACAGACCGGAATCACCTTTCGGGCATGCCGGAACCACCTGTCAGATGTGCCAGAAACACGTGCCGGAGACGCCGGAAGCACCTGCCAAGCACGTTGGAACCACCTGCTCAACTCGCCTGAACCACCTGCCGGACATGCCAAAATCACCTGCCGACTATGCCAGAACCACTTGGCGAACACTCCGGAATCACTTGCCGGGCATGCAGGAACCACCTCTCAGACATGCCAGAACCCCGTGCCAATGACCCCGGAAGCACCAGCCGAGCACGCCGGAACCACCTGCTCGACTCGCCAGAACCACCTGCCGATCACGCAAAAATCACCTGCCAGCTACGCCACAACCAGTTGGTGAACACTTTGGAATCACCTGCCAGGCTTGCTGGAACCACCTGCCAGTCATGCCAAAATCACCTGCCAACTACGCCAGAACCGCTTGGCGGACACTGCGGAAACACCTGTCGGGCCGGCTGGAACCACATCTCAGACGTGCCAGAAACGTGTTCATGAGATGCTGGAACCACACCCCGAACAGACGGATACCACCTGCCAGAACCGCCTGAACCACCTGCTGAGCACGCCGGAACCACCTGCTCGACTCACCGGTACCACCTCCCTGACACGCCAAAATCACCTGCTGGGTATGCCAGAACCACTTGGCGGACACTCTGGAATCATCTGCCGGACATGCCGGAACCAGCTCTCAGACACACCAGAACCAAGTGCCGGAGACGCCGGAAGCACCTGCTGAGCATGCCGGAGCCACCTGCTCGACTCGCCAGAAACACCTGCCGGACACGCCAAAATCACCTGCCGGGTACGCCAGAACCACCTGGCGGACACTACGGAATCACCTGCCGCGCATGCCGGAACCACGTCTCAGACGTGCCGGAAGCACGTGCCGGACACGCCGGAATCACCTACCGGACAGACCGGAACCACCTGCCGAGCACGCCGGAGCCACCTGTTCGACTCGCTGGAACCACCTGCCGGACAGGCCAATATCAACTGCTGGCTATGCCAGAACCACCTGGGGGACGGTCCGGGATCACCTGCCAGCCATGGCGGAACCACCTCTCAGACGTACCAGAACCACCTGCCGGAGAAGCTGGAAACACGTCCTGGACAGACTGGAACCACGTGACGGCCATGCCTGAACCACCTGCCGAGCACGGCGGAACCACCTGCCGAACACGCCAAAATCACCTGCGGGCTACGCCAGAAACACTTGGACGACCGTCCGAAATGACCTGCCGGGCATGTTGGAACCACCTCTCAGACGTGCCAGAAGCACGTGGCAGACAGTCCGGAATCACCTGTTGGGCATACGCAACCACCTCTGACACGTACCAGAACCACGTGCCGTGCACGCCGGAACCACCTACCGGACAGACCGGAATCAACTCTTGGGCATGCCGGAACCACCAGTCAGATGTGCCAGAAACACGTGCCGGAGACGCCGGAAGCACCTGCCGAGCACGTCGCAACCACCTGATCAACTCGCCTGAACCACCTGCCGGACACGCCAAAATCACCTGCCCACTGCACCAGCACCACTTCGGGGACAAGCCGGAATCACGTGAGGGGCATGCCGGCACAGCCTCTCAGACTGAACCTCGTGCCGGACACCACAGAACCACCTGCCGGACAGACCGGAACCACCTGCCGGACACGCCAGAACCACCGGCTCGACCCGCCGGAACGACCGCTGGACATGCAAGATCACCTGCCGGCTACGCCGGAAACACTTGGCGAACACTCCGGAATCACCTGCCGGGCATGCCGGAACCACCTCTCAGATATGCCAGAACCCCGTGCCAATGACCCCGGAAGCACCAGCCGAGCACGCCGGAACCACCTGCTCGACTCGCCAGAACCACCTGCCGATCACGCAAAAATCACCTGCCGGCTACGCCACAACCAGTTGGTGAACACTTTGGAATCACCTGCCAGGCTTGCTGGAACCACCTGCCAGTCATGCCAAAATCACCTGCCAACTACACCAGAACCGCTTGGCGGACACTGCGGAAACACCTGTCATGCCTGCTGGAACCACATCTCAGACGTGCCAGAAACGTGTTCATGAGATGCTGGAACCACACCCCGAACAGACGGATACCACCTGCCAGAACCGCCTGAACCACCTGCCGAGCACGCCGGAACCACCTGCTCGACTCACCGGTACCACCTCCCTGACACGCCAAAATCACCTGCTGGGTATGCCAGAACCACTTGGCGGACACTCCGGAATCATCTGCCGGACATGCCGGAACCAGCTCTCAGACACACCAGAACCAAGTGCCGGAGATGCCGGAAGCACCTGCTGAGCATGCCGGAGCCACCTGCTCGACTCGCCAGAAACACCTGCCGGACACGCCAAAATCACCTGCCGGGTACGCCAGAACCACCTGGCGGACACTACGGAATCACCTGCCGCGCATGCCGGAACCACCTCTCAGACGTGCCGGAATCACGTGCCAGACACGCCGGAAACACCTACTGGACAGACCGGAACCACCTGCCAAGAACGCCGGAGCCACCTGTTCGACTCGCTGGAACCAGCTGCCGGACAGGCCAATATAAACTGCTGGATATGCCAGAACCACCTGGGGGACAGTCCGGGATCACATGCCAGCCATGGCGGAACCACCTCTCAGACGTACCAGAACCACCTGCCGGAGAAGCTGGAAACACGTCCTGGACAGACTGGAACCACGTGACGGCCATGCCTGAACCACCTGCCGAGCACGGCGGAACCACCTGCCGGACACGCGAAAATCACCTGCGGGCTACGCCAGAACCACTTGGACGACTCTATGAAATGACCTGCCGGGCATGTTGGAACCACCTCTCAGACGTGCCAGAAGCACGTGGCGGACAGTCCGGAATCACCTGTTGGGCATACGCAACCACCTCTGACACGTACCAGAATCACGTGCCGTGCACGCCGGAACCACCTACCGGACAGACCGGAATCAACTTTTGGGCATGCCGGAACCACCAGTCAGATGTGCCAGAAACACGTGCCGGAGACGCCGGAAGCACCTGCCGAGCACGTCGCAACCACCTGCTCAACTCGCCTGAACCACCTGCCGGACATGCCAAAATCACCTGCCCGCTACACCAGCACCACTTCGGGGACAAGCCGGAATCACGTGAGGGGCATGCCGGCACAGCCTCTCAGACTGAACCTCGTGCCGGACACCACAGAACCACCTGCCGGACAGACCGGAACCACCTGCCGGACACGCCAGAACCACCGGCTCGACCCGCCGGAACGACCGCTGGACATGCAAATTCACCTGCCGGCTACGCCGGAAACACTTGGCGAACACTCCGGAATCACCTGCCGGGCATGCCGGAACCACCTCTCAGATATGCCACAACCACGTGCAAATGAAGCCGGAAGCACCTGCCGAGCACGCCGGAACCACCTGCTCGACTCGCCAGAACCACCTGCCGGACACGCAAAAATCACCTGCCGGCTACGCCACAACCAGTTGGGGAAAACTTCGGAATCACCTGCCGGGCTTGCTGGAACCACCTGCCGGTCATGCCAAAATCACCTGCCAACTACGCCAGTACCACTTGGCGGACACTGTGGAAACACCTGTCGGGCCGGCCGGAACCACATCTCAGACGTGCCAGAACCATGTGCATGAGATGCTGGAACCACACCCCGAACAGACGGAAAACACCTGCCAGACCCGTCTGAACAACCTGCCGAGCACGCCGGAGCCACCTGCTCGACTCGCCGGAACCACCTACCTGACATGCCCAAATCACCAGCCGTGTATGCCAGAACCACTTGGCGGACACTCCGGAATCATCTGCCGGACATGCCGGAACCAGCTCTCAGACACACCAGAACCACGTTCCGGAGATGCCGGAAGCACCTGCCGAGCATGCCGGAGCCACCTGCTCGACTAGCCAGAAGCACCTTCCGGACACGCCAAAATCACCTGCCGGGTACGCCAGAACCACCTGGCGGACACTCCGAAATCACCTGTCGCGCATGCCAGAACCACCTCTCAGACGTGCCGGAAGCACGTGCCGGACACGCCGGAATCACCTACCGGACAGACTGGAACCACCTGCCGAGCACGCCGGAGCCACCTGTTCGACTCGCTGGAACCACCTGCCGGACAGGCCAATATCAACTGCTGGCTATGCCAGAACCACCGGGCGGACGGTCCGGAATCACCTGCCAGCCATGGAGGAACCATCTCTCAGACGTACCAGAACCACCTGCCGGAGAAGCTGGAAACACGTCCTGGACAGTCTGGAACCACCTGCCGGCCAAGCCTGAACCACCTGCCAAGCACAACGGAACAACCTGCCAGACACGCCAAAATCACCTGCGTGTTATGCCAGAACCACTTGGAGGACTCTCTGGGATGACCTGCCGGGCATGCCGGAACCACCTCTCAGACGTGCCAGAACCATGTGGCGGACAGTCCGGAATCACCTGTTGGGCATGCGCAACCACCTCTGAGACGTACCAGAACCACATGCCGTGCAGGCTGGAACCACCTACCGGACAGACCGGAATCACTTTTCGGGCATGCCGGAACCACCTGTCAGATGTGCCAGAAACACGTGCCGGAGACGCCGGAAGCACCTGCCAAGCACTTTGGAACCACCTGCTCAACTCGCCTGAACCACCTGCCGGACATGCCAAAATCACCTGCCGACTATGCCAGAACCACTTGGCGAACACTCCGGAATCACTTGCCGGGCATGCAGGAACCACCTCTCAGACATGCCAGAACCCCGTGCCAATGACCCCGGAAGCACCAGCCGAGCACGCCGGAACCTCCTGCTCGACACGCCAGAACCACCTGCCGATCACGCAAAAATCACCTGCCGGCTACGCCACAACCAGTTGGTGAACACTTTGGAATCACCTGCCAGGCTTGCTGGAACCACCTGCCAGTCATGCCAAAATCACCTGCCAACTACGCCAGAACCGCTTGGCGGACACTGCGGAAACACCTGTCGGGCCGGCTGGAACCACATCTCAGACGTGCCAGAAACGTGTTCATGAGATGCTGGAACCACACCCCGAACAGACGGATACCACCTGCCAGACCCGCCTGAACCACCTGCCGAGCACGCCGGAACCACCTGCTCGACTCACCGGTACCACCTCCCTGACACGCCAAAATCAGCTGCTGGGTATGCCAGAACCACTTGGCGGACACTCCGGAATCATCTGCCGGACATGCCGGAACCAGCTCTCAGACACACCAGAACCACGTGCCGGAGACGCCGGAAGCACCTGCCGAGCATGCCGGAGCCACATGCTCGACTCGCCAGAAATACCTGCCGGACACGCCAAAATCACCTCCCGGGTACGCCAGAACCACCTGGCGGACACTCCGAAATCACCTGTCGCGCATGCCGGAACCACCTCTCAGACGTGCTGGAAGCACGTGCCGGACACGCCGGAATCACCTACCGGACAGACCGGAACCACCTGCCGAGCACGCCGGAGCCACCTGTTCGACTCGCTGGAACCACCTGCCGGACAGGCCAATATCAACTGCTGGCTATGCCAGAACCACCTGGGGGACAGTCTGGGATCACCTGCCATCCATGGCGGAACCACCTCTCAGACGTACCAGAACCACCTGCCGGAGAAGCTGGAAACACGTCGTGGACAGACTGGAACCACGTGACGGCCATGCCTGAACCACCTGCCGAGCACGGCGGAACCACCTGCCGGACACGCCAAAATCACCTGCGGGATACGCCAGAACCACTTGGACGACTCTCCGAAATGATCTGCCGGGCATGTTGGAACCACCTCTCAGACGTGCCAGAAGCACGTGGCGGACAGTCCGGAATCACCTGTTGGGCATACGCAACCACCTCTGACACGTACCAGAACCACGTGCCGTGCACGCCGGAACCACCTACCGGACAGACCGGAATCAACTTTTGGGCATGCCGGAACCACCAGTCAGATGTGCCAGAAACACGTGCCGGAGACGCCGGAAGCACCTGCCGAGCACGTCGCAACCACCTGCTCAACTCGCCTGAACCACCTGCCGGACACGCCATAATCACCAGCCCGCTACACCAGCACCACTTCGGGGACAAGCCGGAATCACGTGAGGGGCATGCCGGCACAGCCTCTCAGACTGAACCTCGTGCCGGACACCACAGAACCACCTGCCGGACAGACCGGAACCACCTGCCGGACACGCCGGAACCACCGGCTCGACCCGCCGGAACGACCGCGGGACATGCAAAATCACCAGCCGGCCACGCCGGAAACACTTGCCGAACACTCCGGAATCACCTGCCGGGCATGCCGGAACCACCTCTCAGATATGCCAGAACCACGTGCCAATGATCCCGGAAGCACCTGCCGAGCACGCCGGAACCACCTGCTCGACTCGCCAGAACCACCTGCCGGACACGCAAAAATCACCTGCCGGCTACGCCACAACCAGTTCGGGAACACTTCGGAATCACTTGCCGGGCTTGCATGAACCACCTGCCCGTCATGCCAAAATCACCTGCCAACTACGCCAGTAGCACTTGGCGGACACTGTGGAAACACCTGTAGGGCCGGCCGGAACCACATCTCAGACGTGCCAGAACCATGTGCATGAGATGCAGGAACCACACCCCGAAAAGACGGAAAACACCTGCCAGAGCCGTCTGAACAACCTGCCGAGCACGCCGGAGCCACCTGTTCGACTCGCTGGAACCACCTGACGGACAGGCCAATATAAACTGCTGGCTATGCCAGAACCACCTGGGGAACGGTCCGGAATCACCTGCCCGCCATGGCAGAACCACCTCTCAGACGTACCAGAACCACCTGCCGGAGAAGCTGGAAACACGTCCTGGACAGTCTGGAACCACCTGCCGGCCAAGCCTGAACCACCTGCCAAGCACAACGGAACAACCTGCCAGACACGCCAAAATCACCTGCGTGTTATGCCAGAACCACTTGGAGGACTCTCTGGGATGACCTGCCGGGCATGCCGGAACCACCTCTCAGACGTGCCAGAACCATGTGGCGGACAGTCCGGAATCACCTGTTGGGCATGCGCAACCACCTCTGAGACGTACCAGAACCACATGCCGTGCAGGCTGGAACCACCTACCGGACAGACCGGAATCACCTTTCGGGCATGCCGGAACCACCTGTCACATGTGCCAGAAACACGTGCCGGAGACGCCGGAAGCACCTGCCAAGCACGTTGGAACCACCTGCTCAACTCGCCTGAACCACCTGCCGGACATGCCAAAATCACCTGCCGACTATGCCAGAACCACTTGGCGAACACTCTGGAATCACTTGCCGGGCATGCAGGAACCACCACTCAGACATGCCAGAACCCCGTGCCAATGACCCCGGAAGCACCAGCCGAGCACGCCGGAACCACCTGCTCGACTCGCCAGAACCACCTGCCGATCACGCAAAAATCACCTGCCGGCTACGCCACAACCAGTTGGTGAACACTTTGGAATCACCTGCCAGGCTTGCTGGAACCACCTGCCAGTCATGCCAAAATCACCTGCCAACTACGCCAGAACCGCTTGGCGGACACTGCGGAAACACCTGTCGGGCCGGCTGGAACCACATCTCAGACGTGCCAGAAACGTGTTCATGAGATGCTGGAACCACACCCCGAACAGACGGATACCACCTGCCAGAACCGCCTGAACCACCTGCTGAGCACGCCGGAACCACCTGCTCGACTCACCGGTACCACCTCCCTGACACGCCAAAATCACCTGCTGGGTATGCCAGAACCACTTGGCGGACACTCCGGTATCATCTGCCGGACATGCCGGAACCAGCTCTCAGGCACACCAGAACCAAGTGCCGCAGACGCCGGAAGCACCTGCCGAGCATGCCGGAGCCACCTGCTCGACTCGCCAGAAACACCTGCCGGACACGCCAAAATCACCTGCCGGGTATGCCAGAACCACCTGGCGGACACTACGGAATCACCTGCCGCGCATGCCGGAACCACCTCTCAGACGTGCCGGAAGCACGTGCCAGACACGCCGGAATCACCTACCGGACAGACCGGAACCCCCTGCCAAGAACGCCGGAGCCACCTGTTTGACTCGCTGGAACCACCTGCCGGACAGGCCAATATCAACTGCTGGCTATGCCAGAACCACCTGGGGGACAGTCCGGGATCACCTGCCAGCCATGGCGGAACCACCTCTCAGACGTACCAGAACCACCTGCCGGAGAAGCTGGAAACACGTCCTGGACAGACTGGAACCACGTGACGGCCATGCCTGAACCACCTGCCGAGCACGGCGGAACCACCTGCCGGACACGCCAAAATCACCTGCGGGCTACGCCAGAAACACTTGGACGACTCTCCGAAATGACCTGCCGGGCATGTTGGAACCACCTCTCAGACGTGCCAGAAGCACGTGGCGGACAGTCCGGAATCACCTGTTGGGCATACGCAACCACCTCTGACACGTACCAGAACCACGTGCCGTGCACACCGGAACCAATTACCGGACAGACCGGAATCAACTTTTGGGCATGCCGGAACCACCAGTCAGATGTGCCAGAAACACGTGCCGGAGACGCCGGAAGCACCTGCCGAGCACGTCGCAACCACCTGCTCAACTCGCCTGAACCACCTGCCGGACACGCCAAAATCACCTGCCCGCTACACCAGCACCACTTCGGGGACAAGCCAGAATCACGTGAGGGGCATGCCGGCACAGCCTCTCAGACTGAACCTCGTGCCGGACACCACAGAACCACCTGCCGGACAGACCGGAACCACCTGCCGGACACGCCAGAACCACCGGCTCGACCCGCCGGAACGACCGCTGGACATGCAAGATCACCTGTCGGCTACGCCGGAAACACTTGGCGAACACTCCGGAATCACCTGCCGGGCATGCCGGAACCACCTCTCAGATATGCCAGAACCCCGTGCCAATGACCCCGGAAGCACCAGCCGAGCACGCCGGAACCACCTGCTCGACTCGCCAGAACCACCTGCCGATCACGCAAAAATCACCTGCCGGCTACGCCACAACCAGTTGGTGAACACTTTGGAATCACCTGCCAGGCTTGCTGGAACCACCTGCCAGTCATGCCAAAATCACCTGCCAACTACACCAGAACCGCTTGGCGGACACTGCGGAAACACCTGTCATGCCTGCTGGAACCACATCTCAGACGTGCCAGAAACGTGTTCATGAGATGCTGGAACCACACCCCGAACAGACGGATACCACCTGCCAGAACCGCCTGAACCACCTGCCGAGCACGCCGGAACCACCTGCTCGACTCACCGGTACCACCTCCCTGACACGCCAAAATCACCTGCTGGGTATGCCAGAACCACTTGGCGGACACTCCGGAATCATCTGCCGGACATGCCGGAACCAGCTCTCAGACACACCAGAACCAAGTGCCGGAGATGCCGGAAGCACCTGCTGAGCATGCCGGAGCCACCTGCTCGACTCGCCAGAAACACCTGCCGGACACGCCAAAATCACCTGCCGGGTACGCCAGAACCACCTGGCGGACACTACGGAATCACCTGCCGCGCATGCCGGAACCACCTCTCAGACGTGCCGGAATCACGTGCCAGACACGCCGGAAACACCTACTGGACAGACCGGAACCACCTGCCAAGAACGCCGGAGCCACCTGTTCGACTCGCTGGAACCAGCTGCCGGACAGGCCAATATAAACTGCTGGATATGCCAGAACCACCTGGGGGACAGTCCGGGATCACATGCCAGCCATGGCGGAACCACCTCTCAGACGTACCAGAACCACCTGCCGGAGAAGCTGGAAACACGTCCTGGACAGACTGGAACCACGTGACGGCCATGCCTGAACCACCTGCCGAGCACGGCGGAACCACCTGCCGGACACGCGAAAATCACCTGCGGGCTACGCCAGAACCACTTGGACGACTCTATGAAATGACCTGCCGGGCATGTTGGAACCACCTCTCAGACGTGCCAGAAGCACGTGGCGGACAGTCCGGAATCACCTGTTGGGCATACGCAACCACCTCTGACACGTACCAGAATCACGTGCCGTGCACGCCGGAACCACCTACCGGACAGACCGGAATCAACTTTTGGGCATGCCGGAACCACCAGTCAGATGTGCCAGAAACACGTGCCGGAGACGCCGGAAGCACCTGCCGAGCACGTCGCAACCACCTGCTCAACTCGCCTGAACCACCTGCCGGACATGCCAAAATCACCTGCCCGCTACACCAGCACCACTTCGGGGACAAGCCGGAATCACGTGAGGGGCATGCCGGCACAGCCTCTCAGACTGAACCTCGTGCCGGACACCACAGAACCACCTGCCGGACAGACCGGAACCACCTGCCGGACACGCCAGAACCACCGGCTCGACCCGCCGGAACGACCGCTGGACATGCAAATTCACCTGCCGGCTACGCCGGAAACACTTGGCGAACACTCCGGAATCACCTGCCGGGCATGCCGGAACCACCTCTCAGATATGCCACAACCACGTGCAAATGAAGCCGGAAGCACCTGCCGAGCACGCCGGAACCACCTGCTCGACTCGCCAGAACCACCTGCCGGACACGCAAAAATCACCTGCCGGCTACGCCACAACCAGTTGGGGAAAACTTCGGAATCACCTGCCGGGCTTGCTGGAACCACCTGCCGGTCATGCCAAAATCACCTGCCAACTACGCCAGTACCACTTGGCGGACACTGTGGAAACACCTGTCGGGCCGGCCGGAACCACATCTCAGACGTGCCAGAACCATGTGCATGAGATGCTGGAACCACACCCCGAACAGACGGAAAACACCTGCCAGACCCGTCTGAACAACCTGCCGAGCACGCCGGAGCCACCTGCTCGACTCGCCGGAACCACCTACCTGACATGCCCAAATCACCAGCCGTGTATGCCAGAACCACTTGGCGGACACTCCGGAATCATCTGCCGGACATGCCGGAACCAGCTCTCAGACACACCAGAACCACGTTCCGGAGATGCCAGAAGCACCTGCCGAGCATGCCGGAGCCACCTGCTCGACTAGCCAGAAGCACCTTCCGGACACGCCAAAATCACCTGCCGGGTACGCCAGAACCACCTGGCGGACACTCCGAAATCACCTGTCGCGCATGCCAGAACCACCTCTCAGACGTGCCGGAAGCACGTGCCGGACACGCCGGAATCACCTACCGGACAGACTGGAACCACCTGCCGAGCACGCCGGAGCCACCTGTTCGACTCGCTGGAACCACCTGCCGGACAGGCCAATATCAACTGCTGGCTATGCCAGAACCACCGGGCGGACGGTCCGGAATCACCTGCCAGCCATGGAGGAACCATCTCTCAGACGTACCAGAACCACCTGCCGGAGAAGCTGGAAACACGTCCTGGACAGTCTGGAACCACCTGCCGGCCAAGCCTGAACCACCTGCCAAGCACAACGGAACAACCTGCCAGACACGCCAAAATCACCTGCGTGTTATGCCAGAACCACTTGGAGGACTCTCTGGGATGACCTGCCGGGCATGCCGGAACCACCTCTCAGACGTGCCAGAACCATGTGGCGGACAGTCCGGAATCACCTGTTGGGCATGCGCAACCACCTCTGAGACGTACCAGAACCACATGCCGTGCAGGCTGGAACCACCTACCGGACAGACCGGAATCACTTTTCGGGCATGCCGGAACCACCTGTCAGATGTGCCAGAAACACGTGCCGGAGACGCCGGAAGCACCTGCCAAGCACTTTGGAACCACCTGCTCAACTCGCCTGAACCACCTGCCGGACATGCCAAAATCACCTGCCGACTATGCCAGAACCACTTGGCGAACACTCCGGAATCACTTGCCGGGCATGCAGGAACCACCTCTCAGACATGCCAGAACCCCGTGCCAATGACCCCGGAAGCACCAGCCGAGCACGCCGGAACCTCCTGCTCGACACGCCAGAACCACCTGCCGATCACGCAAAAATCACCTGCCGGCTACGCCACAACCAGTTGGTGAACACTTTGGAATCACCTGCCAGGCTTGCTGGAACCACCTGCCAGTCATGCCAAAATCACCTGCCAACTACGCCAGAACCGCTTGGCGGACACTGCGGAAACACCTGTCGGGCCGGCTGGAACCACATCTCAGACGTGCCAGAAACGTGTTCATGAGATGCTGGAACCACACCCCGAACAGACGGATACCACCTGCCAGACCCGCCTGAACCACCTCCCGAGCACGCCGGAACCACCTGCTCGACTCACCGGTACCACCTCCCTGACACGCCAAAATCAGCTGCTGGGTATGCCAGAACCACTTGGCGGACACTCCGGAATCATCTGCCGGACATGCCGGAACCAGCTCTCAGACACACCAGAACCACGTGCCGGAGACGCCGGAAGCACCTGCCGAGCATGCCGGAGCCACATGCTCGACTCGCCAGAAATACCTGCCGGACACGCCAAAATCACCTCCCGGGTACGCCAGAACCACCTGGCGGACACTCCGAAATCACCTGTCGCGCATGCCGGAACCACCTCTCAGACGTGCTGGAAGCACGTGCCGGACACGCCGGAATCACCTACCGGACAGACCGGAACCACCTGCCGAGCACGCCGGAGCCACCTGTTCGACTCGCTGGAACCACCTGCCGGACAGGCCAATATCAACTGCTGGCTATGCCAGAACCACCTGGGGGACAGTCTGGGATCACCTGCCATCCATGGCGGAACCACCTCTCAGACGTACCAGAACCACCTGCCGGAGAAGCTGGAAACACGTCGTGGACAGACTGGAACCACGTGACGGCCATGCCTGAACCACCTGCCGAGCACGGCGGAACCACCTGCCGGACACGCCAAAATCACCTGCGGGATACGCCAGAACCACTTGGACGACTCTCCGAAATGATCTGCCGGGCATGTTGGAACCACCTCTCAGACGTGCCAGAAGCACGTGGCGGACAGTCCGGAATCACCTGTTGGGCATACGCAACCACCTCTGACACGTACCAGAACCACGTGCCGTGCACGCCGGAACCACCTACCGGACAGACCGGAATCAACTTTTGGGCATGCCGGAACCACCAGTCAGATGTGCCAGAAACACGTGCCGGAGACGCCGGAAGCACCTGCCGAGCACGTCGCAACCACCTGCTCAACTCGCCTGAACCACCTGCCGGACACGCCATAATCACCAGCCCGCTACACCAGCACCACTTCGGGGACAAGCCGGAATCACGTGAGGGGCATGCCGGCACAGCCTCTCAGACTGAACCTCGTGCCGGACACCACAGAAACACCTGCCGGACAGACCGGAGCCACCTGCCGGACACGCCGGAACCACCGGCTCGACCCGCCGGAACGACCGCGGGACATGCAAAATCACCAGCCGGCCACGCCGGAAACACTTGGCGAACACTCCGGAATCACCTGCCGGGCATGCCGGAACCACCTCTCAGATATGCCAGAACCACGTGCCAATGATCCCGGAAGCACCTGCCGAGCACGCCGGAACCACCTGCTCGACTCGCCAGAACCACCTGCCGGACACGCAAAAATCACCTGCCGGCTACGCCACAACCAGTTCGGGAACACTTCGGAATCACTTGCCGGGCTTGCATGAACCACCTGCCCGTCATGCCAAAATCACCTGCCAACTACGCCAGTAGCACTTGGCGGACACTGTGGAAACACCTGTAGGGCCGGCCGGAACCACATCTCAGACGTGCCAGAACCATGTGCATGAGATGCAGGAACCACACCCCGAAAAGACGGAAAACACCTGCCAGAGCCGTCTGAACAACCTGCCGAGCACGCCGGAGCCACCTGTTCGACTCGCTGGAACCACCTGACGGACAGGCCAATATAAACTGCTGGCTATGCCAGAACCACCTGGGGAACGGTCCGGAAACACCTGCCCGCCATGGCAGAACCACCTCTCAGACGTACCAGAACCACCTGTCGGAGAAGCTGGAAACACGTCCTGGACAGTCTGGAACCACCTGCCGGCCAAGCCTGAACCACCTGCCAAGCACAACGGAACAACCTGCCAGACACGCCAAAATCACCTGCGTGTTATGCCAGAACCACTTGGAGGACTCTCTGGGATGACCTGCCGGGCATGCCGGAACCACCTCTCAGACGTGCCAGAACCATGTGGCGGACAGTCCGGAATCACCTGTTGGGCATGCGCAACCACCTCTGAGACGTACCAGAACCACATGCCGTGCAGGCTGGAACCACCTACCGGACAGACCGGAATCACCTTTCGGGCATGCCGGAACCACCTGTCAGATGTGCCAGAAACACGTGCCGGAGACGCCGGAAGCACCTGCCAAGCACGTTGGAACCACCTGCTCAACTCGCCTGAACCACCTGCCGGACATGCCAAAATCACCTGCCGACTATGCCAGAACCACTTGGCGAACACTCTGGAATCACTTGCCGGGCATGCAGGAACCACCACTCAGACATGCCAGAACCCCGTGCCAATGACCCCGGAAGCACCAGCCGAGCACGCCGGAACCACCTGCTCGACTCGCCAGAACCACCTGCCGATCACGCAAAAATCACCTGCCGGCTACGCCACAACCAGTTGGTGAACACTTTGGAATCACCTGCCAGGCTTGCTGGAACCACCTGCCAGTCATGCCAAAATCACCTGCCAACTACGCCAGAACCGCTTGGCGGACACTGCGGAAACACCTGTCGGGCCGGCTGGAACCACATCTCAGACGTGCCAGAAACGTGTTCATGAGATGCTGGAACCACACCCCGAACAGACGGATACCACCTGCCAGAACCGCCTGAACCACCTGCTGAGCACGCCGGAACCACCTGCTCGACTCACCGGTACCACCTCCCTGACACGCCAAAATCACCTGCTGGGTATGCCAGAACCACTTGGCGGACACTCCGGTATCATCTGCCGGACATGCCGGAACCAGCTCTCAGGCACACCAGAACCAAGTGCCGCAGACGCCGGAAGCACCTGCCGAGCATGCCGGAGCCACCTGCTCGACTCGCCAGAAACACCTGCCGGACACGCCAAAATCACCTGCCGGGTATGCCAGAACCACCTGGCGGACACTACGGAATCACCTGCCGCGCATGCCGGAACCACCTCTCAGACGTGCCGGAAGCACGTGCCAGACACGCCGGAATCACCTACCGGACAGACCGGAACCCCCTGCCAAGAACGCCGGAGCCACCTGTTTGACTCGCTGGAACCACCTGCCGGACAGGCCAATATCAACTGCTGGCTATGCCAGAACCACCTGGGGGACAGTCCGGGATCACCTGCCAGCCATGGCGGAACCACCTCTCAGACGTACCAGAACCACCTGCCGGAGAAGCTGGAAACACGTCCTGGACAGACTGGAACCACGTGACGGCCATGCCTGAACCACCTGCCGAGCACGGCGGAACCACCTGCCGGACACGCCAAAATCACCTGCGGGCTACGCCAGAAACACTTGGACGACTCTCCGAAATGACCTGCCGGGCATGTTGGAACCACCTCTCAGACGTGCCAGAAGCACGTGGCGGACAGTCCGGAATCACCTGTTGGGCATACGCAACCACCTCTGACACGTACCAGAACCACGTGCCGTGCACACCGGAACCAATTACCGGACAGACCGGAATCAACTTTTGGGCATGCCGGAACCACCAGTCAGATGTGCCAGAAACACGTGCCGGAGACGCCGGAAGCACCTGCCGAGCACGTCGCAACCACCTGCTCAACTCGCCTGAACCACCTGCCGGACACGCCAAAATCACCTGCCCGCTACACCAGCACCACTTCGGGGACAAGCCAGAATCACGTGAGGGGCATGCCGGCACAGCCTCTCAGACTGAACCTCGTGCCGGACACCACAGAACCACCTGCCGGACAGACCGGAACCACCTGCCGGACACGCCGGAACCACCAGCTCGACCCGCCGGAACGACCGCTGGACATGCAAAATCACCAGCCGGCCACGCCGGAAACACTTGGCGAACACTCCGGAATCACCTGCCGGGCATGCCGGAACCACCTCTCAGATATGCCAGAACCACGTGCCAATGACCCCGGAAGCACCTGCCGAGCACGCCGGAACCACATGCTCGACTCGCCAGAACCACCTGCCGGACACGCAAAAATCACCTGCCGGCTACGCCACAACCAGTTGGGGAACACTTCGGAATCACCTGCCGGGCTTGCTGGAACCACCTGCCGGTCATGCCAAAATCACCTGCCAACTACGCCAGTACCACTTGGCGGACACTGTGGAAACACCTGTCGGGCCGGCCGGAACCACATCTCAGACGTGCCAGAACCATGTGCATGAGATGCTGGAACCACACCCCGAACAGACGGAAAACACCTGCCAGACCCGTCTGAACAACCTGCCGAGCACGCCGGAGCCACCTGCTCAACTCGCCGGAACCACCTACCTGACATGCCCAAATCACCAGCCGGGTATGCCAGAACCACTTGGCGGACAATCCAGAATCATCTGCTGGACACGCCGGAACCAGCTCTCAGACACACCACAACCACGTGCCGGAGACGCCGGAAGCACCTGCCGAGCATGCCGGAGCCACCTGTTCGACTCGCCAGAAACACCTGCCGGACACGCCAAAATCACCTGCCGGGTACACCAGAACCACCTGGCGGACACTCCGAAATCACCTGTCGCGCATGCCGGAACCAAATATCAGACGTGCCGGAAGCACGTGCCGGACACGCCGGAATCACCTACCGGACAGACCGGAACCACCTGCCGAGCACGCCGGAGCCACCTGTTCGACTCGCTGGAACCACCTGCCGGACAGGCCAATATCAACTGCTGGCTATGGCAGAACCACCTGGGGGACGGTCCGGGATCACCTGCCAGCCATGGCGGAACCACCTCTCAGACGTACCAGAACCACCTGCCGGAGAAGCTGGAAACACGTCCTGGAGAGACTGGAACCACCTGCCGGCCAAGCCTGAACCACCTGCCAAGCACAACGGAACAACCTGCCAGACACGCCAAAATCACCTGCGTGTTATGCCGGAACCACTTGCCGGAGAAGCTGGAAACACGTCCTGGACAGACTGGAACCACGTGACGGCCATGCCTGAACCACCTGCCGAGCACGGCGGAACCACCTGCCGGACACGCCAAAATCAACTGCGGGCTACGCCAGAACCACTTGGACGACCGTCCGAAATGACCTGCCGGGCATGTTGGAACCACCTCTCAGACGTGCCAGAAGCACGTGGCGGACAGTCCGGAATCACCTGTTGGGCATACGCAACCACCTCTGACACGTACCAGAACCACGTGCCGTGCACGCCGGAACCACCTACCGGACAGACCGGAATCAACTTTTGGGCATGCCGGAACCACCAGTCAGATGTGCCAGAAACACGTGCCGGAGACGCCGGAAGCACCTGCCGAGCACGTCGCAACCACCTGATCAACTCGCCTGAACCACCTGCCGGACACGCCAAAATCACCTGCCCGCTACACCAGCACCACTTCGGGGACAAGCCGGAATCACGTGAGGGGCATGCCGGCACAGCCTCTCAGACTGAACCTCGTGCCGGACACCACAGAACCACCTGCCGGACAGACCGGAACCACCTGCCGGACACGCCGGAACCACCAGCTCGACCCGCCGGAACGACCGCTGGACATGCAAAATCACCTGCCGGCTACGCCGGAAACACTTGGCGAACACTCCGGAATCACCTGCCGGGCATGCCGGAACCACCTCTCAGATATGCCAGAACCACGTGCCAATGACCCCGGAAGCACCTGCCGAGCACGCCGGAGCCACCTGCTCCACTCGCCAGAACCACCTGCCGGACACGCAAAAATCACCTGCCGGCTACGCCACAACCATTTGGGGAAAACTTCGGAATCACCTGCCGGGCTTGCTGGAAACACCTGCCGGTCATGCCAAAATCACCTGCCAACTACGCCAGTACCACTTGGCGGACACTGTGGAAACACCTGTCGGGCCGGCCGGAACCACATCTCAGACGTGCCAGAACCATGTGCATGAGATGCTGGAACCACACCCCGAACAGACGGAAAACACCTGCCAGACCCGTCTGAACAACCTGCCGAGCACGCCGGAGCCACCTGCTCGACTCGCCGGAACCACCTACCTGACATGCCCAAATCACCAGCCGGGTATGCCAGAACCACTTGGCGGACACTCCGGAATCATCTGCCGGACATGCCGGAACCAGCTCTCAGACACACCACAACCACGTGCCGGAGACGCCGGAAGCACCTGCCGAGCATGCCGGAGCCACGTGCTCGACTCGGCAGAAACACCTGCCGGACACGCCAAAATCACCTCCCGGGTACGCCAGAACCACCTGTCGGAAACTCCGAAACCACCTGTCGCGCATGCCGGAACCACCTCTCAGACGTGCCGGAAGCACGTGCCGGACACGCCGGAATCTCCTACCGGACAGACCGGAACCACCTGCCGAGCACGCCGGAGCCACCTGTTCGACTCGCTGGAACCACCTGCCGGACAGGCCAATATCAACTGCTGGCTATGCCAGAACCACCTGGGGGACAGTCCGGGATCACCTGCCAGCCATGGCGGAACCACCTCTCAGCCGTACCAGAACCACCTGCCGTAGAAGCTGGAAACACGTCGTGGACAGACTGGAACCACGTGACGGCCATGCCTGAACCACCTGCCGAGCACGGCGGAACCACCTGCCGGACACGCCAAAATCACCTGCGGGATACGCCAGAACCACTTGGACGACTCTCCGAAATGACCTGCCGGGCATGTTGGAACCACCTCTCAGACGTGCCAGAAGCACGTGGCGGACAGTCCGGAATCACCTGTTGGGCATACGCAACCACCTCTGACACGTACCAGAACCACGTGCCGTGCACGCCGGAACCACCTACCGGACAGACCGGAATCAACTTTTGGGCATGCCGGAACCACCAGTCAGATGTGCCAGAAACACGTGCCGGAGACGCCGGAAGCACCTGCCGAGCACGTCGCAACCACCTGCTCAACTCGCCTGAACCACCTGCCGGACACGCCATAATCACCAGCCCGCTACACCAGCACCACTTCGGGGACAAGCCGGAATCACGTGAGGGGCATGCCGGCACAGCCTCTCAGACTGAACCTCGTGCCGGACACCACAGAACCACCTGCCGGACAGACCGGAACCACCTGCCGGACACGCCGGAACCACCAGCTCGACCCGCCGGAACGACCGCTGGACATGCAAAATCACCTGCCGGCCACGCCGGAAACACTTGGCGAACACTCCGGAATCACCTGCCGGGCATGCCGGAACCACCTCTCAGATATGCCAGAACCACGTGCCAATGACCCCGGAAGCACCTGCCGAGCACGCCGGAACCACATGCTCGACTCGCCAGAACCACCTGCCGGACACGCAAAAATCACCTGCCGGCTACGCCACAACCAGTTCGGGAACACTTCGGAATCACTTGCCGGGCTTGCATGAACCACCTGCCCGTCATGCCAAAATCACCTGCCAACTACGCCAGTAGCACTTGGCGGACACTGTGGAAACACCTGTAGGGCCGGCCGGAACCACATCTCAGACGTGCCAGAACCATGTGCATGAGATGCAGGAACCACACCCCGAAAAGACGGAAAACACCTGCCAGAGCCGTCTGAACAACCTGCCGAGCACGCCGGAGCCACCTGTTCGACTCGCTGGAACCACCTGACGGACAGGCCAATATCAACTGCTGGCTATGCCAGAACCACCTGGGGAACGGTCCGGAATCACCTGCCCGCCATGGCGGAACCACCTCTCAGACGTACCAGAACCACCTGCCGGAGAAGCTGGAAACACGTCCTGGACAGTCTGGAACCACCTGCCGGCCAAGCCTGAACCACCTGCCAAGCACAACGGAACAACCTGCCGGACACGCCAAAATCACCTGCGTGTTATGCCAGAACCACTTGGAGGACTCTCTGGGATGACCTGCCGGGCATGCCGGAACCACCTCTCAGACGTGCCAGAACCATGTGGCGGACAGTCCGGAATCACCTGTTGGGCATGCGCAACCACCTCTGAGACGTACCAGAACCACATGCCGTGCAGGCTGGAACCACCTACCGGACAGACCGGAATCACCTTTCGGGCATGCCGGAACCACCTGTCACATGTGCCAGAAACACGTGCCAGAGACGCCGGAAGCACCTGCCAAGCACGTTGGAACCACCTGCTCAACTCGCCTGAACCACCCGCCGGACATGCCAAAATCACCTGCCGACTATGCCAGAACCACTTGGCGAACACTCTGGAATCACTTGCCGGGCATGCAGGAACCACCACTCAGACATGCCAGCACCCCGTGCCAATGACCCCGGAAGCACCAGCCGAGCACGCCGGAACCACCTGCTCGACTCGCCAGAACCACCTGCCGATCACGCAAAAATCACCTGCCGGCTACGCCACAACCAGTTGGTGAACACTTTGGAATCACCTGCCAGGCTTGCTGGAACCACCTGCCAGTCATGCCAAAATCACCTGCCAACTACGCCAGAACCGCTTGGCGGACACTGCGGAAACACCTGTCGGGCCGGCTGGAACCACATCTCAGACGTGCCAGAAACGTGTTCATGAGATGCTGGAACCACACCCCGAACAGACGGATACCACCTGCCAGAACCGCCTGAACCACCTGCTGAGCACGCCGGAACCACCTGCTCGACTCACAGGTACCACCTCCCTGACACGCCAAAATCACCTGCTGGGTATGCCAGAACCACTTGGCGGACACTCCGGTATCATCTGCCGGACATGCCGGAACCAGCTCTCAGGCACACCAGAACCAAGTGCCGGAGACGCCGGAAGCACCTGCCGAGCATGCCGGAGCCACCTGCTCGACTCGCCAGAAACACCTGCCGGACACGCCAAAATCACCTGCCGGGTATGCCAGAACCACCTGGCGGACACTACGGAATCACCTGCCGCGCATGCCGGAACCACCTCTCAGACGTGCCGGAAGCACATGCCAGACACGCCGGAATCACCTACCGGACAGACCGGAACCACCTGCCAAGAACGCCGGAGCCACCTGTTCGACTCGCTGGAACCACCTGCCGGACAGGCCAATATCAACTGCTGGCTATGCCAGAACCACCTGGGGGACAGTCCGGGATCACCTGCCAGCCATGGCGGAACCACCTCTCAGACGTACCAGAACCACCTGCCGGAGAAGCTGGAAACACGTCCTGGACAGACTGGAACCACGTGACGGCCATGCCTGAACCACCTGCCGAGCACGGCGGAACCACCTGCCGGACACGCCAAAATCACCTGCGGGCTACGCCAGAACCACTTGGACGACTCTCCGAAATGACCTGCCGGGCATGTTGGAACCACCTCTCAGACGTGCCAGAAGCACGTGGCGGACAGTCCGGAATCACCTGTTGGGCATACGCAACCACCTCTGACACGTACCAGAACCACGTGCCGTGCACACCGGAACCAATTACCGGACAGACCGGAATCAACTTTTGGGCATGCCGGAACCACCAGTCAGATGTGCCAGAAACACGTGCCGGAGACGCCGGAAGCACCTGCCGAGCACGTCGCAACCACCTGCTCAACTCGCCTGAACCACCTGCCGGACACGCCAAAATCACCTGCCCGCTACACCAGCACCACTTCGGGGACAAGCCAGAATCACGTGAGGGGCATGCCGGCACAGCCTCTCAGACTGAACCTCGTGCCGGACACCACAGAACCACCTGCCGGACAGACCGGAACCACCTGCCGGACACACCGGAACCACCGGCTCGACCCGCCGGAACGACCGCTGGACATGCAAAATCACCAGCCGGCCACGCCGGAAACACTTGGCGAACACTCCGGAATCACTTGCCGGGCATGCCGGAACCACCTCTCAGATATGCCAGAACCACGTGCCAATGACCCTGGAAGCACCTGCCGAGCACGCCGGAACCACATGCTCGACTCGCCAGAACCACCTGCCGGCTACGCCACAACCAGTTGGGGAACACTTCGGAATCACCTGCCGGGCTTGCTGGAACCACCTGCCGGTCATGCCAAAATCACCGGCCAACTACGCCAGTACCACTTGGCGGACACTGTGGAAACACCTGTCGGGCCGGCCGGAACCACATCTCAGACGTGCCAGACCCATGTGCATGAGATGCTGGAACCACACCCCGAACAGACGGAAAACACCTGCCAGACCCGTCTGAACAACCTGCCGAGCACGCCGGAGCCACCTGCTCGACTCGCCGGAACCACCTACCTGACATGCCCAAATCACCAGCCGGGTATGCCAGAACCACTTGGCGGACAATCCAGAATCATCTGCTGGACACGCCGGAACCAGCTCTCAGACACACCACAACCACGTGCCGGAGACGCCGGAAGCACCTGCCGAGCATGCCGGAGCCACCTGTTCGACTCGCCAGAAACACCTGCCGGACACGCCAAAATCACCTGCCGGGTACACCAGAACCACCTGGCGGACACTCCGAAATCACCTGTCGCGCATGCCGGAACCAAATATCAGACGTGCCGGAAGCACGTGCCGGACACGCCGGAATCACCTACCGGACAGAACGGAACCACCTGCCGAGCACGCCGGAGCCACCTGTTCGACTCGCTGGAACCACCTGCCGGACAGGCCAATATCAACTGCTGGCTATGGCAGAACCACCTGGGGGACGGTCCGGGATCACCTGCCAGCCATGGCGGAACCACCTCTCAGACGTACCAGAACCACCTGCCGGAGAAGCTGGAAACACGTCCTGGACAGACTGGAACCACGTGACGGCCATGCCTGAACCACCTGCCGAGCACGGCGGAACCACCTGCCGGACACGCCAAAATCAACTGCGGGCTACGCCAGAACCACTTGGACGACCCTCCGAAATGACCTGCCGGGCATGTTGGAACCACCTCTCAGACGTGCCAGAAGCACGTGGCAGACAGTCCGGAATCACCTGTTGGGCATACGCAACCACCTCTGACACGTACCAGAACCACGTGCCGTGCACGCCGGAACCACCTACCGGACAGACCGGAATCAACTCTTGGGCATGCCGGAACCACCAGTCAGATGTGCCAGAAACACGTGCCGGAGACGCCGGAAGCACCTGCCGAGCACGTCGCAACCACCTGATCAACTCGCCTGAACCACCTGCCGGACACGCCAAAATCACCTGCCCACTGCACCAGCACCACTTCGGGGACAAGCCGGAATCACGTGAGGGGCATGCCGGCACAGCCTCTCAGACTGAACCTCGTGCCGGACACCACAGAACCACCTGCCGGACAGACCGGAACCACCTGCCGGACACGCCGGAACCACCGGCTCGACCCGCCGGAACGACCGCTGGACATGCAAGATCACCTGCCGGCTACGCCGGAAACACTTGGCGAACACTCCGGAATCACCTGCCGGGCATGCCGGAACCACCTCTCAGATATGCCAGAACCACGTGCCAATGACCCCGGAAGCACCTGCCGAGCACGCCGGAACCACCTGCTCGACTCGCCAGAACCACCTGCCGGACACGCAAAAATCACCTGCCGGCTACGCCACAACCAGTTGGGGAACACTTCGGAATCACCTGCCGGGCTTGCTGGAACCACCTGCCGGTCATGCCAAAATCACCTTCCAACTACGCCAGTAGCACTTGGTGGACACTGTGGAAACACCTGTCGGGCTGGCCGGAACCACATCTCAGACGTGCCAGAACCATGTGCATGAGATGCTGGAACCACACCCCGAACAGACGGAAAACACCTGCCAGACCCGTCTGAACAACCTGCCGAGCACGCCGGAGCCACCTGCTCGACTCGCCGGAGCCACCTACCTGACATGCCCAAATCACCAGCCGGGTATGCCAGAACCACTTGGCGGACACTCCGGAATCATCTGCCGGACATGCCGGAACCAGCTCTCAGACACACCAGAACCACGTGCCGGAGACGCCGGAAGCACCTGCCGAGCATGCCGGAGCCACGTGCTCGACTCGCCAGAAACACCTGCCGGACACCCCAAAATCACCTGCCGGGTACACCAGAACCACCTGGCGGACACTCTGAAATCACCTGTCGCGCATGCCGGAACCACCTCTCAGACGTGCCGGAAGCACGTGCCGGACACGCCGGAATCACCTACCGGACAGACCGGAACCACCTGCCGAGCACGCCGGAGCCACATGTTCGACTCGCTGGAACCACCTGCCGGACAGGCCAATATCAACTGCTGGCTATGCCAGAACCACCTGGGGGACGGTCCGGAATCACCTGCCAGCCATGGCGGAACCACCTCTCAGACGTACCAGAACCACCTGCCGGAGAAGCTGGAAACACGTCCTGGACAGTCTGGAACCACCTGCCGGCCAAGCCTGAACCACCTGCCAAGCACAACGGAACAACCTGCCAGACACGCCAAAATCGCCTGCGTGTTATGCCAGAACCACTTGGAGGACTCTCTGGGATGACCTGCCGGGCATGCCGGAACCACCTCTCAGACGTGCCAGAACCATGTGGCGGACAGTCCGGAATCACCTGTTGGGCATGCGCAACCACCTCTGAGACGTACCAGAACCACATGCCGTGCAGGCTGGAACCACCTACCGGACAGACCGGAATCACCTTTCGGGCATGCCGGAACCACCTGTCAGATGTGCCAGAAACACGTGCCGGAGACGCCGGAAGCACCTGCCAAGCACGTTGGAACCACCTGCTGAACTCGCCTGAACCACCTACCGGACATGCCAACATCACCTGCCGACTATGCCAGAACCACTTGGCGAACACTCCGGAATCACCTGCCGGGCATGCAGGAACCACCTCTCAGACATGCCAGAACCCCGTGCCAATGACCCCGGAAGCACCAGCCGAGCACGCCGGAACCACCTGCTCGACTCGCCAGAACCACCTGCCGATCACGCAAAAATCACCTGCCGGCTACGCCACAACCAGTTGGTGAACACTTTGGAATCACCTGCCAGGCTTGCTGGAACCACCTGCCAGTCATGCCAAAATCACCTGCCAACTACACCAGAACCGCTTGGCGGACACTGCGGAAACACCTGTCGGGCCTGCTGGAACCACATCTCAGACGTGCCAGAAACGTGTTCATGAGATGCTGGAACCACACCCCGAACAGACGGATACCACCTGCCAGAACCGCCTGAACCACCTGCCGAGCACGCCGGAACCACCTGCTCGACTCACCGGTACCACCTCCCTGACACGCCAAAATCACCTGCTGGGTATGCCAGAACCACTTGGCGGACACTCCGGAATCATCTGCCGGACATGCCGGAACCAGCTCTCAGACACACCAGAACCACGTGCCGGAGACGCCGGAAGCACCTGCCGAGCCTGCCGGAGCCACCTGCTCGACTCGCCAGAAACACCTGCCGGACACGCCAAAATCACCTGCCGGGTACGCCAGAACCACCTGGCGGACACTACGGAATAACCTGCCGCGCATGCCGGAACCACCTCTCAGACGTGCCGGAAGCACGTGCCAGACACGCCGGAAACACCTACCGGACAGACCGGAACCACCTGCCAAGAACGCCGGAGCCACCTGTTCGACTCGCTGGAACCACCTGCCGGACAGGCCAATATAAACTGCTGGATATGCCAGAACCACCTGGGGGACAGTCCGGGATCACCTGCCAGCCATGGCGGAACCACCTCTCAGACGTACCAGAACCACCTGCCGGAGAAGCTGGAAACACGTCCTGGACAGACTGGAACCACGTGACGGCCATGCCTGAACCACCTGCCGAGCACGGCGGAACCACCTGCCGGACACGCCAAAATCACCTGCGGGCTACGCCAGAACCACTTGGACGACTCTCCGAAATGACCTGCCGGGCATGTTGGAACCACCTCTCAGACGTGCCAGAAGCACGTGGCGGACAGTCCGGAATCACCTGTTGGGCATACGCAACCACCTCTGACACGTACCAGAACCACGTGCCGTGCACGCCGGAACCACCTACCGGACAGACCGGAATCAACATTTGGGCATGCCGGAACCACCAGTCAGATGTGCCAGAAACACGTGCCGGAGACGCCAGAAGCACCTGCCGAGCACGTCGCAACCACCTGCTCACCTCGCCTGAACCACCTGCCGGACACGCCAAAATCACCTGCCCGCTACACCAGCACCACTTCGGGGACAAGCCGGAATCACGTGAGGGTCATGCCGGCACAGCCTCTCAGACTGAACCTCGTGCCGGACACCACAGAACCACCTGCCGGACAGACCAGAACCACCTGCCGGACACTACGGAATCACCTGCCGCGCATGCCGTAACCACCTCTTAGACGTGCCGGAAGCACGTGCCAGACACGCCGGAAACACCTACCGGACAGACCGGAACCACCTGCCAAGAACGCCGGAGCCACCTGTTCGACTCGCTGGAACCACCTGCCGGACAGGCCAATATCAACTGCTGGCTATGCCAGAACCACCTGGGGGACAGTCCGGGATCACCTGCCAGCCATGGCGGAACCACCTCTCAGACGTACCAGAACCACCTGCCGGAGAAGCTGGAAACACGTCCTGGACAGACTGGAACCACGTGACGGCCATGCCTGAACCACCTGCCGAGCACGGCGGAACCAACTGCCGGACACGCCAAAATCACCTGCGGGCTACGCCAGAACCACTTGGACGACTCTCCGAAATGACCTGCCGGGCATGTTGGAACCACCTCTCAGACGTGCCAGAAGCACGTGGCGGACAGTCCGGAATCACCTGTTGGGCATACGCAACCACCTCTGACACGTACCAAAACCACGTGCCGTGCACGCCGGAACCACCTATCGGACAGACCGGAATCAACTTTTGGGCATGCCGGAACCACCAGTCAGATGTGCCAGAAACACGTGCCGGAGACGCCGGAAGCACCTGCCGAGCACATCGCAACCAACTGCTCACCTCGCCTGAACCACCTGCCGGACACGCCAAAATCACCTGCCCGCTACACCAGCACCACTTCGGGGACAAGCCGGAATCACGTGAGGGGCATGCCGGCACAGCCTCTCAGACTGAACCTCGTGCCGGACACCACAGAACCACCTGCCGGACAGACCGGAACCACCTGCCGGACACGCCGGAACCACCGGCTCGACCCGCCGGATCGACCGCTGGACATGCAAAATCACCTGCCGGCTACGCCGGAAACACTTGGCGAACACTCCGGAATCACCTGCCGGGCATGCCGGAACCACCTCTCAGATATGCCAGAACCACGTGCCAATGACCCCGGAACCACCTGCCGAGCATGCCGGAACCACCTGCTCGACTCGCCAGAACCACCTGCCGGACACGCAAAAATCATCTGCCGGCTACGCCACAACCAGTTGGGGAACACTTCGGAATCACCTGCCGGGCTTGCTGGAACCACCTGCCGGTCATGCCAAAATCACCTGCTGGGTATGCCAGAACCACTTGGCGGACACTCCGGAATCATCTGCCGGACATGCCGGAACCAGCTCTCAGACACACCAGAACCAAGTGCCGGAGACGCCGGAAGCACCTGCCGAGCATGCCGGAGCCACCTGCTCGACTTGCCAGAAACACCTGCCGGACACGCCAAAATCACCTGCCGGGTATGCCAGAACCACCTGGCGGACACTACGGAATCACCTGCCGCGCATGCCGGAACCACCTCTCAGACGTGCCGGAAGCACGTGCCAGACACGCCGGAAACACCTACCGGACAGACCGGAACCACCTGCCAAGAACGCCGGAGCCACCTCTTCGGCTCGCTGGAACCACCTGCCGGAGAGGCCAATATCAACTGCTGGCTATGCCAGAACCACCTGGGGGACAGTCCGGGATCACCTGCCCGCCATGGCGGAACCACCTCTCAGACGTACCAGAAGCACCTGCTGGAGAAGCTGGAAACACGTCCTGGACAGACTGGAACCACGTGACGGCCATGCCTGAACCACCTGCCGAGCACGGCGGAACCACCTGCCGGACACGCCAAAATCACCTGCGGGCTACGCCAGAACCACTTGGACGACTCTCCGAAATGACCTGCCGGGCATGTTGGAACCACCTCTCAGACGTGCCAGAAGCACGTGGCGGACAGTCCGGAATCACCTGTTGGGCATACGCAACCACCTCTGACACGTACCAGAACCACGTGCCGTGCACGCCGGAACCACCTACTGGACAGACCGGAATCAACTTTTGGGCATGCCGGAACCACCAGTCAGATGTGCCAGAAACACGTGCCGGAGATGCCGGAAGCACCTGCCGAGCACGTCGCAACCACCTGCTCAACTCGCCTGAACCACCTGCCGGACACGCCAAAATCACCTGCCCGCTACACCAGCACCACTTCGGGGACAAGCCGGAATCACGTGAGGGGCATGCCGGCACAGCCTCTCAGACTGAACCTCGTGCCGGACACCACAGAACCACCTGCCGGACAGACCGGAACCACCTGCCGGACACGCCGGAACCACCGGCTCGACCCGCCGGAACGACCGCTGGACATGCAAAATGACCTGCCGGCTACGCCGGAAACACTTGGCGAACACTCCGGAATCACCTGTCGCGCATGCCGGAACCACCTCTCAGACGTGCCGGAAGCACGTGCTGCACACGCCGGAATCACCTACCGGACAGACCGGAACCACCTGCCGAGCACGCCGGAGCCACCTGTTCGACTCGCTGGAACCACCTGCCGGACAGGCCAATATCAAATGCTGGCTATGCCAGAACCACCTGGGGGACGGTCCGGAATCACCTGCCAGCCATGGCGGAACCACCTCTCAGACGTACCAGAACCACCTGCCGGAGAAGCTGGAAACACGTCCTGGACAGTCTGGAACCACCTGCCGGCCAAGCCTGAACCACCTGCCAAGCACAACGGAACAACCTGCCGGACACGCCAAAATCACCTGCGTGTTATGCCAGAACCACTTGGAGGAATCTCTGGGATGACCTGCCGGGCATGCCGGAACCACCTGTCAGATGTGCCAGAAACACGTGCCGTAGACGCCGGAAGCACCTGCCAAGCACGTTGGAACCACCTGCTCAACTCGCCTGAACCACCTGCCGGACATGCCAAAATCACCTGCCGACTATGCCAGAACCACTTGGCGAACACTCCGGAATCACTTGCCGGGCATGCAGGAACCACCTCTCAGACATGCCAGAACCCCGTGCCAATGACCCCGGAAGCACCAGCCGAGCACGCCGGAACCACCTGCTCGACTCGCCAGAACCACCTGCCGATCACGCAAAAATCACCTGCCGGCTACGCCACAACCAGTTGGTGAACACTTTGGAATCACCTGCCAGGCTTGCTGGAACCACCTGCCAGTCATGCCAAAATCACCTGCCAACTACGCCCGAACCGCTTGGCGGACACTGTGGAAACACCTGTCGGGCCGGCTGGAACCACATCTCAGACGTGCCAGAAACGTGTTCATGAGATGCTGGAACCACACCCCGAACAGACGGATACCACCTGCCAGAACCGCCTGAACCACCTGCTGAGCACGCCGGAACCACCTGCTCGACTCACCGGTACCACCTCCCTGACACGCCAAAATCACCTGCTGGGTATGCCAGAACCACTTGGCGGACACTCCGGAATCATCTGCCGGACATGCCGGAACCAGCTCTCAGACACACTAGAACCAAGTGCCGGAGACGCCGGAAGCACCTGCCGAGCATGCCGGAGCCACCTGCTCGACTCGCCAGAAACACCTGCCGGACACGCCAAAATCACCTGCCGGGTACGCAAGAACCACCTGGCGGACACTACGGAATCACCTGCCGCGCATGCCGGAACCACCTCTCAGACGTGCCGGAAGCACGTGCCGGACACGCCGGAAACACCTACCGGACAGACCGGAACCACCTGCCAAGAACGCCGGAGCCACCTGTTCGACTCGCTGGAACCACCTGCCGGACAGGCCAATATCATCTGCTGGCTATGCCAGAACCACCTGGGGGACAGTCCGGGATCACCTGCCAGCCATGGTGGAACCACCTCTCAGACGTACCAGAACCACCTGCCGGAGAAGCTGGAAACACGTCCTGGACAGACTGGAACCACGTGACGCCCATGCCTGAACCACCTGCCGAGCACGGCGGAACCACCTGCCGGACACGCCAAAATCACCTGTGGGCTACGCCAGAACCACTTGGACGACTCTCCGAAATGACCTGCCGGGCATGTTGGAACCACCTCTCAGACGTGCCAGAAGCACGTGGCGGACAGTCCGGAATCACCTGTTGGGCATACGCAACCACCTCTGACACGTACCAGAACCACGTGCCGTGCACGCCGGAACCACCTACCGGACAGACCGGAATCAACTTTTGGGCATGCCGGAACCACCAGTCAGATGTGCCAGAAACACGTGCCGGAGACGCCGGAAGCACCTGCCCAGCACGTCGCAACCACATGCTCAACTCGCCTGAACCACCTGCCGGACACGCCAAAATCACCTGCCCGCTACACCAGCACCACTTCGGGGACAAGCCGGAATCACGTGAGGGGCATGCCGGCACAGCCTCTCAGACTGAACCTCGTGCCGGACACCACAGAACCACCTGTCGGACAGACCGGAACCACCTGCTGGACACGCCGGAACCACCGGCTCGACCCGCCGGAACGACCGCTGGACATGCAAAATCACCTGCCGGCTACGCCGGAAACACTTGGCGAACTCTCCGGAATCACCTGCCGGGCATGCCGGAACCACCTCTCAGATATGCGAGAACCACGTGCCAATGACCCCGGAAGCACCTGCCGAGCACGCCGGAACCACCTGCTCAACTCGCCAGAACCACCTGCCGGACACGCAAAAATCACCTGCCGACTACGCCAGAACCACTTGGCGAACACTCCGGAATCACTTGCCGGGCATGCAGGAACCACCTCTCAGACATGCCAGAACCCCGTGCCAATGACCCCGGAAGCACCAGCCGAGCACGCCGGAACCACCTGCTCGACTCGCCAGAACCACCTGCCGATCACGCAAAAATCACCTGCCGGCTACGCCACAACCAGTTGGTGAACACTTTGGAATCACCTGCCGGGCTTTCTGGAACCACCTGCCAGTCATGCCAAAATCACCTGCCAACTACGCCAGAACCGCTTGGCGGACACTGCGGAAACACCTGTCGGGCCGGCCGGAACCACATCTCAGACGTGCCAGAACCATGTGCATGAGATGCTGGAACCACACCCCGAACAGACGGAAAACACCTGCCAGACCCGTCTGAACGACCAGCCGAGGACGCCGGAGCCACCTGTTCGACTCGCTGGAACCACCTGCTGGACAGGCCAATATCAACTGCTGGCTATGCCAGAACCACCGGGCGGACGGTCCGGAATCACCTGCCAGCCTTGGAGGAACCACCTCTCAGACGTACCAGAACCACCTGCCGGAGAAGCTGGAAACACGTCCTGGACAGTCTGGAACCACCTGCCGGCCAAGCCTGAACCACCTGCCAAGCACAACGGAACAACCTGCCAGACACGCCAAAATCACCTGCGTGTTATGCCAGAACCACTTGGAGGACTCTCTGGGATGACCTGCCGGGCATGCCGGAACCACCTCTCAGACGTGCCAGAACCATGTGGCAGACAGTCCGGAATCACCTGTTGGGCATGCGCAACCACCTCTGAGACGTACAAGAACCACATGCCGTGCAGGCTGGAACCACCTACCGGACAGACCGGAATCACCTTTCGGGCATGCCGGAACCACCTGTCACATGTGCCAGAAACACGTGCCGGAGACGCCGGAAGCACCTGCCAAGCACGTTGGAACCACCTGCTCAACTCGCCTGAACCACCTGCCGGACATGCCAAAATCACCTGCCGACTATGCCAGAAGCACTTGGCGAACACTCCGGAATCACTTGCCGGGCATGCAGGAACCACCTCTCAGACATGCCAGAACCCCGTTCCAATGACCCCGGAAGCACCAGCCGAGCACGCCGGAACCACCTGCTCGACTCGCCAGAACCACCTGCCGGACACGCAAAAATCACCTGCCGGCTACGCCACAACCAGTTGGGGAACACTTCGGAATCACCTGCCGGGCTTGCTGGAACCACCTGCCGGTCATGCCAAAATCACCTGCCAACTACGCCAGTAGCACTTGGCGGACACTGTGGAAACACCTGTCGGGCCGGCCGGAACCACATCTCAGACGACCAGAACCATGTGCATGAGATGCAGGAACCACACCCCGAACAGACGGAAAACACCTGCCAGACCCGTCTGAACAACCTGCCGAGCACGCCGGAGCCACCTGCTCGACTCGCCGGAACCACCTACCTGACATGCCCAAATCACCAGCCGGGTATGCCAGAACCACTTGGCGGACACTCCGGAATCATCTGCCGGACATGCCGGAACCAGCTCTCAGACACACCACAACCACGTGCCGGAGACGCCGGAAGCACCTGCCGAGCATGCCGGAGCCACCTGCTCGACTCGCCAGAAACACCTGCCGGACACGCCAAAATCACCTCCCGGGTACGCCAGAACCACCTGGCGGAAACTCCGAAACCACCTGTCGCGCATGCCGGAACCACCTCTCAGACGTGCCGGAAGCACGTGCCGGACACGCCGGAATCTCCTACCGGACAGACCGGAACCACCTGCCGAGCACGCCGGAGCCACCTGTTCGACTCGCTGGAACCACCTGCCGGACAGGCAAATATCAACTGCTGCCTATGCCAGAACCACCTGGGGGACAGTCCGGAATCACCTGCCAGCCATGGCGGAACCACCTCTCAGACGTACCAGAACCACCTGCCGGAGAAGCTGGAAACACGTCCTGTACAGACTGGAACCACGTGACGGCCATGCCTGAACCACCTGCCGAGCACGGCGGAACCACCTGCCAGACACGCCCAAATCACCTGCGGGTTATGCCAGAACCACTTGGACGACTCTCCGAAATGACCTGCCGGGCATGCCAGAACCACCTCTCAGACGTGCCAGAACCATGTGGCGGACAGTCCGGAATCACCTGTTGGGCATGCGCAACCACCTCTGAGACGTACCAGAACCACATGCCGTGCAGGCTGGAACCACCTACCGGACAGACCGGAATCACCTTTCGGGCATGCCGGAACCACCTGTCAGATGTGCCAGAAACACGTGCCGGAGACGCCGGAAGCACCTGCCAAGCACGTTGGAACCACCTGCTCTACTCGCCTGAACCACCTGCCGGACATGCCAAAATCACCTGCCGGCTGCGCCACAACCAGTTGGTGAACACTTTGGAATCACCTGCCAGGCTTGCTGGAACCACCTGCCAGTCATGCCAAAATCACCTGCCAACTACGCCAGAACCGCTTGGCGGACACTGCGGAAACACCTGTCGGGCCGGCTGGAACCACATCTCAGACGTGCCAGAAACGTGTTCATGAGATGCTGGAACCACACCCCGAACAGACGGATACCACCTGCCAGAACCGCCTGAACCACCTGCTGAGCACGCCGGAACCACCTGCTCGACTCACAGGTACCACCTCCCTGACACGCCAAAATCACCTGCTGGGTATGCCAGAACCACTTGGCGGACACTCCGGAATCATCTGCCGGACATGCCGGAACCAGCTCTCAGACACACCAGAACCAAGTGCCGGAGACGCCGGAAGCACCTGCCGAGCATGCCGGAGCAACCTGCTCGACTCGCCAGAAACACCTGCCAGACACGCCAAAATCAACTGCCGGGTACGCCAGAACCACCTGGCGGATGCTACGGAATCACCTGCCGCGCATGCCGGAACCACCTCTCAGACGTGCCGGAAGCACGTGCCAGACACGCCGGAAACACCTACCGGACAGACCGGAACCACCTGCCAAGAACGCCGGAGCCACCTGTTCGACTCGCTGGAACCACCTGCCGGACAGGCCAATATCAACTGCTGGCTATGCCAGAACCACCTGCGGGACAGTCCGGGATCACCTGCCAGCCATGGCGGAACCACCTCTCAGACGTACCAGAACCACCTGCCGGAGAAGCTGGAAACACGTCCTGGACAGACTGGAACCACGTGACGGCCATGCCTGAACCACCTGCCGAGCACGGCGGAACCACCTGCCCCACACGCCCAAATCACCTGCGGGCTACGCCAGAACCACTTGGACGACTCTCCGAAATGACCTGCCGGGCATGTTGGAAGCACCTCTCAGACGTGCCAGAAGCACGTGGCGGACAGTCCGGAATCACCTGTTGGGCATACGCAACCACCTCTGACACGTACCAGAACCACGTGCCGTGCACGCCGGAACCACCTACCGGACAGACCGGAATCAACTTTTGGGCATGCCGGAACCACCAGTCAGATGTGCCAGAAACACGTGCCGGAGACGCCGGAAGCACCTGCCGAGCACGTCGCAACCACCTGCTCAACTCGCCTGAACCACCTGCCGGACACGCCAAAATCACCTGCCCGCTACACCAGCACCACTTCGGGGACAAGCCGGAATCACGTGAGGGGCATGCCGGCACAGCCTCTCAGACTGAACCTCGTGCCGGACACCACAGAACCACATGCCGGACAGACCGGAACCACCTGCCGGACACGCCGGAACCACCGGCTCGACCCGCCGGAACGACCGCTGCACATGCAAAATCACCTGCCGGCTACGCCGGAAACACTTGGCGAACACTCCGGAATCACTTGCCGGGCATGCAGGAACCACCTCTCAGACATGCCAGAACCCCGTGCCAATGACCCCGGAAGCACCAGCCGAGCACGCCGGAACCACCTGCTCGACTCGCCAGAACCACCTGCCGATCACGCAAAAATCACCTGCCGGCTACGCCACAACCAGTTGGTGAACACTTTGGAATCACCTGCCAGGCTTGCTGGAACCACCTGCCAGTCATGCCAAAATCACCTGCCAACTACGCCAGAACCGCTTGGCGGACACTGCGGAAACACCTGTCGGGCCGGCTGGAACCACATCTCAGACGTGCCAGAAACGTGTTCATGAGATGCTGGAACCACACCCCGAACAGACGGATACCACCTGCCAGAACCGCCTGAACCACCTGCTGAGCACGCCGGAACCACCTGCTCGACTCACCGGTACCACCTCCCTGACACGCCAAAAGCACCTGCTGGGTATGCCAGAACCACTTGGCGGACACTCCGGAATCATCTGCCGGACATGCCGGAACCAGCTCTCAGACACACCAGAACCAAGTGCCGGAGACGCCGGAAGCACCTGCCGAGCACGCCGCAGCCACCTGCTCGACTCGCCTGAACCACCTGCCGGACACGCCAAAATCACCTGCCCGCTACACCAGCACCACTTCGGGGACAAGCCGGAATCACGTGAGGGGCATGCCGGCACAGCCTCTCAGACTGAACCTCGTGCCGGACACCACAGAACCACCTGCCGGACAGACCGGAACCACCTGCCGGACACGCCGGAACCACCGGCTCCACCCGCCGGAAAGACCGCTGGACATGCAAAATCACCTGCCGGCTACGCCGGAAACACTTGGCGAACACTCCGGAATCACCTGCCGGGCATGCCGGAACCACCTCTCAGATATGCCAGAACCACGTGCCAATGACCCCGGAAGCACCTGCCGAGCACGCCGGAACCACCTGCTCGACTCGCCAGAACCACCTGCCGGACACGCAAAAATCACCTGCCGGCTACGCCACAACCAGTTGGGGAACACTTCGGAATCACCTGCCGGGCTTGCTGGAACCACCTGCCGGTCATGCCAAAATCACCTGCCAACTACGCCAGTACCACTTGGCGGACACTGTGGAAACACCTGTCGGGCCGGCCGCAACCACATCTCAGACGTGCGAGAACCATGTGCATGAGATGCTGGAACCACACCCCGAACAGTCGGAAAACACCTGCCAGACGCGTCCGAACAACCTGCCGAGCACGCCGGAGCCACCTACCTGACATGCCCAAATCACCAGCCGGGTATGCCAGAACCACTTGGCGGACACTCCGGAATCATCTGCCGGACATGCCGGAACCAGCTCTCAGACACACCAGAACCACGTGCCGGAGACGCCGGAAGCACCTGCCGAGCATGCCGGAGCCACATGCTCGACTCGCCAGAAATAACTGCCGGACACGCCAAAATCACCTGCCGGGTACGCCAGAACCACCTGGCGGACACTCCGAAATCACCTGTCGCGCATGCCGGAACCACCTCTCAGACGTGCCGGAAGCACGTGCCGGACACGCCGGAATCACCTACCGGACAGACCGGAACCACCTGCCGAGCACGCCGGAGCCACCTGTTCGACTCGCTGGAACCACCTGCCGGAAAGGCCAATATCAACTGCCGGCTATGCCAGAACCACCTGGGGGACGGTCCGGAATCACCTGCCAGCCATGGCAGAACCACCTCTCAGACGTACCAGAACCACCTGCCGGAGAAGCTGGAAACACGTCCTGGACAGTCTGGAACCACCTGCCGGCCAAGCCTGAACCACCTGCCAAGCACAACGGAACAACCTGCCAGACACGCCAAAATCACCTGCGTGTTATGCCAGAACCACTTGGAGGACTCTCTGGGATGACCTGCCGGGCATGCTGGAACCACCTCTCAGACGTGCCAGAACTATGTGGCTGACAGTCCGGAATCACCTGTTGGGCATGCGCAACCACCTCTGAGACGTACCAGAACCACATGCCGTGCAGGCTGGAACCACCTACCGGACAGACCGGAATCACCTTTCGGGCATGCCGGAACCACCTGTCAGATGTGCCAGAAACACGTGCCGGAGACGCCGGAAGCACCTGCCAAGCACGTTGGAACCACCTGCTCAACTCGCCTGAACCACCTGCCGGACATGCCAAAATCACCTGCCGACTATGCCAGAACCACTTGGCGAACACTCCGGAATCACTTGCCGGGCATGCAGGAACCACCTCTCAGACATGCCAGAACCCCGTGCCAATGACCCCGGAAGCACCAGCCGAGCACGCCGGAACCACCTGCTCGACACGCCAGAACCACCTGCCGATCACGCAAAAATCACCTGCCGGCTACGCCACAACCAGTTGGTGAACACTTTGGAATCACCTGCCAGGCTTGCTGGAACCACCTGCCAGTCATGCCAAAATCACCTGCCAACTACGCCAGAACCGCTTGGCGGACACTGCGGAAACACCTGTCGGGCCGGCTGGAACCACATCTCAGACGTGCCAGAAACGTGTTCATGAGATGCTGGAACCACACCCCGAACAGACGGATACCACCTGCCAGAACCGCCTGAACCACCTGCTGAGCACGCCAGAACCACCTGCTCGACTCACCGGTACCACCTCCCTGACACGCCAAAATCACCTGCTGGGTATGCCAGAACCACTTGGCGGACACTCCGGAATCATCTGACGGACATGCCAGAACCAGCTCTCAGACACACCAGAACCAAGTGCCGGAGACGCCGGAAGCACGTGCCGAGCATGCCGGAGCCACCTGCTTGACTCACCAGAAACACCTGCCGGACACGCCAAAATCACCTGCCGGGTATGCCAGAACCACCTGGCGGACACTACGGAATCACCTGCCGCGCATGCCAGAACCACCTCTCAAACGTGCCGGAAGCACGTGCCAGACACGCCGGAATCACCTACCGGACAGACCGGAACCACCTGCCAAGAACGCCGGAGCCACCTGTTCGACTCGCTGGAACCACCTGCCGGACAGGCCAATATCAACTGCTGGCTATGCCAGAACCACCTGGGGGACGGTCCGGGATCACCTGCCAGCCATGGCGGAACCACCTCTCAGACGTACCAGAACCACCTGCCGGAGAAGCTGGAAACACGTCGTGGACAGACTGGAACCACGTGACGGCCATGCCTGAACCACCTGCCGAGCACGGCGGAACCACCTGCCGGACACGCCAAAATCACCTGCGGGCTACGCCAGAACCACGTGGACGACTCTCCGAAATGACCTGCCGGGCATGTTGGAACCACCTCTCAGACGTGCCAGAAGCACGTGGCGGACAGTCCGGAATCACCTGTTGGGCATACGCAACCACCTCTGACACGTACCAGAACCACGTGCCGTGCACGCCGGAACCACCTACCGGACAGACCGGAATCAACTTTTGGGCATGCCGGAACCACCAGTCAGATGTGCCAGAAACACGTGCCGGAGACGCCGGTAGCACCTGCCGAGCACGTCGCAACCACCTGCTCAACTCGCCTGAACCACCTGCCGGACACGCCAAAATCACCTGCCCGCTACACCAGCACCACTCCGGGGACAAGCCGGAATCACGTGAGGGGCATGCCGGCACAGCCTCTCAGACTGAACCTCGTGCCGGACACCACAGAACCACCTGCCGGACAGACCGGAACCACCTGCCGGACGCGCCGGAACCACCGGCTCGACCCACCAGAACGACCGCTGGACATGCAAAATCACCTGCCGGCTACGCCAGAAACACTTGGCGAACACTCCGGAATCACCTGCCTGGCATGCCGGAACCACCTCTCAGATATGCGAGAACCACGTGCCAATGACCCCGGAAGCACCTGCCGAGCACGCCGGAACCACCTGCTCGACTCGCCAGAACCACCTGCCGGACACGCAAAAATCACCTGCCGGCTACGCCACAACCAGTTGGGGAACACTTCGGAATCACCTGCCGGGCTTGCTGGAACCACCTGCCGGTCATGCCAAAATCACCTGCCAACTACGCCAGTACCACTTGGCGGACACTGTGGAAACACCTGTCGGGCCAGCCGGAACCACATCTCAGACGTGCCAGATCCATGTGAATGAGATGCTGGAACCACACCCCGAACAGACGGAAAACACCTGCCAGACCCGTCTGAACAACCTGCCGAGCACGCCGGAGCCAGCTGCTCGACTCGCCGGAACCACCTACCTGACATGCCCAAATCACCACCCGGGTATGCCAGAACCACTTGGCGGACACTCCGGAATCATCTGCCGGACATGCCGGAACCAGCTCTCAGACACACCAGAACCAAGTGCCGGAGACGCCGGAAGCACCTGCCGAGCATGCCGGAGCCACCTGCTCGACTCGCCAGAAACACCTGTGGGACATGCCAAAATCACCTGCCGGGTACGCCAGAACCACCTGGCGGACACTCCGAAATCACCTGTCGCGCATGCCGGAACCACCTCTCAGACGTGCCGGAAGCACGTGCCGGACACGCCGGAATCACCTACCGGACAGACCGGAACCACCTGCCGAGCACGCCGGAGCCACCTGTTCGACTCGCTGGAACCACCTGCCGGACAGGCCAATATCAACTGCTGGCTATGCCAGAACCACCTGGGGGATGGTCCGGGATCACCTGCCAGCCATGGCGGAACCACCTCTCAGACGTACCAGAACCACCTGCCGGAGAAGCTGGAAACACGTCCTGGACAGTCTGGAACCACCTGCCGGCCAAGCCTGAACCACCTGCCAAGCACAACGGAACAACCCGCCGGACACGCCACAATCACCTGCGTGTTATGCCAGAACCACTTGGAGGACTCTCTGGGATGACCTGCCGGGCATGGCGGAACCACCTGTCAGACGTGCCAGAACCATGTGGCGGACAGTCCGGAATCACCTGTTGGGCATGCGCAACCACCTCTGAGACGTACCAGAAACACATGCCGTGCAGGCTGGAACCACCTATCGGACAGACCGGAATCACGTTTCGGGCATGCCGGAACCACCTGTCAGATGTGCCAGAAACACGTGCCGGAGACGCCGGAAGCGCCTGCCAAGCACGTTGGAACCACCTGCTCAACTCGCCTGAACCACCTGCCGGACATGCCAAAATCACCTGCCGACTATGCCAGAACCACTTGGCGAACACTCCGGAATCACTTGCCGGGCATGCAGGAACCACCTCTCAGACATGCCAGAACCCCGTGCCAATGACCCCGGAAGCACCAGCCGAGCACGCCGGAACCACGTGCTCGACTCGCCAGAACCACCTGCCGATCACGCAAAAATCACCTGCCGGCTACGCCACAACCAGTTGGTGAACACTTTGGAATCACCTGCCAGGCTTGCTGGAACCACCTGCCAGTCATGCCAAAATCACCTGCCAACTACGCCAGAACCGCTTGGCGGACACTGCGGAAACACCTGTCGGGCCGGCCGGAACCACATCTCAGACGTGCCAGAAACGTGTTCATGAGATGCTGGAACCACACCCCGAACAGACGGATACCACCTGCCAGAACCGCCTGAACCACCTGCTGAGCACGCCGGAACCACCTGCTCGACTCACCGGTACCACCTCCCTGACACGCCAAAATCACCTGCTGGGTATGCCAGAACCACTAGGCGGACACTCCGGAATCATCTGCCGGACATGCCGGAACCAGCTCTCAGACACACCAGAACCGCGTTCCGGAGACGCCGGAAGCACCCGCCGAGCATGCTGGAGCCACATGCTCGACTCGCCAGAAACACCTGCCGGACACGCCAGAATCACCTGCCGGGTACGACAGAACCACCTGGCGGACACTACGGAATCACCTGCCGCGCATGCCGGAACCACCTCTCAGACGTGCCGGAAGCACGTGCCGGACACGCCGGAATCACCCACCGGACAGACCGGAACCACCTGCCGAGCACGCCGGAGCCACCTGTTCGACTCGCTGGAACCACCTGACGGACAGACCGGAATCACCTTTCGGGCATGCCGGAACCACCTGTCAGATGTGCCAGAAACACGTGCCGGAGACGCCGGAAGCGCCTGCCAAGCACGTTGGAACCACCTGCTCAACTCGCCTGAACCACCTGCCGGACATGCCAAAATCACCTGCCGACTATGCCAGAACCACTTGGCGAACACTCCGGAATCACTTGCCGGGCATGCACGAACCTCCTCTCAGACATGCCAGAACCCCGTGCCAATGACCCCGGAAGCACCAGCCGAGCACGCCGGAACCACCTGCTCGACTCGCCAGAACCACCTGCCGGACACGCAAAAATCACCTGCCGGCTACGCCACAAGCAGCTGGGGAACACTTCGGAATCACCTGCCGGGCTTGCTGGAACCACCTGCCGGTCATGCCAAAATCACCTGCCAACTACGCCAGTACCACTTGGCGGACACTGTGGAAACACCTGTCGGGCCGGCCGGAACCACATCCCAGACGTGCCAGAAAAATGTGCATGAGATGCTGGAACCACACCCCGAACAGACGGAAAACACCTGCCAGACCCGTCTGAACAACCTGCCGAGCACGCCGGAGCCACCTGCTCGACTCGCCGGAACCACCTACCTGACATGCCCAAATCACCAGCCGGGTAGGCCAGAACCACTTGGCGGACACTCCGGAATCATCTGCCGGACATGCCGGAACCAGCTCTCAGACACACCAGAACCACGTGCTGGAGATGCCGGAAGCACCTGCCGAGCATGCCGGAGCCACCTGCTCGACTAGCCAGAACCACCTTCCGGACACGCCAAAATCACCTGCCGGGTACGCCAGAGCCACCTGGCGGACACTCCGAAATCACCTGTCGCGCATGCCGGAACCACCTCTCAGACGTGCCGGAAGCACGTGCCGGACACGCCGGAATCACCTACCGGACAGACTGGAACCACCTGCCGAGCACGCCGGAGCCACCTGTTCGACTCGCTGGAACCACCTGCCGGACAGGCCAATATCAACTGCTGGCTATGCCAGAACCACCAGGCGGACGGTCCGGAATCACCTGCCAGCCATGGCGGAACCACCTCTCAGACGTACCAGAACCACCTGCCGGAGAAGCTGGAAACACGTCCTGGACAGTCTGGAACCACCTGCCGGCCAAGCCTGAACCACCTGCCAAGCACAACTGAACAACCTGCCAGACACGCCAAAATCACCTGCGTGTTATGCCAGAACCACTTGGAGGACTCTCTGGGATGACCTTCCGGGCATGCCGGAACCACCTCTCAGACGTGCCAGAACCATGTGGCGGACAGTCCGGAATCACCTGTTGGGCATGCGCAACCACCTCTGAGACGTACCAGAACCACATGCCGTGCAGGCTGGAACCACCTACCGGACAGACCGGAATCACCTTTCGGGCATGCCGGAACCACCTGTCAGATGTGCCAGAAACACGTGCCGGAGACGCCGGAAGCACCTGCCAAGCACGTTGGAACCACCTGCTCAACTCGCCTGAACCACCTGCCGGACATGCCAAAATCACCTGCCGACTATGCCAGAACCACTTGGCGAACACTCCGGAATCACTTGCCGGGCATGCAGGAACCACCTCTCACACATGCCAGAACCCCGTGCCAATGACCCCGGAAGCACCAGCCGAGCACGCAGGAACCACCTGCTCGACACGCCAGAACCACCTGCCGATCACGCAAAAATCACCTGCCGGCTACGCCACAACCAGTTGGTGAACACTTTGGAATCTCCTGCCAGGCTTGCTGGAACCACCTGCCAGTCATGCCAAAATCACCTGCCAACTACGCCAGAACCGCTTGGCGGACACTGCGGAAACACCTGTCGGGCCGGCTGGAACCACATCTCAGACGTGCCAGAAACGTGTTCATGAGATGCTGGAACCACACCCGGAACAGACGGATACCACCTGCCAGACCCGCCTGAACCACCTGCCGAGCACGCTGGAACCACCTGCTCGACTCACCGGTACCACCTCCCTGACACGCCAAAATCACCTGCTGGGTATGCCAGAACCACTTGGCGGACACTCCGGAATCATCTTCTGGACATGCCGGAACCAGCTCTCAGACACACCAGAACCACGTGCCGGAGACGCCGGAAGCACCTGCCGAGCATGCCGGAGCCACCTGCTCGACTCGCCAGAAACACCTGCCGGACACGCCAAAATCACCTCCCGGGTACGCCAGAACCACCTGGCGGAAACTCCGAAACCACCTGTCGCGCATGCCGGAACCACCTCTCAGACGTGCCGGAAGCACGTGCCGGACACTCCGGAATCTCCTACCGGACAGACCGGAACCACCTGCCGAGCACGCCGGAGCCACCTGTTGGACTCGCTGGAACCACCTGCCGGACAGGCCAATATCAACTGCTGGCTATGCCAGAACCACCTGGGGGACAGTCCGGGATCACCTGCCAGCCATGGCGGAACCACCTCTCAGACGTACCAGAACCACCTGCCGGAGAAGCTGGAAACACGTCCTGGACAGACTGGAACCACGTGACGGCCATGCCTGAACCACCTGCCGAGCACGGCGGAACCACCTGCCGGACACACCAAAATCACCTGCGGGCTACGCCAGAACCACTTGGACGACTCTCCGAAATGACCTGCCGGGCATGTTGGAACCACCTCTCAGACGTGCCAGAAGCACGTGGCGGACAGTCCGGAATCACCTGTTGGGCTTACGCAACCACCTCTGACACGTACCAGAAACACGTGCCGTGCACGCCGGAACCACCTACCGGACAGACCGGAATCAACTTTTGGGCTTGCCGGAACCACCAGTCAGATGTGCCAGAAACACGTGCCGGAGACGCCGGAAGCACCTGCCGAGCACGTCGCAACCACCTGCTCAACTCGCCTGAACCACCTGCCGGACACGCCAAAGTCAGCTGCCCGCTACACCAGCACCACTTCGGGGACAAGCCGGAATCATGTGAGGGGCATGCCGGAACAGCCTCTCAGACTGAACCTCGTGCCGCACACCACAGAACCACCTGCCGGACAGACCGGAACCACCTGCCGGACACGCCGGAACCACCGGCTCGACCTGCCGGAACGACAGCTGGACATGCAAAATCACCTGCCGGCTACGCCGGAAACACTTGGCGAACACTCCGGAATCACCTGCCGGGCATGCCGGAACCACCTCTCAGATATGCCAGAACCACGTGCCAATGACCCCGGAAGCACCAGCCGAGCACACCGGAACCACCTGCTCGACTCCCCAGAACCACCTGCCGGACACGCAAAAATCACCTGCCGGCTACGCCACAACCAGTTGGGGAACACTTCGGAATCACCTGCCGGGCTTGCTGGAACCACCTGCCGGTCATGCCAAAATCACCTGCCAACTACGCCAGTACCACTTGGCGGACACTGTGGAAACACCTGTCGGGCCGGCCGGAACCACATCTCAGACGTGCCAGAACCATGTGCAAGAGATGCAGGAACCACACCCCGAACAGACGGAAAACACCGGCCAGACCCGTCTGAACAACCTGCCGAGCAAGCCGGAGCCACCTGCTCGACTCGCCAGAACCACCTACCTGACATGCCCAAATCACCAACCGGGTATGCCAGAACCACTTGGCGGACACTCCGGAATCATCTGCCGGACATGCCGGAACCAGCTCTCAGACACACCAGAACCACGTGCCGGAGCCGCCGGAAGCACCTGCCGAGGATTCCGGAGCCACCTGCTCGACTAGCCCGAACCACATTCCGGACACGCCAAAATCACCTGCCGGGTACGCCAGAACCACCTGGCCGACACTCCAAAATTACCTGTCGCGCATGCCGGAACCACCTCTCAGACGTGCCAGAAGCAGGTGCCGGACACGCCGGAATCACCTACCGGACAGACCGGAACCACCTGCCGAGCACGCCGGAGCCACCTGTTCGACTCGCTGGAACCACCTGCCGGACAGGCCAATATCAACTGCTGGCTATGCCAGAACCACCTGGGGGACGGTCCGGAATCGCCTGCCAGCCATGGCGGAACCACCTCTCAGACGTACCAGAACCACCTGCCGGAGAATCTGGGAACACGTCCTGGACAGACTGGAACCACGTGACGGCCATGCCTGAACCACCTGCCGAGCACGGCGGAACCACCTGCCGGACACGCCAAAATCACCTGCGGGCTACGCCAGAACCACTTGGACGACTCTCCGAAATGACCTGCCGGGCATGTTGGAACCACCTCTCAGACGTACCAGAAGCACGTGGCGGACAGTCCGGAATCACCTGTTGGGCATACGCAACCACCTCTGACACGTACCAGAACGACGTGCCGTGCACGCCGGAACCACCTACCGGACAGACCGGAATCAACTTTTGGGCATGCCGGAACCACCAGTCAGATGTGCCAGAAACACGTGCCGGAGACGCCGGAAGCACCTGCCGAGCACGTCGCAACCACCTGCTCAACTCGCCTGAACCACCTGCCGGACACGCCAAAATCACCTGCCAACTACGCCAGTACCACTTGGCGGACACTGTGGAAACACCTGTCGGGCCGGCCGGAACCACATCCCAGACGTGCCAGAAAAACGTGCATGAGATGCTGGAACCACACCCCGAACAGACGGAAAACACCTGCCAGACCCGTCTGAACAACCTGCCGAGCACGCCGGAGCCACCTGCTCGACTCGCCGGAACCACCTACCTGACATGCCAAAATCACCAGCCGGGTATGCCAGAACCACCTGGCGGACACTCCGAAATCACCTTTCGCGCATGCCGGAACCACCTCTCACACGTGCCGGAAGCACGTGCCGGACACGCCGGAATCTCCTACCGGACAGACTGGAACCACCTGCCGAGCACGCCGGAGCCACCTGTTCGACTCGCTGGAACCACCTGCCGGACAGGCCAATATCAACTGCTGGCTATGCCAGAACCACCGGGCGGACGGTCCGGAATCACCTGCCAGCCATGGCGGAACCACCTCTCAGACGTACCAGAACCACCTGCCGGAGAAGCTGGAAACACGTCCTGGACAGTCTGGAACCACCTGCCGGCCAAGCCTGAACCACCTGCCAAGCACAACAGAACAACCTGCCAGACACGCCAAAATCACCTGCGTGTTATGCCAGAACCACTTGGAGGACTCTCTGGGATGACCTGCCGGGCATGCCGGAACCACCTGTCAGACGTGCCAGAACCATGTGGCGGACAGTCCGGAATCACCTGTTGGGCATGCGCAACCACCTCTGAGACGTACCAGAACCACATGCCGTGCAGGCTGGAACCACCTACCGGACAGACCGGAATCACCTTTCGGGCATGCCGGAACCACCTGTCAGATGTGCCAGAAACACGTGCCGTAGACGCCGGAAGCACCTGCCAAGCACGTTGGAACCACCTGCTCAACTCGCCTGAACCACCTGCCGGACATGCCAAAATCACCTGCCGACTATGCCAGAACCACTTGGCGAACACTCCGGAATCACTTGCCGGGCATGCAGGAACCACCTCTCAGACATGCCAGAACCCCGTACCAATGACCCCGGAAGCACCAGCCGAGCACGCAGGAACCACCTGCTCGACACGCCAGAACCACCTGCCGATCACGCAAAAATCACCTGCCGGCTACGCCACAACCAGTTGGTGAACACTTGGAATCACCTGCCGGGATTGCTGGAACCACCTGCCGGTCATGCCAAAATCACCTGCCAGCTACGCCAGTACCACTTGGCGGACACTGTGGAAACACCTGTCGGTCCGGCCGGAACCACATCTCAGACGTGCCAGAACCATGTGCATGAGATGCTGGAACCACACCCCGAACAGACGGAAAACACCTGCCAGACCCTTCGGAACAACCTGCTGAGCACGCCGGAGCCACCTGCTCGACTCGCCGGAACCACCTGCCGGACACACCAAAATCACCTGCCCGCTACACCAGCACCACTTCGGGGACAAGCCAGAATCACGGGAGGGGCATGCCGGCACAGCCTCTCAGACTGAACCTCGTGCCGGACACCACAGAACCACCTGCCGGACAGACCGGAACCACCTGCCGGACACGCCGGAGCCACCTGCTCGACTCGCCGGAACCACCTACCTGACATGCCCAAATCACCATCCGGGTATGCCAGAACCACTTGGCGGACACTCCGGAATCATCTGCTGGACACGCCGGAACCAGCTCTCAGATACACCACAACCACGTGCCGGAGACGCCAGAAGCACCTGCCGAGCATGCCGGAGCCACCTGTTCGACTCGCCAGAAACACCTGCCGGACACGCCAAAATCACCTGCCGGGTACGCCAGAACCACCTGGCGGACACTCCGAAATCACCTGTCGCGCATGCCGGAACCAAATATCAGACGTCCCGGAAGCACGTGCCGGACACGCCGGAATCACCTACCGGACAGACCGGAACCACCTGCCGAGCACGCCGGAGCCACCTGTTCGATTCGCTGGAACCACCTGCCGGACAGGCCAATATCAAATGCTGGCTATGCCAGAACCACCTGGGGGACGGTCCGGGATCACCTGCCAGCCATGGCGGAACCACCTCTCAGACGTACCAGAACCACCTGCCGGAGAAGCTGGAAACACGTCCTGGACAGACTGGAACCACGTGACGGCCATGCCTGAACCACCTGCCGAGCACGGCGGAACCACCTGCTGGACACGCCAAAATCAACTGCGGGCTACGCCAGAACCACTTGGACGACCGTCCGAAATGACCTGCCGGGCATGTTGGAACCACCTCTCAGACGTGCCAGAAGCATGTGGCAGACAGTCCGGAATCACCTGTTGGGCATACGCAACCACCTCTGACACGTACCAGAACCACGTGCCGTGCACGCCGGAACCACCTACCGGACAGACCGGAATCAACTTTTGGGCATGCCGGAACCACCAGTCAGATGTGCCAGAAACACGTGCCGGAGACGCCGGAAGCACCTGCCGAGCACGTCGCAACCACCTGATCAACTCGCCTGAACCACCTGCCGGTCACGCCAAAATCAACTGCCCACTGCACCAGCACCACTTCGGGGACAAGCCGGAATCACGTGAGGGGCATGCCGGCACAGCCTCTGAGACTGAACCTCGTGCCGGACACCACAGAACCACCTGCCGGACAGACCGGAACCACCTGCCGGACACGCCGGAACCACCGGCTCGACCCGCCGGAACGACCGCTGGACATGCAAGATCACCTGCCGGCTACGCCGGAAACACTTGGCGAACACTCCGGAATCACCTGCCGGGCATGCCGGAACCACCAGTCAGATGTGCCAGAAACACGTGCCGGAGACGCCGGAAGCACCTGCCGAGCACGTCGCAACCACCTGATCAACTCGCCTGAACCACCTGCCGGACACGCCAAAATCACCTGCCCACTGCACCAGCACCACTTCGGGGACAAGCCGGAATCACGTGAGGGGCATGCCGGCACAGCCTCTCAGACTGAACCTCGTGCCGGACACCACAGAACCACCTGCCGGACAGACCGGAACCACCTGCCGGACACGCCGGAACCACCGGCTCGACCCGCCGGAACGACCGTTGGACATGCAAGATCACCTGCCGGCTACGCCGGAAACACTTGGCGAACACTCCGGAATCACCTGCCGGGCATGCCGGAACCACCTCTCAGATATGCCACAACCACGTGCAAATGAAGCCGGAAGCACCTGCGGAGCACGCCGGAACCACCTGCTCGACTCGCCAGAACCACCTGCCGGACATGCAAAAATCACCTGCCGGCTACGCCACAACCAGTTGGGGAACACTTCGGAATCACCTGCCGGGCTTGCTGGAACCACCTGCCGGTCATGCCAAAATCACCTGCCAACTACGCCAGTAGCACTTGGCGGACACTGTGGAAACACCTGTCGGGCCGGCCGGAACCACATCTCAGACGTGCCAGAACCATGTGCATGAGATGCTGGAACCACACCCCGAACAGACGGAAAACACCTGCCAGACCCGTCTGAACAACCTGCCGAGCACGCCGGAGCCACCTGCTCGACTCGCCGGAGCCACCTACCTGACATGCCCAAATCACCAGCCGGGTATGCCAGAACCACTTGGCGGACACTCCGGAATCATCTGCTGGACACGCAGGAACCAGCTCTCAGACACACCACAACCACGTGCCGGAGACGCCGGAAGCACCTGCCGAGCATGCCGGAGCCACCTGTTCGACTCGCCAGAAACACCTGCCGGACACGCCAAAATCACCTGCCGGGTACGCCAGAACCACCTGGCGGACACTCCGAAATCACCTGTCGCGCATGCCGGAACCAAATATCAGACGTGCCGGAAGCACGTGCCGGACACGCCGGAATCACCTACCGGACAGACCGGAACCACCTGCCGAGCACGCCGGAGCCACCTGTTCGACTCGCTGGAACCACCTGCCGGACAGGCCAATATCAACTGCTGGCTATGCCAGAACCACCTGGGGGACGGTCCGGGATCACCTGCCAGCCATGGCGGAACCACCTCTCAGACGTACCAGAACCACCTGCCGGAGAAGCTGGAAACACGTCCTGGACAGACTGGAACCACGTGACGGCCATGCCTGAACCACCTGCCGAGCACGGCGGAACCACCTGCCGGACACGCCAAAATCACCTGCGGGCTACGCCAGAACCACTTGGACGACCGTCCGAAATGACCTGCCGGGCATGTTGGAACCACCTCTCAGACGTGCCAGAAGCACGTGGCAGACAGTCCGGAATCACCTGTTGGGCATACGCAACCACCTCTGACACGTACCAGAACCACGTGCCGTGCACGCCGGAACCACCTACCGGACAGACCGGAATCAACTCTTGGGCATGCCGGAACCACCAGTCAGATGTGCCAGAAACACGTGCCGGAGACGCCGGAAGCACCTGCCGAGCACGTCGCAACCACCTGATCAACTCGCCTGAACCACCTGCCGGACACGCCAAAATCACCTGCCCACTGCACCAGCACCACTTCGGGGACAAGCCGGAATCACGTGAGGGGCATGCCGGCACAGCCTCTCAGACTGAACCTCGTGCCAGACACCACAGAACCACCTGCCGGACAGACCGGAACCACCTGCCGGACACGCCGGAACCACCGGCTCGACCCGCCGGAACGACCGCTGGACATGCAAGATCACCTGCCGGCTACGCCGGAAACACTTGGCGAACACTCCGGAATCACCTGCCGGGCATGCCGGAACCACCTCTCAGATATGCCAGAACCACGTGCCAATGACCCCGGAAGCACCTGCCGAGCACGCCGGAACCACCTGCTCGACTCGCCAGAACCACCTGCCGGACACGCAAAAATCACCTGCCGGCTACGCCACAACCAGTTGGGGAACACTTCGGAATCACCTGCCGGGCTTGCTGGAACCACCTGCCGGTCATGCCAAAATCACCGGCCAACTACGCCAGTAGCACTTGGTGGACACTGTGGAAACACCTGTCGGGCCGGCCGGAACCACATCTCAGACGTGCCAGAACCATGTGCATGAGATGCTGGAACCACACCCCGAACAGACGGAAAACACCTGCCAGACCCGTCTGAACAACCTGCCGAGCACGCCGGAGCCACCTGCTCGACTCGCCGGAACCACCTACCTGACATGCCCAAATCACCAGCCGGGTATGCCAGAACCACTTGGCGGACACTCCGGAATCATCTGCCGGACATGCCGGAACCAGCTCTCAGACACACCACAACCACGTGCCGGAGACGCCGGAAGCACCTGCCGAGCATGCCGGAGCCACCTGCTCGACTCGCCAGAAACACCTGCCGGACACGCCAAAATCACCTCCCGGGTATGCCAGAACCACCTGTCGGAAACTCCGAAACCACCTGTCGCGCATGCCGGAACCACCTCTCAGACGTGCCGGAAGCACGTGCCGGACACGCCGGAATCTCCTACCGGACAGACCGGAACCACCTGCCGAGCACGCCGGAGCCACCTGTTGGACTCGCTGGAACCACCTGCCGGACAGGCCAATATCAACTGCTGGCTATGCCAGAACCACCTGGGGGACAGTCCGGGATCACCTGCCAGCCATGGCGGAACCACCTCTCAGACGTACCAGAACCACCTGCCGGAGAAGCTGGAAACACGTCCTGGACAGACTGGAACCACGTGACGGCCATGCCTGAACCACCTTCCTAACACGGCGGAACCACCTGCCGGACACGCCAAAATCACCTGCGGGCTACGCCAGAACCACTTGGACGACTCTCCGAAATGACCTGCCGGGCATGTTGGAACCACCTCTCAGACGTGCCAGAAGCACGTGGCGGACAGTCCGGAATCACCTGTTGGGCATACGCAACCACCTCTGACACGTACCAGAACCACGTGCCGTGCACGCCAGAACCACCTACCGGACAGACCGGAATCAACTTTTGGGCATGCCGGAACCACCAGTCAGATGTGCCAGAAACACGTGCCGGAGACGCCGGAAGCACCTGCCGAGCACGTCGCAACCACCTGCTCAACTCGCCTGAACCACCTGCCGGACACGCCAAAATCACCTGCCCCTTACAACAGCACCACTTCGGGGACAAGCCGGAATCACGTGAGGGGCATGCCGGCACAGCCTCTCAGACTGAACCTCGTGCCGGACACCACAGAACCACCTGCCGGACAGACCGGAACCACCTGCCGGACACGCCGGAACCACCGGCTCGACCCGCCGGAACGACCGCTGGACATGCAAAATCACCTGCCGGCCACGCCGAAAACACTTGGCGAACACTCCGGAATCACCTGCCGGGCATGCCGGAACCACCTCTCAGATATGCCAGAACCACGTGCCAATGACCCCGGAAGCACCTGCCGAGCACGCCGGAACCACCTGCTCGACTCGCCAGAACCACCTGCCGGACACGCAAAAATCACCTGCCGGCTACGCCACAACCAGTTGGGGAACACTTCGGAATCACCTGCCGGGCTTGCTGGAACCACCTGCCGGTCATGCCAAAATCACCTGCCAACTACGCCAGTACCACTTGGCGGACACTGTGGAAACACCTGTCGGGCCGGCCGGAACCACATCTCAGACGTGCCAGAACCATGTGCATGAGATGCTGGAACCACACCCCGAACAGACGGAAAACACCTGCCAGACGCGTCTGAACAACCTGCCGAGCACGCCGGAGCCACCTACCTGACATGCCCAAATCACCAGCCGGGTATGCCAGAACCACTTGGCGGACACTCCGGAATCATCTGCCGGACATGCCGGAACCAGCTCTCAGACACACCAGAACCACGTGCCGGAGACGCCGGAAGCACCTGCCGAGCATGCCGGAGCCACATGCTCGACTCGCCAGAAATACCTGCCGGACACGCCAAAATCACCTCCCGGGTACGCCAGAACCACCTGGCCGACACTCCGAAATCACCTGTCGCGCATGCCGGAACCACCTCTCAGACGTGCTGGAAGCACGTGCCGGACACGCCGGAATCACCTACCGGACAGACCGGAACCACCTGCCGAGCACGCCGGAGCCACCTGTTCGACTCGCTGGAACCACCTGCCGGACAGGCCAATATCAACTGCTGGCTATGCCAGAACCACCTGGGGGACAGTCTGGGATCACCTGCCATCCATGGCGGAACCACCTCTCAGACGTACCAGAACCACCTGCCGGAGAAGCTGGAAACACGTCGTGGACAGACTGGAACCACGTGACGGCCATGCCTGAACCACCTGCCGAGCACGGCGGAACCACCTGCCGGACACGCCAAAATCACCTGCGGGATACGCCAGAACCACTTGGACGACTCTCCGAAATGATCTGCCGGGCATGTTGGAACCACCTCTCAGACGTGCCAGAAGCACGTGGCGGACAGTCCGGAATCACCTGTTGGGCATACGCAACCACCTCTGACACGTACCAGAACCACGTGCCGTGCACGCCGGAACCACCTACCGGACAGACCGGAATCAACTTTTGGGCATGCCGGAACCACCAGTCAGATGTGCCAGAAACACGTGCCGGAGACGCCGGAAGCACCTGCCGAGCACGTCGCAACCACCTGCTCAACTCGCCTGAACCACCTGCCGGACACGCCATAATCACCAGCCCGCTACACCAGCACCACTTCGGGGACAAGCCGGAATCACGTGAGGGGCATGCCGGCACAGCCTCTCAGGCTGAACCTCGTGCCGGACACCACAGAACCACCTGCCGGACAGACCGGAACCACCTGCCGGACACGCCGGAACCACCGGCTCGACCCGCCGGAACGACCGCTGGACATGCAAAATCACCTGCCGGCCACGCCGTAAACACTTGGCGAACACTCCGGAATCACCTGCCGGGCATGCCGGAACCACCTCTCAGATATGCCAGAACCACGTGCCAATGACCCCGGAAGCACCTGCCGAGCACGCCGGAACCACCTGCTCGACTCGCCAGAACCACCTGCCGGACACGCAAAAATCACCTGCCGGCTACGCCACAACCAGTTCGGGAACACTTCGGAATCACTTGCCGGGCTTGCATGAACCACCTGCCCGTCATGCCAAAATCACCTGCCAACTACGCCAGTAGCACTTGGCGGACACTGTGGAAACACCTGTAGGGCCGGCCGGAACCACATCTCAGACGTGCCAGAACCATGTGCATGAGATGCAGGAACCACACCCCGAAAAGACGGAAAACACCTGCCAGAGCCGTCTGAACAACCTGCCGAGCACGCCGGAGCCACCTGTTCGACTCGCTGGAACCACCTGACGGACAGGCCAATATCAACTGCTGGCTATGCCAGAACCACCTGGGGAACGGTCCGGAATCACCTGCCCGCCATGGCGGAACCACCTCTCAGACGTACCAGAACCACCTGCCGGAGAAGCTGGAAACACGTCGTGGACAGACTGGAACCACGTGACGGCCATGCCTGAACCACCTGCCGAGCACGGCGGAACCACCTGCCGGACACGCCAAAATCAACTGCGGGCTACGCCAGAACCACTTGGACGACCCTCCGAAATGACCTGCCGGGCATGTTGGAACCACCTCTCAGACGTGCCAGAAGCACGTGGCAGACAGTCCGGAATCACCTGTTGGGCATACGCAACCACCTCTGACACGTACCAGAACCACGTGCCGTGCACGCCGGAACCACCTACCGGACTGACCGGAATGAACTCTTGGGCATGCCGGAACCACCAGTCAGATGTGCCAGAAACACGTGCCGGAGACGCCGGAAGCACCTGCCGAGCACGTCGCAACCACCTGATCAACTCGCCTGAACCACCTGCCGGACACGCCAAAATCACCTGCCCACTGCACCAGCACCACTTCGGGGACAAGCCGGAATCACGTGAGGGGCATGCCGGCACAGCCTCTCAGACTGAACCTCGTGCCGGACACCACAGAACCACCTGTCGGACAGACCGGAACCACCTGCCGGACACGCCGGAACCACCGGCTCGACCCGCCGGAACGACCGCTGGACATGCAAGATCACCTGCCGGCTACGCCGGAAACACTTGGCGAACACTCCGGAATCACCTGCCGGGCATGCCGGAACCACCTCTCAGATATGCCAGAACCACGTGCCAATGACCCCGGAAGCACCTGCCGAGCACGCCGGAACCACCTGCTCGACTCGCCAGAACCACCTGCCAGACACGCAAAAATCACCTGCCGGCTACGCCACAACCAGTTGGGGAACACTTCGGAATCACCTGCCGGGCTTGCTGGAACCACCTGCCGGTCATGCCAAAATCACCTTCCAACTACGCCAGTAGCACTTGGTGGACACTGTGGAAACACCTGTCGGGCTGGCCGGAACCACATCTCAGACGTGCCAGAACCATGTGCATGAGATGCTGGAACCACACCCCGAACAGACGGAAAACACCTGCCAGACCCGTCTGAAAAACCTGCCGAGCACGCCGGAGCCACCTGCTCGACTCGCCGGAGCCACCTACCTGACATGCCCAAATCACCAGCCGGGTATGCCAGAACCACTTGGCGGACACTCCGGAATCATCTGCCGGACATGCCGGAACCAGCTCTCAGACACACCAGAACCACGTGCCGGAGACGCCGGAAGCACCTGCCGAGCATGCCGGAGCCACGTGCTCGACTCGCCAGAAACACCTGCCGGACACCCCAAAATCACCTGCCGGGTACACCAGAACCACCTGGCGGATACTCTGAAATGACCTGTCGCGCATGCCGGAACCACCTCTCAGACGTGCCGGAAGCACGTGCCGGACACGCCGGAATCACCTACCGGACAGACCGGAACCACCTGCCGAGCACGCCGGAGCCACCTGTTCGACTCGCTGGAACCACCTGCCGGACAGGCCAATATCAACTGCTGGCTATGCCAGAACCACCTGGGGGACGGTCCGGAATCACCTGCCAGCCATGGCGGAACCACCTCTCAGACGTACCAGAACCACCTGCCGGAGAAGCTGGAAACACGTCCTGGACAGTCTGGAACCACCTGCCGGCCAAGCCTGAACCACCTGCCAAGCACAACGGAACAACCTGCCAGACACGCCAAAATCGCCTGCGTGTTATGCCAGAACCACTTGGAGGACTCTCTGGGATGACCTGCCGGGCATGCCGGAACCACCTCTCAGACGTGCCAGAACCATGTGGCGGACAGTCCGGAATCACCTGTTGGGCATGCGCAACCACCTCTGAGACGTACCAGAACCACATGCCTTGCAGGCTGGAACCACCTACCGGACAGACCGGAATCACCTTTCGGGCATGCCGGAACCACCTGTCAGATGTGCCAGAAACACGTGCCGGAGACGCCGGAAGCACCTGCCAAGCACGTTGGAACCACCTGCTGAACTCGCCTGAACCACCTACCGGACATGCCAAAATCACCTGCCGACTATGCCAGAACCACTTGGCGAACACTCCGGAATCACATGCCGGGCATGCAGGAACCACCTCTCAGACATGCCAGAACCCCGTGCCAATGACCCCGGAAGCACCAGCCGAGCACGCCGGAACCACCTGCTCGACTCGCCAGAACCACCTGCCGATCACGCAAAAATCACCTGCCGGCTACGCCACAACCAGTTGGTGAACACTTTGGAATCACCTGCCAGGCTTGCTGGAACCACCTGCCAGTCATGCCAAAATCACCTGCCAACTACGCCAGAACCGCTTGGCGGACACTGCGGAAACACCTGTCGGGCCGGCTGGAACCACATCTCAGACGTGCCAGAAACGTGTTCATGAGATGCTGGAACCACACCCCGAACAGACGGATACCACCTGCCAGAACCGCCTGAACCACCTGCTGAGCACGCCGGAACCAAATGCTCGACTCACCGGTACCACCTCCCTGACACGCCAAAATCACCTGCTGGGTATGCCAGAACCACTTGGCGGACACTCCGGAATCATCTGCCGGACATGCCGGAACCAGCTCTCAGACACACCAGAACCAAGTGCCGGAGACGCCGGAAGCACCTGCCGAGCATGCCGGAGCCACCTGCTCGACTCGCCAGAAACACCTGCCGGACACGCCAGAATCACCTGCCGGGTACGACAGAACCACCTGGCGGACACTACGGAATCACCTGCCGCGCATGCCGGAACCACCTCTCAGACGTGCCGGAAGCACGTGCCGGACATGCCGGAAACACCTACCGGACAGACCGGAACCACCTGCCAAGAACGCCGGAGCCACCTGTTCGACTCGCTGGAACCACCTGCCGGACAGGCCAATATCAACTGCTGTCTATGCCAGAACCACCTGGGGGACAGTCCGGGATCACCTGCCAGCCATGGCGGAACCACCTCTCAGACGTACCAGAACCACCTGCCGGAGAAGCTGGAAACACGTCCTGGGCAGACTGGAACCACGTGACGGCCATGCCTGAACCACCTGCCGAGCACGGCGGAACAACCTGCCGGACACGCCAAAATCACCTGCGGGCTACGCCAGAACCACTTGGACGACTCTCCGAAATGACCTGCCGGGCATGTTGGAACCACCTCTCAGACGTGCCAGAAGCACGTGGCGGACAGTCCGGAATCACCTGTTGGGCATACGCAACCACCTCTGACACGTACCAGAACCACGTGCTGTGCACGCCGGAACCGCCTACCGGACAGACCGGAATCAACTTTTGGGCATGCCGGAACCACCAGTCAGATGTGCCAGAAACACGTGCCGGAGACGCCGGAAGCATCTGCCGAGCACGTCGCAACCACCTGCTCAACTCGCCTGAACCACCTGCCGGACACGCCAAAATCACCTGCCCGCTACACCAGCACCACTTCGGGGACAAGCCGGAATCACGTGAGGGGCATGCCGGCACAGCCTCTCAGACTGAACCTCGTGCCGGACACCACAGAACCACCTGCCGGACAGACCGGAACCACCTGCCGGACACGCCGGAACCACCGGCTCGACCCGCCGGAACGACCGCTGGACATGCAAAATCACCTGCCGGCTACGCCGGAAACACTTGGCGAACACTCCGGAATCACCTGCCGGGCATGCCGGAACCACCTCTCAGATATGCCAGAACCACGTGCCAATGACCCCGGAAGCACCTGCTGAGCACGCCGGAACCACGTGCTCGACTCGCCAGAACCACCTGCCGGACACGCAAAAATCACCTGCCGGCTACGCCACAACCAGTTGGGGAACACTTCGGAATCACCTGCCGGGCTTGCTGGAACCACCTGCCGGTCATGCCAAAATCACCTGCCAACTACGCCAGTACCACTTGGCGGACACTGTGGAAACACCTGTCGGGCCAGCCGGAACCACATCTCAGACGTGCCAGATCCATGTGAATGAGATGCTGGAACCACACCCCGAACAGACGGAAAACACCTGCCAGACCCGTCTGAACAACCTGCCGAGCACGCCGGAGCCAGCTGCTCGACTCGCCGGAACCACCTACCTGACATGCCCAAATCACCACCCGGGTATGCCAGAACCACTTGGCGGACACTCCGGAATCATCTGCCGGACATGCCGGAACCAGCTCTCAGACACACCAGAACCACGTGCCGGAGCCGCCGGAAGCACCTGCCGAGGATTCCGGAGCCACCTGCTCGACTAGCCCGAACCACATTCCGGACACGCCAAAATCACCTGCCGGGTACGCCAGAACCACCTGGCCGACACTCCAAAATTACCTGTCGCGCATGCCGGAACCACCTCTCAGACGTGCCAGAAGCAGGTGCCGGACACGCCGGAATCACCTACCGGACAGACCGGAACCACCTGCCGAGCACGCCGGAGCCACCTGTTCGACTCGCTGGAACCACCTGCCGGACAGGCCAATATCAACTGCTGGCTATGCCAGAACCACCTGGGGGACGGTCCGGAATCGCCTGCCAGCCATGGCGGAACCACCTCTCAGACGTACCAGAACCACCTGCCGGAGAATCTGGGAACACGTCCTGGACAGACTGGAACCACGTGACGGCCATGCCTGAACCACCTGCCGAGCACGGCGGAACCACCTGCCGGACACGCCAAAATCACCTGCGGGCTACGCCAGAACCACTTGGACGACTCTCCGAAATGACCTGCCGGGCATGTTGGAACCACCTCTCAGACGTACCAGAAGCACGTGGCGGACAGTCCGGAATCACCTGTTGGGCATACGCAACCACCTCTGACACGTACCAGAACCACGTGCCGTGCACGCCGGAACCACCTACCGGACAGACCGGAATCAACTTTTGGGCATGCCGGAACCACCAGTCAGATGTGCCAGAAACACGTGCCGGAGACGCCGGAAGCACCTGCCGAGCACGTCGCAACCACCTGCTCAACTCGCCTGAACCACCTGCCGGACACGCCAAAATCACCTGCCAACTACGCCAGTACCACTTGGCGGACACTGTGGAAACACCTGTCGGGCCGGCCGGAACCACATCCCAGACGTGCCAGAAAAATGTGCATGAGATGCTGGAACCACACCCCGAACAGACGGAAAACACCTGCCAGACCCGTCTGAACAACCTGCCGAGCACGCCGGAGCCACCTGCTCGACTCGCCGGAACCACCTACCTGACATGCCAAAATCACCAGCCGGGTATGCCAGAACCACCTGGCGGACACTCCGAAATCACCTTTCGCGCATGCCGGAACCACCTCTCAGACGTGCCGGAAGCACGTGCCGGACACGCCGGAATCTCCTACCGGACAGACTGGAACCACCTGCCGAGCACGCCGGAGCCACCTGTTCGACTCGCTGGAACCACCTGCCGGACAGGCCAATATCAACTGCTGGCTATGCCAGAACCACCGGGCGGACGGTCCGGAATCACCTGCCAGCCATGGCGGAACCACCTCTCAGACGTACCAGAACCACCTGCCGGAGAAGCTGGAAACACGTCCTGGACAGTCTGGAACCACCTGCCGGCCAAGCCTGAACCACCTGCCAAGCACAACAGAACAACCTGCCAGACACGCCAAAATCACCTGCGTGTTATGCCAGAACCACTTGGAGGACTCTCTGGGATGACCTGCCGGGCATGCCGGAACCACCTGTCAGACGTGCCAGAACCATGTGGCGGACAGTCCGGAATCACCTGTTGGGCATGCGCAACCACCTCTGAGACGTACCAGAACCACATGCCGTGCAGGCTGGAACCACCTACCGGACAGACCGGAATCACCTTTCGGGCATGCCGGAACCACCTGTCAGATGTGCCAGAAACACGTGCCGTAGACGCCGGAAGCACCTGCCAAGCACGTTGGAACCACCTGCTCAACTCGCCTGAACCACCTGCCGGACATGCCAAAATCACCTGCCGACTATGCCAGAACCACTTGGCGAACACTCCGGAATCACTTGCCGGGCATGCAGGAACCACCTCTCAGACATGCCAGAACCCCGTACCAATGACCCCGGAAGCACCAGCCGAGCACGCAGGAACCACCTGCTCGACACGCCAGAACCACCTGCCGATCACGCAAAAATCACCTGCCGGCTACGCCACAACCAGTTGGTGAACACTTGGAATCACCTGCCGGGATTGCTGGAACCACCTGCCGGTCATGCCAAAATCACCTGCCAGCTACGCCAGTACCACTTGGCGGACACTGTGGAAACACCTGTCGGTCCGGCCGGAACCACATCTCAGACGTGCCAGAACCATGTGCATGAGATGCTGGAACCACACCCCGAACAGACGGAAAACACCTGCCAGACCCTTCGGAACAACCTGCTGAGCACGCCGGAGCCACCTGCTCGACTCGCCGGAACCACCTGCCGGACACACCAAAATCACCTGCCCGCTACACCAGCACCACTTCGGGGACAAGCCAGAATCACGGGAGGGGCATGCCGGCACAGCCTCTCAGACTGAACCTCGTGCCGGACACCACAGAACCACCTGCCGGACAGACCGGAACCACCTGCCGGACACGCCGGAGCCACCTGCTCGACTCGCCGGAACCACCTACCTGACATGCCCAAATCACCATCCGGGTATGCCAGAACCACTTGGCGGACACTCCGGAATCATCTGCTGGACACGCCGGAACCAGCTCTCAGATACACCACAACCACGTGCCGGAGACGCCAGAAGCACCTGCCGAGCATGCCGGAGCCACCTGTTCGACTCGCCAGAAACACCTGCCGGACACGCCAAAATCACCTGCCGGGTACGCCAGAACCACCTGGCGGACACTCCGAAATCACCTGTCGCGCATGCCGGAACCAAATATCAGACGTCCCGGAAGCACGTGCCGGACACGCCGGAATCACCTACCGGACAGACCGGAACCACCTGCCGAGCACGCCGGAGCCACCTGTTCGATTCGCTGGAACCACCTGCCGGACAGGCCAATATCAACTGCTGGCTATGCCAGAACCACCTGGGGGACGGTCCGGGATCACCTGCCAGCCATGGCGGAACCACCTCTCAGACGTACCAGAACCACCTGCCGGAGAAGCTGGAAACACGTCCTGGACAGACTGGAACCACGTGACGGCCATGCCTGAACCACCTGCCGAGCACGGCGGAACCACCTGCTGGACACGCCAAAATCAACTGCGGGCTACGCCAGAACCACTTGGACGACCGTCCGAAATGACCTGCCGGGCATGTTGGAACCACCTCTCAGACGTGCCAGAAGCATGTGGCAGACAGTCCGGAATCACCTGTTGGGCATACGCAACCACCTCTGACACGTACCAGAACCACGTGCCGTGCACGCCGGAACCACCTACCGGACAGACCGGAATCAACTTTTGGGCATGCCGGAACCACCAGTCAGATGTGCCAGAAACACGTGCCGGAGACGCCGGAAGCACCTGCCGAGCACGTCGCAACCACCTGATCAACTCGCCTGAACCACCTGCCGGTCACGCCAAAATCAACTGCCCACTGCACCAGCACCACTTCGGGGACAAGCCGGAATCACGTGAGGGGCATGCCGGCACAGCCTCTCAGACTGAACCTCGTGCCGGACACCACAGAACCACCTGCCGGACAGACCGGAACCACCTGCCGGACACGCCGGAACCACCGGCTCGACCCGCCGGAACGACCGCTGGACATGCAAGATCACCTGCCGGCTACGCCGGAAACACTTGGCGAACACTCCGGAATCAGCTGCCGGGCATGCCGGAACCACCAGTCAGATGTGCCAGAAACACGTGCCGGAGACGCCGGAAGCACCTGCCGAGCACGTCGCAACCACCTGATCAACTCGCCTGAACCACCTGCCGGACACGCCAAAATCACCTGCCCACTGCACCAGCACCACTTCGGGGACAAGCCGGAATCACGTGAGGGGCATGCCGGCACAGCCTCTCAGACTGAACCTCGTGCCGGACACCACAGAACCACCTGCCGGACAGACCGGAACCACCTGCCGGACACGCCGGAACCACCGGCTCGACCCGCCGGAACGACCGTTGGACATGCAAGATCACCTGCCGGCTACGCCGGAAACACTTGGCGAACACTCCGGAATCACCTGCCGGGCATGCCGGAACCACCTCTCAGATATGCCACAACCACGTGCAAATGAAGCCGGAAGCACCTGCGGAGCACGCCGGAACCACCTGCTCGACTCGCCAGAACCACCTGCCGGACATGCAAAAATCACCTGCCGGCTACGCCACAACCAGTTGGGGAACACTTCGGAATCACCTGCCGGGCTTGCTGGAACCACCTGCCGGTCATGCCAAAATCACCTGCCAACTACGCCAGTAGCACTTGGCGGACACTGTGGAAACACCTGTCGGGCCGGCCGGAACCACATCTCAGACGTGCCAGAACCATGTGCATGAGATGCTGGAACCACACCCCGAACAGACGGAAAACACCTGCCAGACCCGTCTGAACAACCTGCCGAGCACGCCGGAGCCACCTGCTCGACTCGCCGGAGCCACCTACCTGACATGCCCAAATCACCAGCCGGGTATGCCAGAACCACTTGGCGGACACTCCGGAATCATCTGCTGGACACGCAGGAACCAGCTCTCAGACACACCACAACCACGTGCCGGAGACGCCGGAAGCACCTGCCGAGCATGCCGGAGCCACCTGTTCGACTCGCCAGAAACACCTGCCGGACACGCCAAAATCACCTGCCGGGTACGCCAGAACCACCTGGCGGACACTCCGAAATCACCTGTCGCGCATGCCGGAACCAAATATCAGACGTGCCGGAAGCACGTGCCGGACAGACCGGAACCACCTGCCGAGCACGCCGGAGCCACCTGTTCGACTCGCTGGAACCACCTGCCGGACAGGCCAATATCAACTGCTGGCTATGCCAGAACCACCTGGGGGACGGTCCGGGATCACCTGCCAGCCATGGCGGAACCACCTCTCAGACGTACCAGAACCACCTGCCGGAGAAGCTGGAAACACGTCCTGGACAGACTGGAACCACGTGACGGCCATGCCTGAACCACCTGCCGAGCACGGCGGAACCACCTGCCGGACACGCCAAAATCACCTGCGGGCTACGCCAGAACCACTTGGACGACCGTCCGAAATGACCTGCCGGGCATGTTGGAACCACCTCTCAGACGTGCCAGAAGCACGTGGCAGACAGTCCGGAATCACCTGTTGGGCATACGCAACCACCTCTGACACGTACCAGAACCACGTGCCGTGCACGCCGGAACCACCTACCGGACAGACCGGAATCAACTCTTGGGCATGCCGGAACCACCAGTCAGATGTGCCAGAAACACGTGCCGGAGACGCCGGAAGCACCTGCCGAGCACGTCGCAACCACCTGATCAACTCGCCTGAACCACCTGCCGGACACGCCAAAATCACCTGCCCACTGCACCAGCACCACTTCGGGGACAAGCCGGAATCACGTGAGGGGCATGCCGGCACAGCCTCTCAGACTGAACCTCGTGCCAGACACCACAGAACCACCTGCCGGACAGACCGGAACCACCTGCCGGACACGCCGGAACCACCGGCTCGACCCGCCGGAACGACCGCTGGACATGCAAGATCACCTGCCGGCTACGCCGGAAACACTTGGCGAACACTCCGGAATCACCTGCCGGGCATGCCGGAACCACCTCTCAGATATGCCAGAACCACGTGCCAATGACCCCGGAAGCACCTGCCGAGCACGCCGGAACCACCTGCTCGACTCGCCAGAACCACCTGCCGGACACGCAAAAATCACCTGCCGGCTACGCCACAACCAGTTGGGGAACACTTCGGAATCACCTGCCGGGCTTGCTGGAACCACCTGCCGGTCATGCCAAAATCACCGGCCAACTACGCCAGTAGCACTTGGTGGACACTGTGGAAACACCTGTCGGGCCGGCCGGAACCACATCTCAGACGTGCCAGAACCATGTGCATGAGATGCTGGAACCACACCCCGAACAGACGGAAAACACCTGCCAGACCCGTCTGAACAACCTGCCGAGCACGCCGGAGCCACCTGCTCGACTCGCCGGAGCCACCTACCTGACATGCCCAAATCACCAGCCGGGTATGCCAGAACCACTTGGCGGACACTCCGGAATCATCTGCCGGACATGCCGGAACCAGCTCTCAGACACACCAGAACCACGTGCCGGAGACGCCGGAAGCACCTGCCGAGCATGCCGGAGCCACGTGCTCGACTCGCCAGAAACACCTGCCGGACACCCCAAAATCACCTGCCGGGTACACCAGAACCACCTGGCGGATACTCTGAAATCACCTGTCGCGCATGCCGGAACCACCTCTCAGACGTGCCGGAAGCACGTGCCGGACACGCCGGAATCACCTACCGGACAGACCGGAACCACCTGCCGAGCACGCCGGAGCCACCTGTTCGACTCGCTGGAACCACCTGCCGGACAGGCCAATATCAACTGCTGGCTATGCCAGAACCACCTGGGGGACGGTCCGGAATCACCTGCCAGCCATGGCGGAACCACCTCTCAGACGTACCAGAACCACCTGCCGGAGAAGCTGGAAACACGTCCTGGACAGTCTGGAACCACCTGCCGGCCAAGCCTGAACCACCTGCCAAGCACAACGGAACAACCTGCCAGACACGCCAAAATCGCCTGCGTGTTATGCCAGAACCACTTGGAGGACTCTCTGGGATGACCTGCCGGGCATGCCGGAACCACCTCTCAGACGTGCCAGAACCATGTGGCGGACAGTCCGGAATCACCTGTTGGGCATGCGCAACCACCTCTGAGACGTACCAGAACCACATGCCGTGCAGGCTGGAACCACCTACCGGACAGACCGGAATCACCTTTCGGGCATGCCGGAACCACCTGTCAGATGTGCCAGAAACACGTGCCGGAGACGCCGGAAGCACCTGCCAAGCACGTTGGAACCACCTGCTGAACTCGCCTGAACCACCTACCGGACATGCCAAAATCACCTGCCGACTATGCCAGAACCACTTGGCGAACACTCCGGAATCACTTGCCGGGCATGCAGGAACCACCTCTCAGACATGCCAGAACCCCGTGCCAATGACCCCGGAAGCACCAGCCGAGCACGCCGGAACCACCTGCTCGACTCGCCAGAACCACCTGCCGATCACGCAAAAATCACCTGCCGGCTACGCCACAACCAGTTGGTGAACACTTTGGAATCACCTGCCAGGCTTGCTGGAACCACCTGCCAGTCATGCCAAAATCACCTTCCAACTACACCAGAACCGCTTGGCGGACACTGCGGAAACACCTGTCGGGCCTGCTGGAACCACATCTCAGACGTGCCAGAAACGTGTTCATGAGATGCTGGAACCACACCCCGAACAGACGGATACCACCTGCCAGACCCGCCTGAACCACCTGCCGAGCACGCCGGAACCACCTGCTCGACTCACCGGTACCACCTCCCTGACACGCCAAAATCACCTGCTGGGTATGCCAGAACCACTTGGCGGACACTCCGGAATCATCTGCCGGACATGCCGGAACCAGCTCTCAGACACACCAGAACCAAGTGCCGGAGACGCCGGAAGCACCTGCCGAGCATGCCGGAGCCACCTGCTCGACTCGCCAGAAACACCTGCCGGACACGCCAAAATCACCTGCCGGGTACGCCAGAACCACCTGGCGGACACTACGGAATAACCTGCCGCGCATGCCGGAACCACCTCTCAGACGTGCCGGAATCACGTGCCAGACACGCCGGAAACACCTACCAGACAGACCGGAACCACCTGCCAAGAACGCCGGAGCCACCTGTTCGACTCGCTGGAACCACCTGCCGGACAGGCCAATATAAACTGCTGGATATGCCAGAACCACCTGGGGGACAGTCCGGGATCACCTGCCAGCCATGGCGGAACCACCTCTCAGACGTACCAGAACCACCTGCCGGAGAAGCTGGAAACACGTCCTGGACAGACTGGAACCACGTGACGCCCATGCCTGAACCACCTGCCGAGCACGGCGGAACCACCTGCCGGACACGCCAAAATCACCTGCGGGCTACGCCAGAACGACTTGGACGACTCTCCGAAATGACCTGCCGGGCATGTTGGAACCACCTCTCAGACGTGCCAGAAGCACGTGGCGGACAGTCCGGAATCACCTGTTGGGCATACGCAACCACCTCTGACACGTACCAGAACCACGTGCCGTGCACGCCGGAACCACCTACCGGACAGACCGGAATCAACTTTTGGGCATGCCGGAACCACCAGTCAGATGTGCCAGAAACACGTGCCGGAGACGCCGGAAGCACCTGCTCGACTCGCCATAACCACCTGCCGATCACGCAAAAATCACCTGCCGGCTACGCCACAACCAGTTGGTGAACACTTTGGAATCACCTGCCAGGCTTGCTGGAACCACCTGCCAGTCATGCCAAAATCACCTGCCAACTACACAAGAACCGCTTGGCGGACACTGCGGAAACACCTGTCGGGCATGCCGGAACCACCTCTCAGACGTGCCAGAACCATGTGGCGGACAGTCTGGAATCACCTGTTGGGCATGCGCAACCACCTCTGAGACGTACCAGAACCACATGCTGTGCAGGCTGGAACCACCTACCTGACAGACCGGAATCACCTTTCGGGCATGCCGGAACCACCTGTCAGATGTGCCAGAAACACGTGCTGGAGACGCCGGAAGCACCTGCCAAGCACGTTGGAACCACCTGCTCAACTCGCCTGAACCACCTGCCGGACACGCAAAAATCACCTGCCGGCTACGCCACAACCAGTTGGGGAACACTTCGGAATCACCTGCCGGGCTTGCTGGAACCACCTGCCGGTCATGCCAAAATCACCTGCCAACTACGCCAGTACCACTTGGCGGACACTGTGGAAACACCTGTCGGGCCGGCCGGAACCACATCTCAGACGTGCCAGAACCATGTGCATGAGATGCTGGAACCACACCCCGAACAGACGGAAAACACCTGCCAGACCCGTCTGAACAACCTGCCGAGCACGCCGGAGCCACCTGCTCGACTCGCCGGAGCCACCTACCTGACATGCCCAAATCACCAGCCGGGTATGCCAGAACCACTTGGCGGACACTCCGGAATCATCTGCTGGACACGCAGGAACCAGCTCTCAGACACACCACAACCACGTGCCGGAGACGCCGGAAGCACCTGCCGAGCATGCCGGAGCCACCTGTTCGACTCGCCAGAAACACCTGCCGGACACGCCAAAATCACCTGCCGGGTACGCCAGAACCACCTAGCGGACACTCCGAAATCACCTGTCGCGCATGCCGGAACCAAATATCAGACGTGCCGGAAGCACGTGCCGGACACGCCGGAATCACCTACCGGACAGACCGGAACCACCTGCCGAGCACGCCGGAGCCACCTGTTCGACTCGCTGGAACCACCTGCCGGACAGGCCAATATCAACTGCTGGCTATGCCAGAACCACCTGGGGGACGGTCCGGGATCACCTGCCAGCCATGGCGGAACCACCTCTCAGACGTACCAGAACCACCTGCCGGAGAAGCTGGAAACACGTCCTGGACAGACTGGAACCACGTGACGGCCATGCCTGAACCACCTGCCGAGCACGGCGGAACCACCTGCCGGACACGCCAAAATCACCTGCGGGCTACGCCAGAACCACTTGGACGACCGTCCGAAATGACCTGCCGGGCATGTTGGAACCACCTCTCAGACGTGCCAGAAGCACGTGGCAGACAGTCCGGAATCACCTGTTGGGCATACGCAACCACCTCTGACACGTACCAGAACCACGTGCCGTGCACGCCGGAACCACCTACCCGACAGACCGGAATCAACTCTTGGGCATGCCGGAACCACCAGTCAGATGTGCCAGAAACACGTGCCGGAGACGCCGGAAGCACCTGCCGAGCACGTCGCAACCACCTGATCAACTCGCCTGAACCACCTGCCGGACACGCCAAAATCACCTGCCCACTGCACCAGCACCACTTCGGGGACAAGCCGGAATCACGTGAGGGGCATGCCGGCACAGCCTCTCAGACTGAACCTCGTGCCGGACACCACAGAACCACCTGCCGGACAGACCGGAACCACCTGCCGGACACGCCGGAACCACCGGCTCGACCCGCCGGAACGACCGCTGGACATGCAAGATCACCTGCCGGCTACGCCGGAAACACTTGGCGAACACTCCGGAATCACCTGCCGGGCATGCCGGAACCACCTCTCAGATATGCCAGAACCACGTGCCAATGACCCCGGAAGCACCTGCCGAGCACGCCGGAACCACCTGCTCGACTCGCCAGAACCACCTGCCGGACACGCAAAAATCACCTGCCGGCTACGCCACAACCAGTTGGGGAACACTTCGGAATCACCTGCCGGGCTTGCTGGAACCACCTGCCGGTCATGCCAAAATCACCGGCCAACTACGCCAGTAGCACTTGGTGGACACTGTGGAAACACCTGTCGGGCTGGCCGGAACCACATCTCAGACGTGCCAGAACCATGTGCATGAGATGCTGGAACCACACCCCGAACAGACGGAAAACACCTGCCAGACCCGTCTGAACAACCTGCCGAGCACGCCGGAGCCACCTGCTCGACTCGCCGGAGCCACGTACCTGACATGCCCAAATCACCAGCCGGGTATGCCAGAACCACTTGGCGGACACTCCGGAATCATCTGCCGGACATGCCGGAACCAGCTCTCAGACACACCAGAACCACGTGCCGGAGACGCCGGAACCACCTGCCAAGAACGCCGGAGCCACCTGTTCGACTCGCTGGAACCACCTGCCGGACAGGCCAATATAAACTGCTGGATATGCCAGAACCACCTGGGGGACAGTCCGGGATCACCTGCCAGCCATGGCGGAACCACCTCTCAGACGTACCAGAACCACCTGCCGGAGAAGCTGGAAACACGTCCTGGACAGACTGGAACCACGTGACGCCCATGCCTGAACCACCTGCCGAGCACGGCGGAACCACCTGCCGGACACGCCAAAATCACCTGCGGGCTACGCCAGAACGACTTGGACGACTCTCCGAAATGACCTGCCGGGCATGTTGGAACCACCTCTCAGACGTGCCAGAAGCACGTGGCGGACAGTCCGGAATCACCTGTTGGGCATACGCAACCACCTCTGACACGTACCAGAACCACGTGCCGTGCACGCCGGAACCACCTACCGGACAGACCGGAATCAACTTTTGGGCATGCCGGAACCACCAGTCAGATGTGCCAGAAACACGTGCCGGAGACGCCGGAAGCACCTGCTCGACTCGCCATAACCACCTGCCGATCACGCAAAAATCACCTGCCGGCTACGCCACAACCAGTTGGTGAACACTTTGGAATCACCTGCCAGGCTTGCTGGAACCACCTGCCAGTCATGCCAAAATCACCTGCCAACTACACAAGAACCGCTTGGCGGACACTGCGGAAACACCTGTCGGGCATGCCGGAACCACCTCTCAGACGTGCCAGAACCATGTGGCGGACAGTCTGGAATCACCTGTTGGGCATGCGCAACCACCTCTGAGACGTACCAGAACCACATGCTGTGCAGGCTGGAACCACCTACCTGACAGACCGGAATCACCTTTCGGGCATGCCGGAACCACCTGTCAGATGTGCCAGAAACACGTGCTGGAGACGCCGGAAGCACCTGCCAAGCACGTTGGAACCACCTGCTCAACTCGCCTGAACCACCTGCCGGACACGCAAAAATCACCTGCCGGCTACGCCACAACCAGTTGGGGAACACTTCGGAATCACCTGCCGGGCTTGCTGGAACCACCTGCCGGTCATGCCAAAATCACCTGCCAACTACGCCAGTACCACTTGGCGGACACTGTGGAAACACCTGTCGGGCCGGCCGGAACCACATCTCAGACGTGCCAGAACCATGTGCATGAGATGCTGGAACCACACCCCGAACAGACGGAAAACACCTGCCAGACCCGTCTGAACAACCTGCCGAGCACGCCGGAGCCACCTGCTCGACTCGCCGGAGCCACCTACCTGACATGCCCAAATCACCAGCCGGGTATGCCAGAACCACTTGGCGGACACTCCGGAATCATCTGCTGGACACGCAGGAACCAGCTCTCAGACACACCACAACCACGTGCCGGAGACGCCGGAAGCACCTGCCGAGCATGCCGGAGCCACCTGTTCGACTCGCCAGAAACACCTGCCGGACACGCCAAAATCACCTGCCGGGTACGCCAGAACCACCTAGCGGACACTCCGAAATCACCTGTCGCGCATGCCGGAACCAAATATCAGACGTGCCGGAAGCACGTGCCGGACACGCCGGAATCACCTACCGGACAGACCGGAACCACCTGCCGAGCACGCCGGAGCCACCTGTTCGACTCGCTGGAACCACCTGCCGGACAGGCCAATATCAACTGCTGGCTATGCCAGAACCACCTGGGGGACGGTCCGGGATCACCTGCCAGCCATGGCGGAACCACCTCTCAGACGTACCAGAACCACCTGCCGGAGAAGCTGGAAACACGTCCTGGACAGACTGGAACCACGTGACGGCCATGCCTGAACCACCTGCCGAGCACGGCGGAACCACCTGCCGGACACGCCAAAATCACCTGCGGGCTACGCCAGAACCACTTGGACGACCGTCCGAAATGACCTGCCGGGCATGTTGGAACCACCTCTCAGACGTGCCAGAAGCACGTGGCAGACAGTCCGGAATCACCTGTTGGGCATACGCAACCACCTCTGACACGTACCAGAACCACGTGCCGTGCACGCCGGAACCACCTACCGGACAGACCGGAATCAACTCTTGGGCATGCCGGAACCACCAGTCAGATGTGCCAGAAACACGTGCCGGAGACGCCGGAAGCACCTGCCGAGCACGTCGCAACCACCTGATCAACTCGCCTGAACCACCTGCCGGACACGCCAAAATCACCTGCCCACTGCACCAGCACCACTTCGGGGACAAGCCGGAATCACGTGAGGGGCATGCCGGCACAGCCTCTCAGACTGAACCTCGTGCCGGACACCACAGAACCACCTGCCGGACAGACCGGAACCACCTGCCGGACACGCCGGAACCACCGGCTCGACCCGCCGGAACGACCGCTGGACATGCAAGATCACCTGCCGGCTACGCCGGAAACACTTGGCGAACACTCCGGAATCACCTGCCGGGCATGCCGGAACCACCTCTCAGATATGCCAGAACCACGTGCCAATGACCCCGGAAGCACCTGCCGAGCACGCCGGAACCACCTGCTCGACTCGCCAGAACCACCTGCCGGACACGCAAAAATCACCTGCCGGCTACGCCACAACCAGTTGGGGAACACTTCGGAATCACCTGCCGGGCTTGCTGGAACCACCTGCCGGTCATGCCAAAATCACCGGCCAACTACGCCAGTAGCACTTGGTGGACACTGTGGAAACACCTGTCGGGCTGGCCGGAACCACATCTCAGACGTGCCAGAACCATGTGCATGAGATGCTGGAACCACACCCCGAACAGACGGAAAACACCTGCCAGACCCGTCTGAACAACCTGCCGAGCACGCCGGAGCCACCTGCTCGACTCGCCGGAGCCACCTACCTGACATGCCCAAATCACCAGCCGGGTATGCCAGAACCACTTGGCGGACACTCCGGAATCATCTGCCGGACATGCCGGAACCAGCTCTCAGACACACCAGAACCACGTGCCGGAGACGCCGGAAGCACCTGCCGAGCATGCCGGAGCCACGTGCTCGACTCGCCTGAAACACCTGCCGGACACCCCAAAATCACCTGCCGGGTACACCAGAACCACCTGGCGGACACTCTGAAATCACCTGTCGCGCATGCCGGAACCACCTCTCAGACGTGCCGGAAGCACGTGCCGGACACGCCGGAATCACCTACCGGACAGACCGGAACCACCTGCCGAGCACGCCGGAGCCACCTGTTCGACTCGCTGGAACCACCTGCCGGACAGGCCAATATCAACTGCTGGCTATGCCAGAACCACCTGGGGGACGGTCCGGAATCACCTGCCAGCCATGGCGGAACCACCTCTCAGACGTACCAGAACCACCTGCCGGAGAAGCTGGAAACACGTCCTGGACAGTCTGGAACCACCTGCCGGCCAAGCCTGAACCACCTGCCAAGCACAACGGAACAACCTGCCAGACACGCCAAAATCGCCTGCGTGTTATGCCAGAACCACTTGGAGGACTCTCTGGGATGACCTTCCGGGCATGCCGGAACCACCTCTCCGACGTGCCAGAACCATGTGGCGGACAGTCCGGAATCACCTGTTGGGCATGCGCAACCACCTCTGAGACGTACCAGAACCACATGCCGTGCAGGCTGGAACCACCTACCGGACAGACCGGAATCACCTTTCGGGCATGCCGGAACCACCTGTCAGATGTGCCAGAAACACGTGCCGGAGACGCCGGAAGCACCTGCCAAGCACGTTGGAACCACCTGCTCAACTCGCCTGAACCACCTGCCGGACATGCCAAAATCACCTGCCGACTATGCCAGAACCACTTGGCGAACACTCCGGAATCACTTGCCGGGCATGCAGGAACCACCTCTCAGACATGCCAGAACCCCGTGCCAATGACCCCGGAAGCACCAGCCGAGCACGCCGGAACCACCTGCTCGACTCGCCAGAACCACCTGCCGATCACGCAAAAATCACCTGCCGGCTACGCCACAACCAGTTGGTGAACACTTTGGAATCACCTGCCAGGCTTGCTGGAACCACCTGCCAGTCATGCCAAAATCACCTGCCAACTACACCAGAACCGCTTGGCGGACACTGCGGAAACACCTGTCATGCCTGCTGGAACCACATCTCAGACGTGCCAGAAACGTGTTCATGAGATGCTGGAACCACACCCCGAACAGACGGATACCACCTGCCAGAACCGCCTGAACCACCTGCCGAGCACGCCGGAACCACCTGCTCGACTCACCGGTACCACCTCCCTGACACGCCAAAATCACCTGCTGGGTATGCCAGAACCACTTGGCGGACACTCCGGAATCATCTGCCGGACATGCCGGAACCAGCTCTCAGACACACCAGAACCAAGTGCCGGAGACGCCGGAAGCACCTGCTGAGCATGCCGGAGCCACCTGCTCGACTCGCCAGAAACACCTGCCGGACACGCCAAAATCACCTGCCGGGTACGCCAGAACCACCTGGCGGACACTACGGAATCACCTGCCGCGCATGCCGGAACCACCTCTCAGACGTGCCGGAATCACGTGCCAGACACGCCGGAAACACCTACCGGACAGACCGGAACCACCTGCAAAGAACGCCGGAGCCACCTGTTCGACTCGCTGGAACCACCTGCCGGACAGGCCAATATAAACTGCTGGATATGCCAGAACCACCTGGGGGACAGTCCGGGATCACCTGCCAGCCATGGCGGAACCACCTCTCAGACGTACCAGAACCACCTGCCGGAGAAGCTGGAAACACGTCCTGGACAGACTGGAACCACGTGACGGCCATGCCTGAACCACCTGCCGAGCACGGCGGAACCACCTGCCGGACACGCCAAAATCACCTGCGGGATACGCCAGAACCACTTGGACGACTCTCTGAAATGACCTGCCGGGCATGTTGGAACCACCTCTCAGACGTGCCAGAAGCACGTGGCGGACAGTCCGGAATCACCTGTTGGGCATACGCAACCACCTCTGACACGTACCAGAACCACGTGCCGTGCACGCCGGAACCACCTACCGGACAGACCGGAATCAACTTTTGGGCATGCCGGAACCACCAGTCAGATGTGCCAGAAACACGTGCCGGAGACGCCGGAAGCACCTGCCGAGCACGTCGCAACCACCTGCTCACCTCGCCTGAACCACCTGCCGGACACGCCAAAATCACCTGCCCGCTACACCAGCACCACTTCGGGGACAAGCCGGAATCACGTGAGGGTCAGGTCGGCACAGCCTCTCAGACTGAACCTCGTGCAGGACACCACAGAACCACCTGCCGGACAGACCAGAACCACCTGCCGGACACTACGGAATCACCTGCCGCGCATGCCGTAACCACCTCTCAGACGTGCCGGAAGCACGTGCCAGACACGCCGGAAACACCTACCGGACAGATCGGAACCACCTGCCAAGAACGCCAGAGCCACCTGTTCGACTCGCTGGAACCACCTGCCGGACAGGCCAATATCAACTGCTGGCTATGCCAGAGCCACCTGGGGGACAGTCCGGGATCACCTGCCAGCCATGGCGGAGCCACCTCTCAGACGTACCAGAACCACCTGCCGGAGAAGCTGGAAACACGTTCTGGACAGACTGGAACCACGTGACGGCCATGCCTGAACCACCTGCCGAGCACGGCGGAACCAACTGCCGGACACGCCAAAATCACCTGCGTGTTATGCCAGAACCACTTGGAGGACTCTCTGGGATGACCTGCCGGGCATGCCGGAACCACCTCTCAGACGTGCCAGAACCATGTGGCGGACAGTCCGGAATCACCTGTTGGGCATGCGCAACCACCTCTGAGACGTACCAGAACCACATGCCGTGCAGGCTGGAACCACCTACCGGACAGACCGGAATCACCTTTCGGGCATGCCGGAACCACCTGTCAGATGTGCCAGAAACACGTGCCGGAGACGCCGGAAGCACCTGCCAAGCACGTTGGAACCACCTGCTCAACTCGCCTGAACCACCTGCCGGACATGCCAAAATCACCTGCCGACTATGCCAGAACCACTTGGCGAACACTCCGGAATCACTTGCCGGGCATGCAGGAACCACCTCTCAGACATGCCAGTACCCCGTGCCAATGACCCCGGAAGCACCAGCCGAGCACGCCGGAACCACCTGCTCGACTCGCCAGAACCACCTGCCGATCACGCAAAAATCACCTGCCGGCTACGCCACAACCAGTTGGTGAACACTTTGGAATCACCTGCCAGGCTTGCTGGAACCACCTGCCAGTCATGCCAAAATCACCTGCCAACTACGCCAGAACCGCTTGGCGGACACTGTGGAAACACCTGTCGGGCCGGCTGGAACCACATCTCAGACGTGCCAGAAACGTGTTCATGAGATGCTGGAACCACACCCCGAACAGACGGATACCACCTGCCAGACCCGCCTGAACCACCTGCTGAGCACGCCGGAACCACCTGCTCGACTCACCGGTACCACCTACCTGACACGCCAAAATCATCTGCTGGGTATGCCAGAACCACTTGGCGGACACTCCGGAATCATCTGCCGGACATGCCGGAACCAGCTCTCAGACACACCAGAACCAAGTGCCGGAGACGCCGGAAGCACCTGCCGAGCATGCCGGAGAGACCTGCTCGACTCGCCAGAAACACCTGCCGGACACGCCAAAATCACCTGCCGGGTACGCCAGAACCACATGGCGGACACTACGGAATCACCTGCCGCGCATGCCGGAACCACCTCTCAGACGTGCCGGAAGCACGTGCCGGACACGCCGGAATCACCTACCGGACAGACCGGAACCACCTGCCAAGAACGCCGGAGCCACCTGTTCGACTCGCTGGAACCACCTGCCGGACAGGCCAATATCATCTGCTGGTTATGCCAGAACCACCTGGGGGACAGTCCGGGATCACCTGCCAGCCATGGCGGAACCACCTCTCAGACGTACCAGAACCACCTGCCGGAGAAGCTGGAAACACGTCCTGGACAGACTGGAACCACGTGACGGCCATGCCTGAACCACCTGCCGAGCACGGCGGAACCACCTGCCGGACACGCCAAAATCACCTGCGGGCTACGCCAGAACCACTTGGACGACTCTCCGAAATGACCTGCCGGGCATGTTGGAACCACCTCTCAGACGTGCCAGAAGCACGTGGCGGACAGTCCGGAATCACCTGTTGGGCATACGCAACCACCTCTGACACGTACCAGAACCACGTGCCGTGCACGCCGGAACCACCTACCGGACAGACCGGAATCAACTTTTGGGCATGCCGGAACCACCAGTCAGATGTGCCAGAAACACGTGCCGGAGACGCCGGAAGCACCTGCCCAGCACGTCGCAACCACATGCTCAACTCGCCTGAACCACCTGCCGGACACACCAAAATCACCTGCCCGCTACACCAGCACCACTTCGGGGACAAGCCGGAATCACGTGAGGGGCATGCCGGCACAGCCTCTCAGACTGAACCTCGTGCCGGACACCACAGAACCACCTGCCGGACAGACCGGAACCACCTGCCGGACACGCCGGAACCACTGGCTCGACCCGCCGGAACGACCGCTGGACATGCAAAATCACCTGCCGGCTACGCCGGAAACACTTGGCGAACACTCCGGAATCACCTGCCGGGCATGCCGGAACCACATCTCACATATGCCAGAACCACGTGCCAATGACCCCGGAAGCACCTTCCGAGCACGCCGGAACCACCTGCTCGACTCGCCAGAACCACCTGCCGGACACGCAAAAATCACATGCCGGCTACGCCACAACCAGATGGGGAACACTTCGGAATCACCTGCCGGGCTTGCTGGAACCACCTGACGGTCATGCCAAAATCACCTGCCAACTACGCCAGTACCACTTGGCGGACACTGTGGAAACACCTGTCGGGCCGGCCGGAACCACATCTCAGACGTGCCAGAACCATGTGCATGAGATGCTGGAACCACACCCCGAAAAGACGGAAAACACCTGCCAGACCCGTCTGAACAACCTGCCGAGCACGCCGGAGCCACCTGCTCGACTCGCCGGAGCCACCTACCTGACATGCCCAAATCACCAGCCGGGTATGCCAGAACCACTTGGCGGACACTCCGGAATCATCTGCCGGACATGCCGGAACCAGCTCTCAGACACACCAGAACCACGTGCCGGAGACGCCGGAAGCACCTGCCGAGCATGCCGGAGCCACGTGCTCGACTCGCTAGAAACACCTGCCGGACACCCCAAAATCACCTGCCGGGTACACCAGAACCACCTGGCGGACACTCTGAAATCACCTGTCGCGCATGCCGGAACCACCTGTCAGACGTGCGGGAAGCACGTGCTGCACACGCCGGAATCACCTACCGGACAGACCGGAACCACCTGCCGAGCACGCCGGAGCCACCTGTTCGACTCGCTGGAACCACCTGCCGGACAGGCCAATATCAAATGCTGGCTATGCCAGAACCACCTGGGGGACGGTCCGGAATCACCTGCCAGCCATGGCGGAACCACCTCTCAGACGTACCAGAACCACCTGCCAGAGAAGCTGGAAACACGTCCTGGACAGTCTGGAACCACCTGCCGGCCAAGCCTGAACCACCTGCCAAGCACAACGGAACAACCTGCCAGACACGCCAAAATCACCTGCGTGTTATGCCAGAACCACTTGGAGGACTCTCTGGGATGACCTGCCGGGCATGCCGGAACCACCTCTCAGACGTGCCAGAACCTTGTGGCGGACAGTCCGGAATCACCTGTTGGGCATGCGCAACCACCTCTGAGACGTACCAGAACCACATACCGTGCAGGCTGGAACCACCTACCGGACAGACCGGAATCACTTTTCGGGCATGCCGGAACCACCTGTCAGATGTGCCAGAAACACGTGCCGGAGACGCCGGAAGCACCTGCCAAGCACTTTGGAACCACCTGCTCAACTCGCCTGAACCACCTGCCGGACATGCCAAAATCACCTGCCGACTATGCCAGAACCACTTGGCGAACACTCCGGAATCACTTGCCGGGCATGCAGGAACCACCTCTCAGACATGCCAGAACCCCGTGCCAATGACCCCGGAAGCACCAGCCGAGCACGCCGGAACCTCCTGCTCGACACGCCAGAACCACCTGCCGATCACGCAAAAATCACCTGCCGGCTACGCCACAACCAGTTGGTGAACACTTTGGAATCACCTGCCAGGCTTGCTGGAACCACCTGCCAGTCATGCCAAAATCACCTGCCAACTACGCCAGAACCGCTTGGCGGACACTGCGGAAACACCTGTCGGGCCGGCTGGAACCACATCTCAGACGTGCCAGAAACGTGTTCATGAGATGCTGGAACCACACCCCGAACAGACGGATACCACCTGCCAGACCCGCCTGAACCACCTGCCGAGCACGCCGGAACCACCTGCTCGACTCACCGGTACCACCTCCCTGACACGCCAAAATCACCTGCTGGGTATGCCAGAACCACTTGGCGGACACTCCGGAATCATCTGCCGGACATGCCGGAACCAGCTGTCAGACACACCAGAACCAAGTGCCAGAGACGCCGGAAGCACCTGCCGAGCATGCCGGAGCCACCTGCTCGACTCGCCAGAAACACCTGCCAGACACGCCAAAATCACCTGCCGGGTACGCCAGAACCACCTGGCGGACACTACGGAATCACCTGCCGCGCATGCCGGAACCACCTCTCAGACGTGCCGGAAGCACGTGCCAGACACGCCGGAAACACCTACCGGACAGACCGGAACCACCTGCCAAGAACGCCGGAGCCACCTGTTCGACTCGCTGGAACCACCTGCCGGACAGGCCAATATCAACTGCTGGCTATGCCAGAACCACCTGCGGGACAGTCCGGGATCACCTGCCAGCCATGGCGGAACCACCTCTCAGACGTACCAGAACCACCTGCCGGAGAAGGTGGAAACGCGTCCTGGACAGACTGGAACCACGTGACGGCCATGCCTGAACCACCTGCCGAGGACGGCGGAATCACCTGTCGGACACGCCAAAATCACCTGCGGGCTACGCCAGAACCACTTGGACGACTCTCCGAAATGACCTGCCGGGCATGTTGGAACCACCTCTCAGACGTGCCAGAAGCACGTGGCGGACAGTCCGGAATCACCTGTTGGGCATACGCAACCACCTCTGACACGTACCAGAACCACGTGCCGTGCACGCCGGAACCACCTACCGGACAGACCGGAATCAACTTTTGGGCATGCCGGAACCACCAGTCAGATGTGCCAGAAACACGTGCCGGAGACGCCGGAAGCACCTGCCGAGCACGTCGCAACCACCTGATCAACTCGCCTGAACCACCTGCCGGACACGCCAAAATCACCTGCCCGCTACACCAGCACCACTTCGGGGACAAGCCGGAATCACGTGAGGGGCATGCCGGCACAGCCTCTCAGACTGAACCTCGTGCCGGACACCACAGAACCACCTGCCGGACAGACCGGAACCACCTGCCGGACACGCCGGAACCACCAGCTCGACCCGCTGGAACGACCGCTGGACATGCAAAATCACCTGCCGGCTACGCCGGAAACACTTGGCCAACACTCCGGAATCACCTGCCGGGCATGCCGGAACCACCTCTCAGATATGCCAGAACCACGTGCCAATGACCCCGGAAGCACCTGCCGAGCACGCCGGAGCCACCTGCTCCACTCGCCAGAACCACCTGCCGGACACGCAAAAATCACCTGCCGGCTACGCCACAACCATTTGGGGAAAACTTCGGAATCACCTGCCGGGCTTGCTGGAAACACCTGCCGGTCATGCCAAAATCACCTGCCAACTACGCCAGTACCACTTGGCGGACACTGTGGAAACACATGTCGGGCCGGCCGGAACCACATCTCAGACGTGCCAGAACCATGTGCATGAGATGCTGGAACCACACCCCGAACAGACGGAAAACACCTGCCAGACCCGTCTGAACAACCTGCCGAGCACGCCGGAGCCACCTGCTCGACTCGCTGGAACCACCTACCTGACATGCCCAAATCACCAGCCGGGTATGCCAGAACCACTTGGCGGACACTCCGGAATCATCTGCCGGACATGCCGGAACCAGCTCTCAGACACACCACAACCACGTGCCGGAGACGCCGGAAGCACCTGCCGAGCATGCCGGAGCCACCTGCTCGACTCGCCAGAAACACCTGCCGGACACGCCAAAATCACCTCCCGGGTACGCCAGAACCACCTGTCGGAAACTCCGAAACCACCTGTCGCGCATGCCGGAACCACCTCTCAGACGTGCCGGAAGCACGTGCCGGACACGCCGGAATCTCCTACCGGACAGACCGGAACCACCTGCCGAGCACGCCGGAGCCACCTGTTCGACTCGCTGGAACCACCTGCCGGACAGGCCAATATCAACTGCTGGCTATGCCAGAACCACCTGGGGGACAGTCTGGGATCACCTGCCATCCATGGCGGAACCACCTCTCAGCCGTACCAGAACCACCTGCCGGAGAAGCTGGAAACACGTCGTGGACAGACTGGAACCACGTGACGGCCATGCCTGAACCACCTGCCGAGCACGGCGGAACCACCTGCCGGACACGCCAAAATCACCTGCGGGATACGCCAGAACCACTTGGACGACTCTCCGAAATGATCTGCCGGGCATGTTGGAACCACCTCTCAGACGTGCCAGAAGCACGTGGCGGACAGTCCGGAATCACCTGTTGGGCATACGCAACCACCTCTGACACGTACCCGAACCACGTGCCGTGCACGCCGGAACCACCTACCGGACAGACCGGAATCAACTTTTGGGCATGCCGGAACCACCAGTCAGATGTGCCAGAAACACGTGCCGGAGACGCCGGAAGCACCTGCCGAGCACGTCGCAACCACCTGCTCAACTCGCCTGAACCACCTGCCGGACACGCCATAATCACCAGCCCGCTACACCAGCACCACTTCGGGGACAAGCCGGAATCACGTGAGGGGCATGCCGGCACAGCCTCTCAGACTGAACCTCGTGCCGGACACCACAGAACCACCTGCCGGACAGACCGGAACCACCTGCCGGACACGCCGGAACCACCGGCTCGACCCGCCGGAACGACCGCTGGACATGCAAAATCACCTGCCGGCCACGCCGGAAACACTTGGCGAACACTCCGGAATCACCTGCCGGGCATGCCGGAACCACCTCTCAGATATGCCAGAACCACGTGCCAATGACCCCGGAAGCACCTGCCGAGCACGCCGGAACCACCTGCTCGACTCGCCAGAACCACCTGCCGGACACGCAAAAATCACCTGCCGGCTACGCCACAACCAGTTCGGGAACACTTCGGAATCACTTGCCGGGCTTGCATGAACCACCTGCCCGTCATGCCAAAATCACCTGCCAACTACGCCAGTAGCACTTGGCGGACACTGTGGAAACACCTGTAGGGCCGGCCGGAACCACATCTCAGACGTGCCAGAACCATGTGCATGAGATGCAGGAACCACACCCCGAAAAGACGGAAAACACCTGCCAGAGCCGTCTGAACAACCTGCCGAGCACGCCGGAGCCACCTGTTCGACTCGCTGGAACCACCTGACGGACAGGCCAATATCAACTGCTGGCTATGCCAGAACCACCTGGGGAACGGTCCGGAATCACCTGCCCGCCATGGCGGAACCACCTCTCAGACGTACCAGAACCACCTGCCGGAGAAGCTGGAAACACGTCCTGGACAGTCTGGAACCACCTGCCGGCCAAGCCTGAACCACCTGCCAAGCACAACGGAACAACCTGCCAGACACGCCAAAATCACCTGCGTGTTATGCCAGAACCACTTGGAGGACTCTCTGGGATGACCTGCCGGGCATGCCGGAACCACCTCTCAGACGTGCCAGAACCATGTGGCGGACAGTCCGGAATCACCTGTTGGGCATGCGCAACCACCTCTGAGACGTACCAGAACCACATGCCGTGCAGGCTGGAACCACCTACCGGACAGACCGGAATCACCTTTCGGGCATGCCGGAACCACCTGTCACATGTGCCAGAAACACGTGCCGGAGACGCCGGAAGCACCTGCCAAGCACGTTGGAACCACCTGCTCAACTCGCCTGAACCACCTGCCGGACATGCCAAAATCACCTGCCGACTATGCCAGAACCACTTGGCGAACACTCTGGAATCACTTGCCGGGCATGCAGGAACCACCACTCAGACATGCCAGAACCCCGTGCCAATGACCCCGGAAGCACCAGCCGAGCACGCCGGAACCACCTGCTCGACTCGCCAGAACCACCTGCCGATCACGCAAAAATCACCTGCCGGCTACGCCACAACCAGTTGGTGAACACTTTGGAATCACCTGCCAGGCTTGCTGGAACCACCTGCCAGTCATGCCAAAATCACCTGCCAACTACGCCAGAACCGCTTGGCGGACACTGCGGAAACACCTGTCGGGCCGGCTGGAACCACATCTCAGACGTGCCAGAAACGTGTTCATGAGATGCTGGAACCACACCCCGAACAGACGGATACCACCTGCCAGAACCGCCTGAACCACCTGCTGAGCACGCCGGAACCACCTGCTCGACTCACCGGTACCACCTCCCTGACACGCCAAAATCACCTGCTGGGTATGCCAGAACCACTTGGCGGACACTCCGGAATCATCTGCCGGACATGCCGGAACCAGCTCTCAGACACACCAGAACCAAGTGCCGGAGACGCCGGAAGCACCTGCCGAGCATGCCGGAGCCACCTGCTCGACTCGCCAGAAACACCTGCCAGACACGCCAAAATCAACTGCCGGGTACGCCAGAACCACCTGGCGGATGCTACGGAATCACCTGCCGCGCATGCCGGAACCACCTCTCAGACGTGCCGGAAGCACGTGCCAGACACGCCGGAAACACCTACCGGACAGACCGGAACCACCTGCCAAGAACGCCGGAGCCACCTGTTCGACTCGCTGGAACCACCTGCCGGACAGGCCAATATCAACTGCTGGCTATGCCAGAACCACCTGCGGGACAGTCCGGGATCACCTGCCAGCCATGGCGGAACCACCTCTCAGACGTACCAGAACCACCTGCCGGAGAAGCTGGAAACACGTCCTGGACAGACTGGAACCACGTGACGGCCATGCCTGAACCACCTGCCGAGCACGGCGGAACCACCTGCCCCACACGCCCAAATCACCTGCGGGCTACGCCAGAACCACTTGGACGACTCTCCGAAATGACCTGCCGGGCATGTTGGAACCACCTCTCAGACGTGCCAGAAGCACGTGGCGGACAGTCCGGAATCACCTGTTGGGCATACGCAACCACCTCTGACACGTACCAGAACCACGTGCCGTGCACGCCGGAACCACCTACCGGACAGACCGGAATCAACTTTTGGGCATGCCGGAACCACCAGTCAGATGTGCCAGAAACACGTGCCGGAGACGCCGGAAGCACCTGCCGAGCACGTCGCAACCACCTGCTCAACTCGCCTGAACCACCTGCCGGACACGCCAAAATCACCTGCCCGCTACACCAGCACCACTTCGGGGACAAGCCGGAATCACGTGAGGGGCATGCCGGCACAGCCTCTCAGACTGAACCTCGTGCCGGACACCACAGAACCACCTGCCGGACAGACCGGAACCACCTGCCGGACACGCCGTAACCACCGGCTCGACCCGCCGGAACGACCGCTGGACATGCAAAATCACCTGCCGGCTACGCCGGAAACACTTGGCGAACACTCCGGAATCACCTGCCGGGCATGCCGGAACCACCTCTCAGATATGCCAGAACCACGTGCCAATGACCCCGGAAGCACCTGCCGAGCACGCCGGAGCCACCTGCTCCACTCGCCAGAACCACCTGCCGGACACGCAAAAATCACCTGCCGGCTACGCCACAACCAGTTGGGGAAAACTTCGGAATCACCTTCCGGGCTTGCTGGAACCACCTGCCGGTCATGCCAAAATCACCTGCCAACTACGCCAGTACCACTTGGCGGACACTGTGGAAACACCTGTCGGGCCGGCCGGAACCACATCTCAGACGTGCCAGAACCATGTACATGAGATGCTGGAACCACACCCCGAACAGACGGAAAACACCTGCCAGACCCGTCTGAACAACCTGCCGAGCACGCCGGAGCCACCTGCTCGACTCGCCGGAACCACCTACCTGACATGCCCAAATCACCAGCCGGGTATGCCAGAACCACTTGGCGGACACTCCGGAATCATCTGCCGGACATGCCGGAACCAGCTCTCAGACACACCACAACCACGTGCCGGAGACGCCGGAAGCACCTGCCGAGCATGCCGGAGCCACCTGCTCGACTCGCCAGAAACACCTGCCGGACACGCCAAAATCACCTCCCGGGTACGCCAGAAACACCTGGCGGAAACTCCGAAACCACCTGTCGCGCATGCCGGAACCACCTCTCAGACGTGCCGGAAGCACGTGCCGGACACGCCGGAATCTCCTACCGGACAGACCGGAACCACCTGCCGAGCACGCCGGAGCCACCTGTTCGACTCGCTGGAACCACCTGCCGGACAGGCCAATATCAACTGCTGGCTATGCCAGAACCACCTGGGGGACAGTCCGGGATCACCTGCCAGCCATGACGGAACCACCTCTCAGACGTACCAGAAACACCTGCCGGAGAAGCTGGAAACACGTCCTGGACAGACTGGAACCACGTGACGGCCATGCCTGAACCGCCTGCCGAGCACGGCGGAACCACCTGCCGGACACGCCCAAATCACCTGCGGGCTACGCCAGAACCACTTGGACGACTCTCCGAAATGACCTGCCGGGCATGTTGGAACCACCTCTCAGACGTGCCAGAAGCACGTGGCGGACAGTCCGGAATCACCTGTTGGGCATACGCAACCACCTCTGACACGTACCAGAACCACGTGCCGTGCACGCCGGAACCACCTACCGGACAGACCGGAATCAACTTTTGGGCATGCCGGAACCACCAGTCAGATGTGCCAGAAACACGTGCTGGAGACGCCGGAAGCACCTGCCGAGCACGTCGCAACCCCCTGCTCAACTCGCCTGAACCACCTGCCGGACACGCCAAAATCACCTGCCCGCTACACCAGCACCACTTCGGGGACAAGCCGGAATCACGTGAGGGGCATGCCGGCACAGCCTCTCAGACTGAACCTCGTGCCGGACACCACAGAACCACCTGCCGGACAGACCGGAACCACCTGCCGGACGCGCCGGAACCACTGGCTCGACCCGCCGGAACGACCGCTGGACATGCAAAATCACCTCCCGGCTACGCCGGAAACACTTGGCGAACACTCCGGAATCACCTGCCGGGCATGCCGGAACCACCTCTCAGATATGCCAGAACCACGTGCCAATGACCCCGGAAGCACCTGCCGAGCACGCCGGAACCACCTGCTCGACTCGCCAGAACCACCTGCCGGACACCCAAAAATCACCTGCAGGCTACGCCACAACCAGTTGGGGAAAACTTCGGAATCACCTGCCGGGCTTGCTGGAACCACCTGCCGGTCATGCCAAAATCACCTGCCAACTACGCCAGTACCACTTGGCGGACACTGTGGAAACACCTGTCGGGCCGGCCGGAACCACATCGCAGACGTGCCAGAACCATGTGCATGAGATGCTGGAACCACACCCTGAACAGACGGAAAACACCTGCCAGACCCGTCTGAACAACCTGCCGAGCACGCCGGAGCCACCTGCTCGACTCGCTGGAACCACCTACCTGACATGCCCAAATCACCAGCCGGGTATGCCACAACCACTTGGCGGACACTACGGAATCATCTGCCGGACATGCCGGAACCAGCTCTCAGACACACCAGAACCACGTGCCGGAGACGCCGGAAGCACCTGCCGAGCATGCCGGAGCCACCTGCTCGACTCGCCAGAAACACCTGCCGGACACGCCAAAATCACCTGCCGGGTACGGCAGAACCACCTGGCGGACACTCCCAAACCACCTGTCGCGCATGCCGGAACCACCTCTCAGAAGTGCCGGAAGCACGTGCCGGACACGCCGGAATCACCTACCGGACAGACCGCAACCACCTGCCGAGCACACCGGAGCCACCTGTTCTACTCGCTGGAACCACCTGCCGGACAGGCCAATATCAACTGCTGGCTATGCCAGAACCACCTGGGGGACGGTCCGGAATCACCTGCCAGCCATGGCGGAACCACCTCTCAGACGTACCAGAACCACCTGCCGGAGAAGCTGGAAACACGTCCTGGACAGTCTGGAACCACCTGCCGGCCAAGCCTGAACCACCTGCCAAGCACAACGGAACAACCTGACAGACACGCCAAAATCACCTGCGTGTTATGCCAGAACCACTTGGAGGACTCTCTGGGATGACCTGCCGGGCATGCCAGAACCACCTCTCAGACGTGCCAGAACCATGTGGCTGACAGTCCGGAATCACCTGTTGGGCATGCGCAACCACCTCTGAGACGTACCAGAACCACATGCCGTGCAGGCTGGGACCACCTACCGGACAGACCGGAATCACCTTTCAGGCATGCCGGAACCACCTGTCAGATGTGCCAGAAACACGTGCCGGAGACGCCGGAAGCACCTGCCAAGCACGTCGGAACCACCTGCTCTACTCGCCTGAACCACCTGCCGGACATGCCAAAATCACCTGCCGACTATGCCAGAACCACTTGGCGAACACTCCGGAATCACTTGCCGGGCATGCAGGAACCACCTCTCAGACATGCCAGAACCCCGTGCCAATGACCCCGGAAGCACCAGCCGAGCACGCCGGAACCACCTGCTCGACTCGCCAGAACCACCTGCCGATCACGCAAAAATCACCTGCCGGCTACGCCACAACCAGTTGGTGAACACTTTGGAATCACCTGCCAGGCTTGCTGGAACCACCTGCCAGTCATGCCAAAATCACCTGCCAACTACGCCAGAACCGCTTGGCGGACACTGCGGAAACACCTGTCGGGCCGGCTGGAACCACATCTCAGACGTGCCAGAAACGTGTTCATGAGATGCTGGAACCACACCCCGAACAGACGGATACCACCTGCCAGAACCGCCTGAACCACCTGCTGAGCACGCCGGAACCACCTGCTCGACTCACCGGTACCACCTCCCTGACACGCCAAAAGCACCTGCTGGGTATGCCAGAACCACTTGGCGGACACTCCGGAATCATCTGCCGGACATGCCGGAACCAGCTCTCAGACACACCAGAACCAAGTGCCGGAGACGCCGGAAGCACCTGCCGAGCACGCCGCAGCCACCTGCTCGACTCGCCTGAACCACCTGCCGGACACGCCAAAATCACCTGCCCGCTACACCAGCACCACTTCGGGGACAAGCCGGAATCACGTGAGGGGCATGCCGGCACAGCCTCTCAGACTGAACCTCGTGCCGGACACCACAGAACCACCTGCCGGACAGACCGGAACCACCTGCCGGACACGCCGGAACCACCGGCTCCACCCGCCGGAAAGACCGCTGGACATGCAAAATCACCTGCCGGCTACGCCGGAAACACTTGGCGAACACTCCGGAATCACCTGCCGGGCATGCCGGAACCACCTCTCAGATATGCCAGAACCACGTGCCAATGACCCCGGAAGCACCTGCCGAGCACGCCGGAACCACCTGCTCGACTCGCCAGAACCACCTGCCGGACACGCAAAAATCACCTGCCGGCTACGCCACAACCAGTTGGGGAACACTTCGGAATCACCTGCCGGGCTTGCTGGAACCACCTGCCGGTCATGCCAAAATCACCTGCCAACTACGCCAGTACCACTTGGCGGACACTGTGGAAACACCTGTCGGGCCGGCCGCAACCACATCTCAGACGTGCGAGAACCATGTGCATGAGATGCTGGAACCACACCCCGAACAGACGGAAAACACCTGCCAGACGCGTCCGAACAACCTGCCGAGCACGCCGGAGCCACCTACCTGACATGCCCAAATCACCAGCCGGGTATGCCAGAACCACTTGGCGGACACTCCGGAATCATCTGCCGGACATGCCGGAACCAGCTCTCAGACACACCAGAACCACGTGCCGGAGACGCCGGAAGCACCTGCCGAGCATGCCGGAGCCACATGCTCGACTCGCCAGAAATAACTGCCGGACACGCCAAAATCACCTGCCGGGTACGCCAGAACCACCTGGCGGACACTCCGAAATCACCTGTCGCGCATGCCGGAACCACCTCTCAGACGTGCCGGAAGCACGTGCCGGACACGCCGGAATCACCTACCGGACAGACCGGAACCACCTGCCGAGCACGCCGGAGCCACCTGTTCGACTCGCTGGAACCACCTGCCGGAAAGGCCAATATCAACTGCCGGCTATGCCAGAACCACCTGGGGGACGGTCCTGAATCACCTGCCAGCCATGGCAGAACCACCTCTCAGACGTACCAGAACCACCTGCCGGAGAAGCTGGAAACACGTCCTGGACAGTCTGGAACCACCTGCCGGCCAAGCCTGAACCACCTGCCAAGCACAACGGAACAACCTGCCAGACACGCCAAAATCACCTGCGTGTTATGCCAGAACCACTTGGAGGACTCTCTGGGATGACCTGCCGGGCATGCTGGAACCACCTCTCAGACGTGCCAGAACTATGTGGCTGACAGTCCGGAATCACCTGTTGGGCATGCGCAACCACCTCTGAGACGTACCAGAACCACATGCCGTGCAGGCTGGAACCACCTACCGGACAGACCGGAATCACCTTTCGGGCATGCCGGAACCACCTGTCAGATGTGCCAGAAACACGTGCCGGAGACGCCGGAAGCACCTGCCAAGCACGTTGGAACCACCTGCTCAACTCGCCTGAACCACCTGCCGGACATGCCAAAATCACCTGCCGACTATGCCAGAACCACTTGGCGAACACTCCGGAATCACTTGCCGGGCATGCAGGAACCACCTCTCAGACATGCCAGAACCCCGTGCCAATGACCCCGGAAGCACCAGCCGAGCACGCCGGAACCACCTGCTCGACACGCCAGAACCACCTGCCGATCACGCAAAAATCACCTGCCGGCTACGCCACAACCAGTTGGTGAACACTTTGGAATCACCTGCCAGGCTTGCTGGAACCACCTGCCAGTCATGCCAAAATCACCTGCCAACTACGCCAGAACCGCTTGGCGGACACTGCGGAAACACCTGTCGGGCCGGCTGGAACCACATCTCAGACGTGCCAGAAACGTGTTCATGAGATGCTGGAACCACACCCCGAACAGACGGATACCACCTGCCAGAACCGCCTGAACCACCTGCTGAGCACGCCAGAACCACCTGCTCGACTCACCGGTACCACCTCCCTGACACGCCAAAATCACCTGCTGGGTATGCCAGAACCACTTGGCGGACACTCCGGAATCATCTGACGGACATGCCAGAACCAGCTCTCAGACACACCAGAACCAAGTGCCGGAGACGCCGGAAGCACGTGCCGAGCATGCCGGAGCCACCTGCTTGACTCACCAGAAACACCTGCCGGACACGCCAAAATCACCTGCCGGGTATGCCAGAACCACCTGGCGGACACTACGGAATCACCTGCCGCGCATGCCAGAACCACCTCTCAAACGTGCCGGAAGCACGTGCCAGACACGCCGGAATCACCTACCGGACAGACCGGAACCACCTGCCAAGAACGCCGGAGCCACCTGTTCGACTCGCTGGAACCACCTGCCGGACAGGCCAATATCAACTGCTGGCTATGCCAGAACCACCTGGGGGACGGTCCGGGATCACCTGCCAGCCATGGCGGAACCACCTCTCAGACGTACCAGAACCACCTGCCGGAGAAGCTGGAAACACGTCGTGGACAGACTGGAACCACGTGACGGCCATGCCTGAACCACCTGCCGAGCACGGCGGAACCACCTGCCGGACACGCCAAAATCACCTGCGGGCTACGCCAGAACCACGTGGACGACTCTCCGAAATGACCTGCCGGGCATGTTGGAACCACCTCTCAGACGTGCCAGAAGCACGTGGCGGACAGTCCGGAATCACCTGTTGGGCATACGCAACCACCTCTGACACGTACCAGAACCACGTGCCGTGCACGCCGGAACCACCTACCGGACAGACCGGAATCAACTTTTGGGCATGCCGGAACCACCAGTCAGATGTGCCAGAAACACGTGCCGGAGACGCCGGTAGCACCTGCCGAGCACGTCGCAACCACCTGCTCAACTCGCCTGAACCACCTGCCGGACACGCCAAAATCACCTGCCCGCTACACCAGCACCACTCCGGGGACAAGCCGGAATCACGTGAGGGGCATGCCGGCACAGCCTCTCAGACTGAACCTCGTGCCGGACACCACAGAACCACCTGCCGGACAGACCGGAACCACCTGCCGGACGCGCCGGAACCACCGGCTCGACCCACCAGAACGACCGCTGGACATGCAAAATCACCTGCCGGCTACGCCAGAAACACTTGGCGAACACTCCGGAATCACCTGCCTGGCATGCCGGAACCACCTCTCAGATATGCGAGAACCACGTGCCAATGACCCCGGAAGCACCTGCCGAGCACGCCGGAACCACCTGCTCGACTCGCCAGAACCACCTGCCGGACACGCAAAAATCACCTGCCGGCTACGCCACAACCAGTTGGGGAACACTTCGGAATCACCTGCCGGGCTTGCTGGAACCACCTGCCGGTCATGCCAAAATCACCTGCCAACTACGCCAGTACCACTTGGCGGACACTGTGGAAACACCTGTCGGGCCAGCCGGAACCACATCTCAGACGTGCCAGATCCATGTGAATGAGATGCTGGAACCACACCCCGAACAGACGGAAAACACCTGCCAGACCCGTCTGAACAACCTGCCGAGCACGCCGGAGCCAGCTGCTCGACTCGCCGGAACCACCTACCTGACATGCCCAAATCACCACCCGGGTATGCCAGAACCACTTGGCGGACACTCCGGAATCATCTGCCGGACATGCCGGAACCAGCTCTCAGACACACCAGAACCAAGTGCCGGAGACGCCGGAAGCACCTGCCGAGCATGCCGGAGCCACCTGCTCGACTCGCCAGAAACACCTGTGGGACATGCCAAAATCACCTGCCGGGTACGCCAGAACCACCTGGCGGACACTCCGAAATCACCTGTCGCGCATGCCGGAACCACCTCTCAGACGTGCCGGAAGCACGTGCCGGACACGCCGGAATCACCTACCGGACAGACCGGAACCACCTGCCGAGCACGCCGGAGCCACCTGTTCGACTCGCTGGAACCACCTGCCGGACAGGCCAATATCAACTGCTGGCTATGCCAGAACCACCTGGGGGATGGTCCGGGATCACCTGCCAGCCATGGCGGAACCACCTCTCAGACGTACCAGAACCACCTGCCGGAGAAGCTGGAAACACGTCCTGGACAGTCTGGAACCACCTGCCGGCCAAGCCTGAACCACCTGCCAAGCACAACGGAACAACCCGCCGGACACGCCACAATCACCTGCGTGTTATGCCAGAACCACTTGGAGGACTCTCTGGGATGACCTGCCGGGCATGGCGGAACCACCTGTCAGACGTGCCAGAACCATGTGGCGGACAGTCCGGAATCACCTGTTGGGCATGCGCAACCACCTCTGAGACGTACCAGAAACACATGCCGTGCAGGCTGGAACCACCTATCGGACAGACCGGAATCACGTTTCGGGCATGCCGGAACCACCTGTCAGATGTGCCAGAAACACGTGCCGGAGACGCCGGAAGCGCCTGCCAAGCACGTTGGAACCACCTGCTCAACTCGCCTGAACCACCTGCCGGACATGCCAAAATCACCTGCCGACTATGCCAGAACCACTTGGCGAACACTCCGGAATCACTTGCCGGGCATGCAGGAACCACCTCTCAGACATGCCAGAACCCCGTGCCAATGACCCCGGAAGCACCAGCCGAGCACGCCGGAACCACGTGCTCGACTCGCCAGAACCACCTGCCGATCACGCAAAAATCACCTGCCGGCTACGCCACAACCAGTTGGTGAACACTTTGGAATCACCTGCCAGGCTTGCTGGAACCACCTGCCAGTCATGCCAAAATCACCTGCCAACTACGCCAGAACCGCTTGGCGGACACTGCGGAAACACCTGTCGGGCCGGCCGGAACCACATCTCAGACGTGCCAGAAACGTGTTCATGAGATGCTGGAACCACACCCCGAACAGACGGATACCACCTGCCAGAACCGCCTGAACCACCTGCTGAGCACGCCGGAACCACCTGCTCGACTCACCGGTACCACCTCCCTGACACGCCAAAATCACCTGCTGGGTATGCCAGAACCACTAGGCGGACACTCCGGAATCATCTGCCGGACATGCCGGAACCAGCTCTCAGACACACCAGAACCGCGTTCCGGAGACGCCGGAAGCACCCGCCGAGCATGCTGGAGCCACATGCTCGACTCGCCAGAAACACCTGCCGGACACGCCAGAATCACCTGCCGGGTACGACAGAACCACCTGGCGGACACTACGGAATCACCTGCCGCGCATGCCGGAACCACCTCTCAGACGTGCCGGAAGCACGTGCCGGACACGCCGGAATCACCCACCGGACAGACCGGAACCACCTGCCGAGCACGCCGGAGCCACCTGTTCGACTCGCTGGAACCACCTGACGGACAGACCGGAATCACCTTTCGGGCATGCCGGAACCACCTGTCAGATGTGCCAGAAACACGTGCCGGAGACGCCGGAAGCGCCTGCCAAGCACGTTGGAACCACCTGCTCAACTCGCCTGAACCACCTGCCGGACATGCCAAAATCACCTGCCGACTATGCCAGAACCACTTGGCGAACACTCCGGAATCACTTGCCGGGCATGCACGAACCTCCTCTCAGACATGCCAGAACCCCGTGCCAATGACCCCGGAAGCACCAGCCGAGCACGCCGGAACCACCTGCTCGACTCGCCAGAACCACCTGCCGGACACGCAAAAATCACCTGCCGGCTACGCCACAAGCAGCTGGGGAACACTTCGGAATCACCTGCCGGGCTTGCTGGAACCACCTGCCGGTCATGCCAAAATCACCTGCCAACTACGCCAGTACCACTTGGCGGACACTGTGGAAACACCTGTCGGGCCGGCCGGAACCACATCCCAGACGTGCCAGAAAAATGTGCATGAGATGCTGGAACCACACCCCGAACAGACGGAAAACACCTGCCAGACCCGTCTGAACAACCTGCCGAGCACGCCGGAGCCACCTGCTCGACTCGCCGGAACCACCTACCTGACATGCCCAAATCACCAGCCGGGTAGGCCAGAACCACTTGGCGGACACTCCGGAATCATCTGCCGGACATGCCGGAACCAGCTCTCAGACACACCAGAACCACGTGCTGGAGATGCCGGAAGCACCTGCCGAGCATGCCGGAGCCACCTGCTCGACTAGCCAGAACCACCTTCCGGACACGCCAAAATCACCTGCCGGGTACGCCAGAGCCACCTGGCGGACACTCCGAAATCACCTGTCGCGCATGCCGGAACCACCTCTCAGACGTGCCGGAAGCACGTGCCGGACACGCCGGAATCACCTACCGGACAGACTGGAACCACCTGCCGAGCACGCCGGAGCCACCTGTTCGACTCGCTGGAACCACCTGCCGGACAGGCCAATATCAACTGCTGGCTATGCCAGAACCACCAGGCGGACGGTCCGGAATCACCTGCCAGCCATGGCGGAACCACCTCTCAGACGTACCAGAACCACCTGCCGGAGAAGCTGGAAACACGTCCTGGACAGTCTGGAACCACCTGCCGGCCAAGCCTGAACCACCTGCCAAGCACAACTGAACAACCTGCCAGACACGCCAAAATCACCTGCGTGTTATGCCAGAACCACTTGGAGGACTCTCTGGGATGACCTTCCGGGCATGCCGGAACCACCTCTCAGACGTGCCAGAACCATGTGGCGGACAGTCCGGAATCACCTGTTGGGCATGCGCAACCACCTCTGAGACGTACCAGAACCACATGCCGTGCAGGCTGGAACCACCTACCGGACAGACCGGAATCACCTTTCGGGCATGCCGGAACCACCTGTCAGATGTGCCAGAAACACGTGCCGGAGACGCCGGAAGCACCTGCCAAGCACGTTGGAACCACCTGCTCAACTCGCCTGAACCACCTGCCGGACATGCCAAAATCACCTGCCGACTATGCCAGAACCACTTGGCGAACACTCCGGAATCACTTGCCGGGCATGCAGGAACCACCTCTCACACATGCCAGAACCCCGTGCCAATGACCCCGGAAGCACCAGCCGAGCACGCAGGAACCACCTGCTCGACACGCCAGAACCACCTGCCGATCACGCAAAAATCACCTGCCGGCTACGCCACAACCAGTTGGTGAACACTTTGGAATCTCCTGCCAGGCTTGCTGGAACCACCTGCCAGTCATGCCAAAATCACCTGCCAACTACGCCAGAACCGCTTGGCGGACACTGCGGAAACACCTGTCGGGCCGGCTGGAACCACATCTCAGACGTGCCAGAAACGTGTTCATGAGATGCTGGAACCACACCCGGAACAGACGGATACCACCTGCCAGACCCGCCTGAACCACCTGCCGAGCACGCTGGAACCACCTGCTCGACTCACCGGTACCACCTCCCTGACACGCCAAAATCACCTGCTGGGTATGCCAGAACCACTTGGCGGACACTCCGGAATCATCTTCTGGACATGCCGGAACCAGCTCTCAGACACACCAGAACCACGTGCCGGAGACGCCGGAAGCACCTGCCGAGCATGCCGGAGCCACCTGCTCGACTCGCCAGAAACACCTGCCGGACACGCCAAAATCACCTCCCGGGTACGCCAGAACCACCTGGCGGAAACTCCGAAACCACCTGTCGCGCATGCCGGAACCACCTCTCAGACGTGCCGGAAGCACGTGCCGGACACTCCGGAATCTCCTACCGGACAGACCGGAACCACCTGCCGAGCACGCCGGAGCCACCTGTTCGACTCGCTGGAACCACCTGCCGGACAGGCCAATATCAACTGCTGGCTATGCCAGAACCACCTGGGGGACAGTCCGGGATCACCTGCCAGCCATGGCGGAACCACCTCTCAGACGTACCAGAACCACCTGCCGGAGAAGCTGGAAACACGTCCTGGACAGACTGGAACCACGTGACGGCCATGCCTGAACCACCTGCCGAGCACGGCGGAACCACCTGCCGGACACACCAAAATCACCTGCGGGCTACGCCAGAACCACTTGGACGACTCTCCGAAATGACCTGCCGGGCATGTTGGAACCACCTCTCAGACGTGCCAGAAGCACGTGGCGGACAGTCCGGAATCACCTGTTGGGCTTACGCAACCACCTCTGACACGTACCAGAAACACGTGCCGTGCACGCCGGAACCACCTACCGGACAGACCGGAATCAACTTTTGGGCTTGCCGGAACCACCAGTCAGATGTGCCAGAAACACGTGCCGGAGACGCCGGAAGCACCTGCCGAGCACGTCGCAACCACCTGCTCAACTCGCCTGAACCACCTGCCGGACACGCCAAAGTCAGCTGCCCGCTACACCAGCACCACTTCGGGGACAAGCCGGAATCATGTGAGGGGCATGCCGGAACAGCCTCTCAGACTGAACCTCGTGCCGCACACCACAGAACCACCTGCCGGACAGACCGGAACCACCTGCCGGACACGCCGGAACCACCGGCTCGACCTGCCGGAACGACAGCTGGACATGCAAAATCACCTGCCGGCTACGCCGGAAACACTTGGCGAACACTCCGGAATCACCTGCCGGGCATGCCGGAACCACCTCTCAGATATGCCAGAACCACGTGCCAATGACCCCGGAAGCACCAGCCGAGCACACCGGAACCACCTGCTCGACTCCCCAGAACCACCTGCCGGACACGCAAAAATCACCTGCCGGCTACGCCACAACCAGTTGGGGAACACTTCGGAATCACCTGCCGGGCTTGCTGGAACCACCTGCCGGTCATGCCAAAATCACCTGCCAACTACGCCAGTACCACTTGGCGGACACTGTGGAAACACCTGTCGGGCCGGCCGGAACCACATCTCAGACGTGCCAGAACCATGTGCAAGAGATGCAGGAACCACACCCCGAACAGACGGAAAACACCGGCCAGACCCGTCTGAACAACCTGCCGAGCAAGCCGGAGCCACCTGCTCGACTCGCCAGAACCACCTACCTGACATGCCCAAATCACCAACCGGGTATGCCAGAACCACTTGGCGGACACTCCGGAATCATCTGCCGGACATGCCGGAACCAGCTCTCAGACACACCAGAACCACGTGCCGGAGCCGCCGGAAGCACCTGCCGAGGATTCCGGAGCCACCTGCTCGACTAGCCCGAACCACATTCCGGACACGCCAAAATCACCTGCCGGGTACGCCAGAACCACCTGGCCGACACTCCAAAATCACCTGTCGCGCATGCCGGAACCACCTCTCAGACGTGCCAGAAGCAGGTGCCGGACACGCCGGAATCACCTACCGGACAGACCGGAACCACCTGCCGAGCACGCCGGAGCCACCTGTTCGACTCGCTGGAACCACCTGCCGGACAGGCCAATATCAACTGCTGGCTATGCCAGAACCACCTGGGGGACGGTCCGGAATCGCCTGCCAGCCATGGCGGAACCACCTCTCAGACGTACCAGAACCACCTGCCGGAGAATCTGGGAACACGTCCTGGACAGACTGGAACCACGTGACGGCCATGCCTGAACCACCTGCCGAGCACGGCGGAACCACCTGCCGGACACGCCAAAATCACCTGCGGGCTACGCCAGAACCACTTGGACGACTCTCCGAAATGACCTGCCGGGCATGTTGGAACCACCTCTCAGACGTACCAGAAGCACGTGGCGGACAGTCCGGAATCACCTGTTGGGCATACGCAACCACCTCTGACACGTACCAGAACGACGTGCCGTGCACGCCGGAACCACCTACCGGACAGACCGGAATCAACTTTTGGGCATGCCGGAACCACCAGTCAGATGTGCCAGAAACACGTGCCGGAGACGCCGGAAGCACCTGCCGAGCACGTCGCAACCACCTGCTCAACTCGCCTGAACCACCTGCCGGACACGCCAAAATCACCTGCCAACTACGCCAGTACCACTTGGCGGACACTGTGGAAACACCTGTCGGGCCGGCCGGAACCACATCCCAGACGTGCCAGAAAAATGTGCATGAGATGCTGGAACCACACCCCGAACAGACGAAAACACCTGCCAGACCCGTCTGAACAACCTGCCGAGCACGCCGGAGCCACCTGCTCGACTCGCCGGAACCACCTACCTGACATGCCAAAATCACCAGCCGGGTATGCCAGAACCACCTGGCGGACACTCCGAAATCACCTTTCGCGCATGCCGGAACCACCTCTCACACGTGCCGGAAGCACGTGCCGGACACGCCGGAATCTCCTACCGGACAGACTGGAACCACCTGCCGAGCACGCCGGAGCCACCTGTTCGACTCGCTGGAACCACCTGCCGGACAGGCCAATATCAACTGCTGGCTATGCCAGAACCACCTGGGGGACGGTCCGGAATCACCTGCCAGCCATGGCGGAACCACCTCTCAGACGTACCAGAACCACCTGCCGGAGAAGCTGGAAACACGTCCTGGACAGTCTGGAACCACCTGCCGGCCAAGCCTGAACCACCTGCCAAGCACAACAGAACAACCTGCCAGACACGCCAAAATCACCTGCGTGTTATGCCAGAACCACTTGGAGGACTCTCTGGGATGACCTGCCGGGCATGCCGGAACCACCTGTCAGACGTGCCAGAACCATGTGGCGGACAGTCCGGAATCACCTGTTGGGCATGCGCAACCACCTCTGAGACGTACCAGAACCACATGCCGTGCAGGCTGGAACCACCTACCGGACAGACCGGAATCACCTTTCGGGCATGCCGGAACCACCTGTCAGATGTGCCAGAAACACGTGCCGTAGACGCCGGAAGCACCTGCCAAGCACGTTGGAACCACCTGCTCAACTCGCCTGAACCACCTGCCGGACATGCCAAAATCACCTGCCGACTATGCCAGAACCACTTGGCGAACACTCCGGAATCACTTGCCGGGCATGCAGGAACCACCTCTCAGACATGCCAGAACCCCGTACCAATGACCCCGGAAGCACCAGCCGAGCACGCAGGAACCACCTGCTCGACACGCCAGAACCACCTGCCGATCACGCAAAAATCACCTGCCGGCTACGCCACAACCAGTTGGTGAACACTTGGAATCACCTGCCGGGATTGCTGGAACCACCTGCCGGTCATGCCAAAATCACCTGCCAGCTACGCCAGTACCACTTGGCGGACACTGTGGAAACACCTGTCGGTCCGGCCGGAACCACATCTCAGACGTGCCAGAACCATGTGCATGAGATGCTGGAACCACACCCCGAACAGACGGAAAACACCTGCCAGACCCTTCGGAACAACCTGCTGAGCACGCCGGAGCCACCTGCTCGACTCGCCGGAACCACCTGCCGGACACACCAAAATCACCTGCCCGCTACACCAGCACCACTTCGGGGACAAGCCAGAATCACGGGAGGGGCATGCCGGCACAGCCTCTCAGACTGAACCTCGTGCCGGACACCACAGAACCACCTGCCGGACAGACCGGAACCACCTGCCGGACACGCCGGAGCCACCTGCTCGACTCGCCGGAACCACCTACCTGACATGCCCAAATCACCATCCGGGTATGCCAGAACCACTTGGCGGACACTCCGGAATCATCTGCTGGACACGCCGGAACCAGCTCTCAGATACACCACAACCACGTGCCGGAGACGCCAGAAGCACCTGCCGAGCATGCCGGAGCCACCTGTTCGACTCGCCAGAAACACCTGCCGGACACGCCAAAATCACCTGCCGGGTACGCCAGAACCACCTGGCGGACACTCCGAAATCACCTGTCGCGCATGCCGGAACCAAATATCAGACGTCCCGGAAGCACGTGCCGGACACGCCGGAATCACCTACCGGACAGACCGGAACCACCTGCCGAGCACGCCGGAGCCACCTGTTCGATTCGCTGGAACCACCTGCCGGACAGGCCAATATCAACTGCTGGCTATGCCAGAACCACCTGGGGGACGGTCCGGGATCACCTGCCAGCCATGGCGGAACCACCTCTCAGACGTACCAGAACCACCTGCCGGAGAAGCTGGAAACACGTCCTGGACAGACTGGAACCACGTGACGGCCATGCCTGAACCACCTGCCGAGCACGGCGGAACCACCTGCTGGACACGCCAAAATCAACTGCGGGCTACGCCAGAACCACTTGGACGACCGTCCGAAATGACCTGCCGGGCATGTTGGAACCACCTCTCAGACGTGCCAGAAGCATGTGGCAGACAGTCCGGAATCACCTGTTGGGCATACGCAACCACCTCTGACACGTACCAGAACCACGTGCCGTGCACGCCGGAACCACCTACCGGACAGACCGGAATCAACTTTTGGGCATGCCGGAACCACCAGTCAGATGTGCCAGAAACACGTGCCGGAGACGCCGGAAGCACCTGCCGAGCACGACGCAACCACCTGATCAACTCGCCTGAACCACCTGCCGGTCACGCCAAAATCAACTGCCCACTGCACCAGCACCACTTCGGGGACAAGCCGGAATCACGTGAGGGGCATGCCGGCACAGCCTCTGAGACTGAACCTCGTGCCGGACACCACAGAACCACCTGCCGGACAGACCAGAACCACCTGCCGGACACGCCGGAACCACCGGCTCGACCCGCCGGAACGACCGCTGGACATGCAAGATCACCTGCCGGCTACGCCGGAAACACTTGGCGAACACTCCGGAATCACCTGCCGGGCATGCCGGAACCACCAGTCAGATGTGCCAGAAACACGTGCCGGAGACGCCGGAAGCACCTGCCGAGCACGTCGCAACCACCTGATCAACTCGCCTGAACCACCTGCCGGACACGCCAAAATCACCTGCCCACTGCACCAGCACCACTTCGGGGACAAGCCGGAATCACGTGAGGGGCATGCCGGCACAGCCTCTCAGACTGAACCTCGTGCCGGACACCACAGAACCACCTGCCGGACAGACCGGAACCACCTGCCGGACACGCCGGAACCACCGGCTCGACCCGCCGGAACGACCGTTGGACATGCAAGATCACCTGCCGGCTACGCCGGAAACACTTGGCGAACACTCCGGAATCACCTGCCGGGCATGCCGGAACCACCTCTCAGATATGCCACAACCACGTGCAAATGAAGCCGGAAGCACCTGCGGAGCACGCCGGAACCACCTGCTCGACTCGCCAGAACCACCTGCCGGACATGCAAAAATCACCTGCCGGCTACGCCACAACCAGTTGGGGAACACTTCGGAATCACCTGCCGGGCTTGCTGGAACCACCTGCCGGTCATGCCAAAATCACCTGCCAACTACGCCAGTAGCACTTGGCGGACACTGTGGAAACACCTGTCGGGCCGGCCGGAACCACATCTCAGACGTGCCAGAACCATGTGCATGAGATGCTGGAACCACACCCCGAACAGACGGAAAACACCTGCCAGACCCGTCTGAACAACCTGCCGAGCACGCCGGAGCCACCTGCTCGACTCGCCGGAGCCACCTACCTGACATGCCCAAATCACCAGCCGGGTATGCCAGAACCACTTGGCGGACACTCCGGAATCATCTGCTGGACACGCAGGAACCAGCTCTCAGACACACCACAACCACGTGCCGGAGACGCCGGAAGCACCTGCCGAGCATGCCGGAGCCACCTGTTCGACTCGCCAGAAACACCTGCCGGACACGCCAAAATCACCTGCCGGGTACGCCAGAACCACCTGGCGGACACTCCGAAATCACCTGTCGCGCATGCCGGAACCAAATATCAGACGTGCCGGAAGCACGTGCCGGACACGCCGGAATCACCTACCGGACAGACCGGAACCACCTGCCGAGCACGCCGGAGCCACCTGTTCGACTCGCTGGAACCACCTGCCGGACAGGCCAATATCAACTGCTGGCTATGCCAGAACCACCTGGGGGACGGTCCGGGATCACCTGCCAGCCATGGCGGAACCACCTCTCAGACGTACCAGAACCACCTGCCGGAGAAGCTGGAAACACGTCCTGGACAGACTGGAACCACGTGACGGCCATGCCTGAACCACCTGCCGAGCACGGCGGAACCACCTGCCGGACACGCCAAAATCACCTGCGGGCTACGCCAGAACCACTTGGACGACCGTCCGAAATGACCTGCCGGGCATGTTGGAACCACCTCTCAGACGTGCCAGAAGCACGTGGCAGACAGTCCGGAATCACCTGTTGGGCATACGCAACCACCTCTGACACGTACCAGAACCACGTGCCGTGCACGCCGGAACCACCTACCGGACAGACCGGAATCAACTCTTGGGCATGCCGGAACCACCAGTCAGATGTGCCAGAAACACGTGCCGGAGACGCCGGAAGCACCTGCCGAGCACGTCGCAACCACCTGATCAACTCGCCTGAACCACCTGCCGGACACGCCAAAATCACCTGCCCACTGCACCAGCACCACTTCGGGGACAAGCCGGAATCACGTGAGGGGCATGCCGGCACAGCCTCTCAGACTGAACCTCGTGCCAGACACCACAGAACCACCTGCCGGACAGACCGGAACCACCTGCCGGACACGCCGGAACCACCGGCTCGACCCGCCGGAACGACCGCTGGACATGCAAGATCACCTGCCGGCTACGCCGGAAACACTTGGCGAACACTCCGGAATCACCTGCCGGGCATGCCGGAACCACCTCTCAGATATGCCAGAACCACGTGCCAATGACCCCGGAAGCACCTGCCGAGCACGCCGGAACCACCTGCTCGACTCGCCAGAACCACCTGCCGGACACGCAAAAATCACCTGCCGGCTACGCCACAACCAGTTGGGGAACACTTCGGAATCACCTGCCGGGCTTGCTGGAACCACCTGCCGGTCATGCCAAAATCACCGGCCAACTACGCCAGTAGCACTTGGTGGACACTGTGGAAACACCTGTCGGGCCGGCCGGAACCACATCTCAGACGTGCCAGAACCATGTGCATGAGATGCTGGAACCACACCCCGAACAGACGGAAAACACCTGCCAGACCCGTCTGAACAACCTGCCGAGCACGCCGGAGCCACCTGCTCGACTCGCCGGAGCCACCTACCTGACATGCCCAAATCACCAGCCGGGTATGCCAGAACCACTTGGCGGACACTCCGGAATCATCTGCCGGACATGCCGGAACCAGCTCTCAGACACACCAGAACCACGTGCCGGAGATGCCGGAAGCACCTGCCGAGCATGCCGGAGCCACCTGCTCGACTAGCCAGAAGCACCTTCCGGACACGCCAAAATCACCTGCCGGGTACGCCAGAACCACCTGGCGGACACTCCGAAATCACCTGTCGCGCATGCCAGAACCACCTCTCAGACGTGCCGGAAGCACGTGCCGGACACGCCGGAATCACCTACCGGACAGACTGGAACCACCTGCCGAGCACGCCGGAGCCACCTGTTCGACTCGCTGGAACCACCTGCCGGACAGGCCAATATCAACTGCTGGCTATGCCAGAACCACCGGGTGGACGGTCCGGAATCACCTGCCAGCCATGGAGGAACCATCTCTCAGACGTACCAGAACCACCTGCCGGAGAAGCTGGAAACACGTCCTGGACAGTCTGGAACCACCTGCCGGCCAAGCCTGAACCACCTGCCAAGCACAACGGAACAACCTGCCAGACACGCCAAAATCACCTGCGTGTTATGCCAGAACCACTTGGAGGACTCTCTGGGATGACCTGCCGGGCATGCCGGAACCACCTGTCAGACGTGCCAGAACCATGTGGCGGACAGTCCGGAATCACCTGTTGGGCATGCGCAACCACCTCTGAGACGTACCAGAACCACATGCCGTGCAGGCTGGAACCACCTACCGGACAGACCGGAATCACTTTTCGGGCATGCCGGAACCACCTGTCAGATGTGCCAGAAACACGTGCCGGAGACGCCGGAAGCACCTGCCAAGCACGTTGGAACCACCTGCTCAACTCGCCTGAACCACCTGCCGGACATGCCAAAATCACCTGCCGACTATGCCAGAACCACTTGGCGAACACTCCGGAATCACTTGCCGGGCATGCAGGAACCACCTCTCAGACATGCCAGAACCCCGTGCCAATGACCCCGGAGGCACCAGCCGAGCACGCCGGAACCTCCTGCTCGACACGCCAGAACCACCTGCCGATCAGGCAAAAATCACCTGCCGGCTACGCCACAACCAGTTGGTGAACACTTTGGAATCACCTGCCAGGCTTGCTGGAACCACCTGCCAGTCATGCCAAAATCACCTGCCAACTACGCCAGAACCGCTTGGCGGACACTGCGGAAACACCTGTCGGGCCGGCTGGAACCACATCTCAGACGTGCCAGAAACGTGTTCATGAGATGCTGGAACCACACCCCGAACAGACGGATACCACCTGCCAGACCCGCCTGAACCACCTGCCGAGCACGCCGGAACCACCTGCTCGACTCACCGGTACCACCTCCCTGACACGCCAAAATCACCTGCTGGGTATGCCAGAACCACTTGGCGGACACTCCGGAATCATCTGCCGGACATGCCGGAACCAGCTCTCAGACACACCAGAACCAAGTGCCAGAGACGCCGGAAGCACCTGCCGAGCATGCCGGAGCCACCTGCTCGACTCGCCAGAAACACCTGCCAGACACGCCAAAATCACCTGCCGGGTACGCCAGAACCACCTGGCGGACACTACGGAATCACCTGCCGCGCATGCCGGAACCACCTCTCAGACGTGCCGGAAGCACGTGCCGGACACGCCGGAAACACCTACCGGACAGACCGGAACCACCTGCCAAGAACGCCGGAGCCACCTGTTCGACTCGCTGGAACCACCTGCCGGACAGGCCAATATCAACTGCTGGCTATGCCAGAACCACCTGGGGTACAGTCCGGGATCACCTGCCAGCCATGGCGGAACCACCTCTCAGACGTACCAGAACCACCTGCCGGAGAAGCTGGAAACACGTCCTGGACAGACTGGAACCACGTGACGGCCATGCCTGAACCACCTGCCGAGCACGGCGGAATCACCTGTCGGACACGCCAAAATCACCTGCGGGCTACGCCAGAACCACTTGGACGACTCTCCGAAATGACCTGCCGGGCATGTTGGAACCACCTCTCAGACGTGCCAGAAGCACGTGGCAGACAGTCCGGAATCACCTGTTGGGCATACGCAACCACCTCTGACATGTACCAGAACCACGTGCCGTGCACGCCGGAACCACCTACCGGACAGACCGGAATCAACTTTTGGGCATGCCGGAACCACCAGTCAGATGTGCCAGAAACACGTGCCGGAGACGCCGGAAGCACCTGCCGAGCACGTCGCAACCACCTGATCAACTCGCCTGAACCACCTGCCGGACACGCCAAAATCACCTGCCCGCTACACCAGCACCACTTCGGGGACAAGCCGGAATCACGTGAGGGGCATGCCGGCACAGCCTCTCAGACTGAACCTCGTGCCGGACACCACAGAACCACCTGCCGGACAGACCGGAACCACCTGCCGGACACGCCGGAACCACTGGCTCGACCCGCCGGAACGACCGCTGGACATGCAAAATCACCTGCCGGCTACGCCGGAAACACTTGGCGAACACTCCGGAATCACCTGCCGGGCATGCCGGAACCACCTCTCAGATATGCCAGAACCACGTGCCAATGACCCCGGAAGCACCTGCCGAGCACGCCGGAGCCACCTGCTCCACTCGCCAGAACCACCTGCCGGACACGCAAAAATCACCTGCCGGCTACGCCACAACCATTTGGGGAAAACTTCGGAATCACCTGCCGGGCTTGCTGGAAACACCTGCCGGTCATGCCAAAATCACCTGCCAACTACGCCAGTACCACTTGGCGGACACTGTGGAAACACCTGTCGGGCCGGCCGGAACCACATCTCAGACGTGCCAGAACCATGTGCATGAGATGCTGGAACCACACCCCGAACAGACGGAAAACACCTGCCAGACCCGTCTGAACAACCTGCCGAGCACGCCGGAGCCACCTGCTCGACTCACCGGAACCACCTACCTGACATGCCCAAATCACCAGCCGGGTATGCCAGAACCACTTGGCGGACACTCCGGAATCATCTGCCGGACATGCCGGAACCAGCTCTCAGACACACCACAACCACGTGCCGGAGACGCCGGAAGCACCTGCCGAGCATGCCGGAGCCACCTGCTCGACTCGCCAGAAACACCTGCCGGACACGCCAAAATCACCTCCCGGGTATGCCAGAACCACCTGTCGGAAACTCCGAAACCACCTGTCGCGCATGCCGGAACCACCTCTCAGACGTGCCGGAAGCACGTGCCGGACACGCCGGAATCTCCTACCGGACAGACCGGAACCACCTGCCGAGCACGCCGGAGCCACCTGTTGGACTCGCTGGAACCACCTGCCGGACAGGCCAATATCAACTGCTGGCTATGCCAGAACCACCTGGGGGACAGTCCGGGATCACCTGCCAGCCATGGCGGAACCACCTCTCAGACGTACCAGAACCACCTGCCGGAGAAGCTGGAAACACGTCCTGGACAGACTGGAACCACGTGACGGCCATGCCTGAACCACCTTCCTAACACGGCGGAACCACCTGCCGGACACGCCAAAATCACCTGCGGGCTACGCCAGAACCACTTGGACGACTCTCCGAAATGACCTGCCGGGCATGTTGGAACCACCTCTCAGACGTGCCAGAAGCACGTGGCGGACAGTCCGGAATCACCTGTTGGGCATACGCAACCACCTCTGACACGTACCAGAACCACGTGCCGTGCACGCCAGAACCACCTACCGGACAGACCGGAATCAACTTTTGGGCATGCCGGAACCACCAGTCAGATGTGCCAGAAACACGTGCCGGAGACGCCGGAAGCACCTGCCGAGCACGTCGCAACCACCTGCTCAACTCGCCTGAACCACCTGCCGGACACGCCAAAATCACCTGCCCCTTACAACAGCACCACTTCGGGGACAAGCCGGAATCACGTGAGGGGCATGCCGGCACAGCCTCTCAGACTGAACCTCGTGCCGGACACCACAGAACCACCTGCCGGACAGACCGGAACCACCTGCCGGACACGCCGGAACCACCGGCTCGACCCGCCGGAACGACCGCTGGACATGCAAAATCACCTGCCGGCCACGCCGAAAACACTTGGCGAACACTCCGGAATCACCTGCCGGGCATGCCGGAACCACCTCTCAGATATGCCAGAACCACGTGCCAATGACCCCGGAAGCACCTGCCGAGCACGCCGGAACCACCTGCTCGACTCGCCAGAACCACCTGCCGGACACGCAAAAATCACCTGCCGGCTACGCCACAACCAGTTGGGGAACACTTCGGAATCACCTGCCGGGCTTGCTGGAACCACCTGCCGGTCATGCCAAAATCACCTGCCAACTACGCCAGTACAATTGGCGGACACTGTGGAAACACCTGTCGGGCCGGCCGGAACCACATCTCAGACGTGCCAGAACCATGTGCATGAGATGCTGGAACCACACCCCGAACAGACGGAAAACACCTGCCAGACGCGTCTGAACAACCTGCCGAGCACGCCGGAGCCACCTACCTGACATGCCCAAATCACCAGCCGGGTATGCCAGAACCACTTGGCGGACACTCCGGAATCATCTGCCGGACATGCCGGAACCAGCTCTCAGACACACCAGAACCACGTGCCGGAGACACCGGAAGCACCTGCCGAGCATGCCGGAGCCACATGCTCGACTCGCCAGAAATACCTGCCGGACACGCCAAAATCACCTCCCGGGTACGCCAGAACCACCTGGCCGACACTCCGAAATCACCTGTCGCGCATGCCGGAACCACCTCTCAGACGTGCTGGAAGCACGTGCCGGACACGCCGGAATCACCTACCGGACAGACCGGAACCACCTGCCGAGCACGCCGGAGCCACCTGTTCGACTCGCTGGAACCACCTGCCGGACAGGCCAATATCAACTGCTGGCTATGCCAGAACCACCTGGGGGACAGTCTGGGATCACCTGCCATCCATGGCGGAACCACCTCTCAGACGTACCAGAACCACCTGCCGGAGAAGCTGGAAACACGTCGTGGACAGACTGGAACCACGTGACGGCCATGCCTGAACCACCTGCCGAGCACGGCGGAACCACCTGCCGGACACGCCAAAATCACCTGCGGGATACGCCAGAACCACTTGGACGACTCTCCGAAATGATCTGCCGGGCATGTTGGAACCACCTCTCAGACGTGCCAGAAGCACGTGGCGGACAGTCCGGAATCACCTGTTGGGCATACGCAACCACCTCTGACACGTACCAGAACCACGTGCCGTGCACGCCGGAACCACCTACCGGACAGACCGGAATCAACTTTTGGGCATGCCGGAACCACCAGTCAGATGTGCCAGAAACACGTGCCGGAGACGCCGGAAGCACCTGCCGAGCACGTCGCAACCACCTGCTCAACTCGCCTGAACCACCTGCCGGACACGCCATAATCACCAGCCCGCTACACCAGCACCACTTCGGGGACAAGCCGGAATCACATGAGGGGCATGCCGGCACAGCCTCTCAGGCTGAACCTCGTGCCGGACACCACAGAACCACCTGCCGGACAGACCGGAACCGCCTGCCGGACACGCCGGAACCACCGGCTCGACCCGCCGGAACGACCGCTGGACATGCAAAATCACCTGCCGGCCACGCCGTAAACACTTGGCGAACACTCCGGAATCACCTGCCGGGCATGCCGGAACCACCTCTCAGATATGCCAGAACCACGTGCCAATGACCCCGGAAGCACCTGCCGAGCACGCCGGAACCACCTGCTCGACTCGCCAGAACCACCTGCCGGACACGCAAAAATCACCTGCCGGCTACGCCACAACCAGTTCGGGAACACTTCGGAATCACTTGCCGGGCTTGCATGAACCACCTGCCCGTCATGCCAAAATCACCTGCCAACTACGCCAGTAGCACTTGGCGGACACTGTGGAAACACCTGTAGGGCCGGCCGGAACCACATCTCAGACGTGCCAGAACCATGTGCATGAGATGCAGGAACCACACCCCGAAAAGACGGAAAACACCTGCCAGAGCCGTCTGAACAACCTGCCGAGCACGCCGGAGCCACCTGTTCGACTCGCTGGAACCACCTGACGGACAGGCCAATATCAACTGCTGGCTATGCCAGAACCACCTGGGGAACGGTCCGGAATCACCTGCCCGCCATGGCGGAACCACCTCTCAGACGTACCAGAACCACCTGCCGGAGAAGCTGGAAACACGTCGTGGACAGACTGGAACCACGTGACGGCCATGCCTGAACCACCTGCCGAGCACGGCGGAACCACCTGCCGGACACGCCAAAATCAACTGCGGGCTACGCCAGAACCACTTGGACGACCCTCCGAAATGACCTGCCGGGCATGTTGGAACCACCTCTCAGACGTGCCAGAAGCACGTGGCAGACAGTCCGGAATCACCTGTTGGGCATACGCAACCACCTCTGACACGTACCAGAACCACGTGCCGTGCACGCCGGAACCACCTACCGGACTGACCGGAATGAACTCTTGGGCATGCCGGAACCACCAGTCAGATGTGCCAGAAACACGTGCCGGAGACGCCGGAAGCACCTGCCGAGCACGTCGCAACCACCTGATCAACTCGCCTGAACCACCTGCCGGACACGCCAAAATCACCTGCCCACTGCACCAGCACCACTTCGGGGACAAGCCGGAATCACGTGAGGGGCATGCCGGCACAGCCTCTCAGACTGAACCTCGTGCCGGACACCACAGAACCACCTGTCGGACAGACCGGAACCACCTGCCGGACACGCCGGAACCACCGGCTCGACCCGCCGGAACGACCGCTGGACATGCAAGATCACCTGCCGGCTACGCCGGAAACACTTGGCGAACACTCCGGAATCACCTGCCGGGCATGCCGGAACCACCTCTCAGATATGCCAGAACCACGTGCCAATGACCCCGGAAGCACCTGCCGAGCACGCCGGAACCACCTGCTCGACTCGCCAGAACCACCTGCCAGACACGCAAAAATCACCTGCCGGCTACGCCACAACCAGTTGGGGAACACTTCGGAATCACCTGCCGGGCTTGCTGGAACCACCTGCCGGTCATGCCAAAATCACCTTCCAACTACGCCAGTAGCACTTGGTGGACACTGTGGAAACACCTGTCGGGCTGGCCGGAACCACATCTCAGACGTGCCAGAACCATGTGCATGAGATGCTGGAACCACACCCCGAACAGACGGAAAACACCTGCCAGACCCGTCTGAAAAACCTGCCGAGCACGCCGGAGCCACCTGCTCGACTCGCCGGAGCCACCTACCTGACATGCCCAAATCACCAGCCGGGTATGCCAGAACCACTTGGCGGACACTCCGGAATCATCTGCCGGACATGCCGGAACCAGCTCTCAGACACACCAGAACCACGTGCCGGAGACGCCGGAAGCACCTGCCGAGCATGCCGGAGCCACGTGCTCGACTCGCCAGAAACACCTGCCGGACACCCCAAAATCACCTGCCGGGTACACCAGAACCACCTGGCGGATACTCTGAAATGACCTGTCGCGCATGCCGGAACCACCTCTCAGACGTGCCGGAAGCACGTGCCGGACACGCCGGAATCACCTACCGGACAGACCGGAACCACCTGCCGAGCACGCCGGAGCCACCTGTTCGACTCGCTGGAACCACCTGCCGGACAGGCCAATATCAACTGCTGGCTATGCCAGAACCACCTGGGGGACGGTCCGGAATCACCTGCCAGCCATGGCGGAACCACCTCTCAGACGTACCAGAACCACCTGCCGGAGAAGCTGGAAACACGTCCTGGACAGTCTGGAACCACCTGCCGGCCAAGCCTGAACCACCTGCCAAGCACAACGGAACAACCTGCCAGACACGCCAAAATCGCCTGCGTGTTATGCCAGAACCACTTGGAGGACTCTCTGGGATGACCTGCCGGGCATGCCGGAACCACCTCTCAGACGTGCCAGAACCATGTGGCGGACAGTCCGGAATCACCTGTTGGGCATGCGCAACCACCTCTGAGACGTACCAGAACCACATGCCTTGCAGGCTGGAACCACCTACCGGACAGACCGGAATCACCTTTCGGGCATGCCGGAACCACCTGTCAGATGTGCCAGAAACACGTGCCGGAGACGCCGGAAGCACCTGCCAAGCACGTTGGAACCACCTGCTGAACTCGCCTGAACCACCTACCGGACATGCCAAAATCACCTGCCGACTATGCCAGAACCACTTGGCGAACACTCCGGAATCACATGCCGGGCATGCAGGAACCACCTCTCAGACATGCCAGAACCCCGTGCCAATGACCCCGGAAGCACCAGCCGAGCACGCCGGAACCACCTGCTCGACTCGCCAGAACCACCTGCCGATCACGCAAAAATCACCTGCCGGCTACGCCACAACCAGTTGGTGAACACTTTGGAATCACCTGCCAGGCTTGCTGGAACCACCTGCCAGTCATGCCAAAATCACCTGCCAACTACGCCAGAACCGCTTGGCGGACACTGCGGAAACACCTGTCGGGCCGGCTGGAACCACATCTCAGACGTGCCAGAAACGTGTTCATGAGATGCTGGAACCACACCCCGAACAGACGGATACCACCTGCCAGAACCGCCTGAACCACCTGCTGAGCACGCCGGAACCAAATGCTCGACTCACCGGTACCACCTCCCTGACACGCCAAAATCACCTGCTGGGTATGCCAGAACCACTTGGCGGACACTCCGGAATCATCTGCCGGACATGCCAGAACCAGCTCTCAGACACACCAGAACCAAGTGCCGGAGACGCCGGAAGCACCTGCCGAGCATGCCGGAGCCACCTGCTCGACTCGCCAGAAACACCTGCCGGACACGCCAGAATCACCTGCCGGGTACGACAGAACCACCTGGCGGACACTACGGAATCACCTGCCGCGCATGCCGGAACCACCTCTCAGACGTGCCGGAAGCACGTGCCGGACATGCCGGAAACACCTACCGGACAGACCGGAACCACCTGCCAAGAACGCCGGAGCCACCTGTTCGACTCGCTGGAACCACCTGCCGGACAGGCCAATATCAACTGCTGTCTATGCCAGAACCACCTGGGGGACAGTCCGGGATCACCTGCCAGCCATGGCGGAACCACCTCTCAGACGTACCAGAACCACCTGCCGGAGAAGCTGGAAACACGTCCTGGGCAGACTGGAACCACGTGACGGCCATGCCTGAACCACCTGCCGAGCACGGCGGAACAACCTGCCGGACACGCCAAAATCACCTGCGGGCTACGCCAGAACCACTTGGACGACTCTCCGAAATGACCTGCCGGGCATGTTGGAACCACCTCTCAGACGTGCCAGAAGCACGTGGCGGACAGTCCGGAATCACCTGTTGGGCATACGCAACCACCTCTGACACGTACCAGAACCACGTGCTGTGCACGCCGGAACCGCCTACCGGACAGACCGGAATCAACTTTTGGGCATGCCGGAACCACCAGTCAGATGTGCCAGAAACACGTGCCGGAGACGCCGGAAGCATCTGCCGAGCACGTCGCAACCACCTGCTCAACTCGCCTGAACCACCTGCCGGACACGCCAAAATCACCTGCCCGCTACACCAGCACCACTTCGGGGACAAGCCGGAATCACGTGAGGGGCATGCCGGCACAGCCTCTCAGACTGAACCTCGTGCCGGACACCACAGAACCACCTGCCGGACAGACCGGAACCACCTGCCGGACACGCCGGAACCACCGGCTCGACCCGCCGGAACGACCGCTGGACATGCAAAATCACCTGCCGGCTACGCCGGAAACACTTGGCGAACACTCCGGAATCACCTGCCGGGCATGCCGGAACCACCTCTCAGATATGCCAGAACCACGTGCCAATGACCCCGGAAGCACCTGCTGAGCACGCCGGAACCACGTGCTCGACTCGCCAGAACCACCTGCCGGACACGCAAAAATCACCTGCCGGCTACGCCACAACCAGTTGGGGAACACTTCGGAATCACCTGCCGGGCTTGCTGGAACCACCTGCCGGTCATGCCAAAATCACCTGCCAACTACGCCAGTACCACTTGGCGGACACTGTGGAAACACCTGTCGGGCCAGCCGGAACCACATCTCAGACGTGCCAGATCCATGTGAATGAGATGCTGGAACCACACCCCGAACAGACGGAAAACACCTGCCAGACCCGTCTGAACAACCTGCCGAGCACGCCGGAGCCAGCTGCTCGACTCGCCGGAACCACCTACCTGACATGCCCAAATCACCACCCGGGTATGCCAGAACCACTTGGCGGACACTCCGGAATCATCTGCCGGACATGCCGGAACCAGCTCTCAGACACACCAGAACCACGTGCCGGAGCCGCCGGAAGCACCTGCCGAGGATTCCGGAGCCACCTGCTCGACTAGCCCGAACCACATTCCGGACACGCCAAAATCACCTGCCGGGTACGCCAGAACCACCTGGCCGACACTCCAAAATTACCTGTCGCGCATGCCGGAACCACCTCTCAGACGTGCCAGAAGCAGGTGCCGGACACGCCGGAATCACCTACCGGACAGACCGGAACCACCTGCCGAGCACGCCGGAGCCACCTGTTCGACTCGCTGGAACCACCTGCCGGACAGGCCAATATCAACTGCTGGCTATGCCAGAACCACCTGGGGGACGGTCCGGAATCGCCTGCCAGCCATGGCGGAACCACCTCTCAGACGTACCAGAACCACCTGCCGGAGAATCTGGGAACACGTCCTGGACAGACTGGAACCACGTGACGGCCATGCCTGAACCACCTGCCGAGCACGGCGGAACCACCTGCCGGACACGCCAAAATCACCTGCGGGCTACGCCAGAACCACTTGGACGACTCTCCGAAATGACCTGCCGGGCATGTTGGAACCACCTCTCAGACGTACCAGAAGCACGTGGCGGACAGTCCGGAATCACCTGTTGGGCATACGCAACCACCTCTGACACGTACCAGAACCACGTGCCGTGCACGCCGGAACCACCTACCGGACAGACCGGAATCAACTTTTGGGCATGCCGGAACCACCAGTCAGATGTGCCAGAAACACGTGCCGGAGACGCCGGAAGCACCTGCCGAGCACGTCGCAACCACCTGCTCAACTCGCCTGAACCACCTGCCGGACACGCCAAAATCACCTGCCAACTACGCCAGTACCACTTGGCGGACACTGTGGAAACACCTGTCGGGCCGGCCGGAACCACATCCCAGACGTGCCAGAAAAATGTGCATGAGATGCTGGAACCACACCCCGAACAGACGGAAAACACCTGCCAGACCCGTCTGAACAACCTGCCGAGCACGCCGGAGCCACCTGCTCGACTCGCCGGAACCACCTACCTGACATGCCAAAATCACCAGCCGGGTATGCCAGAACCACCTGGCGGACACTCAGAAATCACCTTTCGCGCATGCCGGAACCACCTCTCAGACGTGCCGGAAGCACGTGCCGGACACGCCGGAATCTCCTACCGGACAGACTGGAACCACCTGCCGAGCACGCCGGAGCCACCTGTTCGACTCGCTGGAACCACCTGCCGGACAGGCCAATATCAACTGCTGGCTATGCCAGAACCACCGGGCGGACGGTCCGGAATCACCTGCCAGCCATGGCGGAACCACCTCTCAGACGTACCAGAACCACCTGCCGGAGAAGCTGGAAACACGTCCTGGACAGTCTGGAACCACCTGCCGGCCAAGCCTGAACCACCTGCCAAGCACAACAGAACAACCTGCCAGACACGCCAAAATCACCTGCGTGTTATGCCAGAACCACTTGGAGGACTCTCTGGGATGACCTGCCGGGCATGCCGGAACCACCTGTCAGACGTGCCAGAACCATGTGGCGGACAGTCCGGAATCACCTGTTGGGCATGCGCAACCACCTCTGAGACGTACCAGAACCACATGCCGTGCAGGCTGGAACCACCTACCGGACAGACCGGAATCACCTTTCGGGCATGCCGGAACCACCTGTCAGATGTGCCAGAAACACGTGCCGTAGACGCCGGAAGCACCTGCCAAGCACGTTGGAACCACCTGCTCAACTCGCCTGAACCACCTGCCGGACATGCCAAAATCACCTGCCGACTATGCCAGAACCACTTGGCGAACACTCCGGAATCACTTGCCGGGCATGCAGGAACCACCTCTCAGACATGCCAGAACCCCGTACCAATGACCCCGGAAGCACCAGCCGAGCACGCAGGAACCACCTGCTCGACACGCCAGAACCACCTGCCGATCACGCAAAAATCACCTGCCGGCTACGCCACAACCAGTTGGTGAACACTTGGAATCACCTGCCGGGATTGCTGGAACCACCTGCCGGTCATGCCAAAATCACCTGCCAGCTACGCCAGTACCACTTGGCGGACACTGTGGAAACACCTGTCGGTCCGGCCGGAACCACATCTCAGACGTGCCAGAACCATGTGCATGAGATGCTGGAACCACACCCCGAACAGACGGAAAACACCTGCCAGACCCTTCGGAACAACCTGCTGAGCACGCCGGAGCCACCTGCTCGACTCGCCGGAACCACCTGCCGGACACACCAAAATCACCTGCCCGCTACACCAGCACCACTTCGGGGACAAGCCAGAATCACGGGAGGGGCATGCCGGCACAGCCTCTCAGACTGAACCTCGTGCCGGACACCACAGAACCACCTGCCGGACAGACCGGAACCACCTGCCGGACACGCCGGAGCCACCTGCTCGACTCGCCGGAACCACCTACCTGACATGCCCAAATCACCATCCGGGTATGCCAGAACCACTTGGCGGACACTCCGGAATCATCTGCTGGACACGCCGGAACCAGCTCTCAGATACACCACAACCACGTGCCGGAGACGCCAGAAGCACCTGCCGAGCATGCCGGAGCCACCTGTTCGACTCGCCAGAAACACCTGCCGGACACGCCAAAATCACCTGCCGGGTACGCCAGAACCACCTGGCGGACACTCCGAAATCACCTGTCGCGCATGCCGGAACCAAATATCAGACGTCCCGGAAGCACGTGCCGGACACGCCGGAATCACCTACCGGACAGACCGGAACCACCTGCCGAGCACGCCGGAGCCACCTGTTCGATTCGCTGGAACCACCTGCCGGACAGGCCAATATCAACTGCTGGCTATGCCAGAACCACCTGGGGGACGGTCCGGGATCACCTGCCAGCCATGGCGGAACCACCTCTCAGACGTACCAGAACCACCTGCCGGAGAAGCTGGAAACACGTCCTGGACAGACTGGAACCACGTGACGGCCATGCCTGAACCACCTGCCGAGCACGGCGGAACCACCTGCTGGACACGCCAAAATCAACTGCGGGCTACGCCAGAACCACTTGGACGACCGTCCGAAATGACCTGCCGGGCATGTTGGAACCACCTCTCAGACGTGCCAGAAGCATGTGGCAGACAGTCCGGAATCACCTGTTGGGCATACGCAACCACCTCTGACACGTACCAGAACCACGTGCCGTGCACGCCGGAACCACCTACCGGACAGACCGGAATCAACTTTTGGGCATGCCGGAACCACCAGTCAGATGTGCCAGAAACACGTGCCGGAGACGCCGGAAGCACCTGCCGAGCACGTCGCAACCACCTGCTCAACTCGCCTGAACCACCTGCCGGTCACGCCAAAATCAACTGCCCACTGCACCAGCACCACTTCGGGGACAAGCCGGAATCACGTGAGGGGCATGCCGGCACAGCCTCTCAGACTGAACCTCGTGCCGGACACCACAGAACCACCTGCCGGACAGACCGGAACCACCTGCCGGACACGCCGGAACCACCGGCTCGACCCGCCGGAACGACCGCTGGACATGCAAGATCACCTGCCGGCTACGCCGGAAACACTTGGCGAACACTCCGGAATCACCTGCCGGGCATGCCGGAACCACCAGTCAGATGTGCCAGAAACACGTGCCGGAGACGCCGGAAGCACCTGCCGAGCATGTCGCAACCACCTGATCAACTCGCCTGAACCACCTGCCGGACACGCCAAAATCACCTGCCCACTGCACCAGCACCACTTCGGGGACAAGCCGGAATCACGTGAGGGGCATGCCGGCACAGCCTCTCAGACTGAACCTCGTGCCGGACACCACAGAACCACCTGCCGGACAGACCGGAACCACCTGCCGGACACGCCGGAACCACCGGCTCGACCCGCCGGAACGACCGTTGGACATGCAAGATCACCTGCCGGCTACGCCGGAAACACTTGGCGAACACTCCGGAATCACCTGCCGGGCATGCCGGAACCACCTCTCAGATATGCCACAACCACGTGCAAATGAAGCCGGAAGCACCTGCGGAGCACGCCGGAACCACCTGCTCGACTCGCCAGAACCACCTGCCGGACATGCAAAAATCACCTGCCGGCTACGCCACAACCAGTTGGGGAACACTTCGGAATCACCTGCCGGGCTTGCTGGAACCACCTGCCGGTCATGCCAAAATCACCTGCCAACTACGCCAGTAGCACTTGGCGGACACTGTGGAAACACCTGTCGGGCCGGCCGGAACCACATCTCAGACGTGCCAGAACCATGTGCATGAGATGCTGGAACCACACCCCGAACAGACGGAAAACACCTGCCAGACCCGTCTGAACAACCTGCCGAGCACGCCGGAGCCACCTGCTCGACTCGCCGGAGCCACCTACCTGACATGCCCAAATCACCAGCCGGGTATGCCAGAACCACTTGGCGGACACTCCGGAATCATCTGCTGGACACGCAGGAACCAGCTCTCAGACACACCACAACCACGTGCCGGAGACGCCGGAAGCACCTGCCGAGCATGCCGGAGCCACCTGTTCGACTCGCCAGAAACACCTGCCGGACACGCCAAAATCACCTGCCGGGTACGCCAGAACCACCTGGCGGACACTCCGAAATCACCTGTCGCGCATGCCGGAACCAAATATCAGACGTGCCGGAAGCACGTGCCGGACAGACCGGAACCACCTGCCGAGCACGCCGGAGCCACCTGTTCGACTCGCTGGAACCACCTGCCGGACAGGCCAATATCAACTGCTGGCTATGCCAGAACCACCTGGGGGACGGTCCGGGATCACCTGCCAGCCATGGCGGAACCACCTCTCAGACGTACCAGAACCACCTGCCGGAGAAGCTGGAAACACGTCCTGGACAGACTGGAACCACGTGACGGCCATGCCTGAACCACCTGCCGAGCACGGCGGAACCACCTGCCGGACACGCCAAAATCACCTGCGGGCTACGCCAGAACCACTTGGACGACCGTCCGAAATGACCTGCCGGGCATGTTGGAACCACCTCTCAGACGTGCCAGAAGCACGTGGCAGACAGTCCGGAATCACCTGTTGGGCATACGCAACCACCTCTGACACGTACCAGAACCACGTGCCGTGCACGCCGGAACCACCTACCGGACAGACCGGAATCAACTCTTGGGCATGCCGGAACCACCAGTCAGATGTGCCAGAAACACGTGCCGGAGACGCCGGAAGCACCTGCCGAGCACGTCGCAACCACCTGATCAACTCGCCTGAACCACCTGCCGGACACGCCAAAATCACCTGCCCACTGCACCAGCACCACTTCGGGGACAAGCCGGAATCACGTGAGGGGCATGCCGGCACAGCCTCTCAGACTGAACCTCGTGCCAGACACCACAGAACCACCTGCCGGACAGACCGGAACCACCTGCCGGACACGCCGGAACCACCGGCTCGACCCGCCGGAACGACCGCTGGACATGCAAGATCACCTGCCGGCTACGCCGGAAACACTTGGCGAACACTCCGGAATCACCTGCCGGGCATGCCGGAACCACCTCTCAGATATGCCAGAACCACGTGCCAATGACCCCGGAAGCACCTGCCGAGCACGCCGGAACCACCTGCTCGACTCGCCAGAACCACCTGCCGGACACGCAAAAATCACCTGCCGGCTACGCCACAACCAGTTGGGGAACACTTCGGAATCACCTGCCGGGCTTGCTGGAACCACCTGCCGGTCATGCCAAAATCACCGGCCAACTACGCCAGTAGCACTTGGTGGACACTGTGGAAACACCTGTCGGGCCGGCCGGAACCACATCTCAGACGTGCCAGAACCATGTGCATGAGATGCTGGAACCACACCCCGAACAGACGGAAAACACCTGCCAGACCCGTCTGAACAACCTGCCGAGCACGCCGGAGCCACCTGCTCGACTCGCCGGAGCCACCTACCTGACATGCCCAAATCACCAGCCGGGTATGCCAGAACCACTTGGCGGACACTCCGGAATCATCTGCCGGACATGCCGGAACCAGCTCTCAGACACACCAGAACCACGTGCCGGAGACGCCGGAAGCACCTGCCGAGCATGCCGGAGCCACGTGCTCGACTCGCCAGAAACACCTGCCGGACACCCCAAAATCACCTGCCGGGTACACCAGAACCACCTGGCGGATACTCTGAAATCACCTGTCGCGCATGCCGGAACCACCTCTCAGACGTGCCGGAAGCACGTGCCGGACACGCCGGAATCACCTACCGGACAGACCGGAACCACCTGCCGAGCACGCCGGAGCCACCTGTTCGACTCGCTGGAACCACCTGCCGGACAGGCCAATATCAACTGCTGGCTATGCCAGAACCACCTGGGGGACGGTCCGGAATCACCTGCCAGCCATGGCGGAACCACCTCTCAGACGTACCAGAACCACCTGCCGGAGAAGCTGGAAACACGTCCTGGACAGTCTGGAACCACCTGCCGGCCAAGCCTGAACCACCTGCCAAGCACAACGGAACAACCTGCCAGACACGCCAAAATCGCCTGCGTGTTATGCCAGAACCACTTGGAGGACTCTCTGGGATGACCTGCCGGGCATGCCGGAACCACCTCTCAGACGTGCCAGAACCATGTGGCGGACAGTCCGGAATCACCTGTTGGGCATGCGCAACCACCTCTGAGACGTACCAGAACCACATGCCGTGCAGGCTGGAACCACCTACCGTACAGACCGGAATCACCTTTCGGGCATGCCGGAACCACCTGTCAGATGTGCCAGAAACACGTGCCGGAGACGCCGGAAGCACCTGCCAAGCACGTTGGAACCACCTGCTGAACTCGCCTGAACCACCTACCGGACATGCCAAAATCACCTGCCGACTATGCCAGAACCACTTGGCGAACACTCCGGAATCACTTGCCGGGCATGCAGGAACCACCTCTCAGACATGCCAGAACCCCGTGCCAATGACCCCGGAAGCACCAGCCGAGCACGCCGGAACCACCTGCTCGACTCGCCAGAACCACCTGCCGATCACGCAAAAATCACCTGCCGGCTACGCCACAACCAGTTGGTGAACACTTTGGAATCACCTGCCAGGCTTGCTGGAACCACCTGCCAGTCATGCCAAAATCACCTGCCAACTACACCAGAACCGCTTGGCGGACACTGCGGAAACACCTGTCGGGCCTGCTGGAACCACATCTCAGACGTGCCAGAAACGTGTTCATGAGATGCTGGAACCACACCCCGAACAGACGGATACCACCTGCCAGACCCGCCTGAACCACCTGCCGAGCACGCCGGAACCACCTGCTCGACTCACCGGTACCACCTCCCTGACACGCCAAAATCACCTGCTGGGTATGCCAGAACCACTTGGCGGACACTCCGGAATCATCTGCCGGACATGCCGGAACCAGCTCTCAGACACACCAGAACCAAGTGCCGGAGACGCCGGAAGCACCTGCCGAGCATGCCGGAGCCACCTGCTCGACTCGCCAGAAACACCTGCCGGACACGCCAAAATCACCTGCCGGGTACGCCAGAACCACCTGGCGGACACTACGGAATAACCTGCCGCGCATGCCGGAACCACCTCTCAGACGTGCCGGAATCACGTGCCAGACACGCCGGAAACACCTACCAGACAGACCGGAACCACCTGCCAAGAACGCCGGAGCCACCTGTTCGACTCGCTGGAACCACCTGCCGGACAGGCCAATATAAACTGCTGGATATGCCAGAACCACCTGGGGGACAGTCCGGGATCACCTGCCAGCCATGGCGGAACCACCTCTCAGACGTACCAGAACCACCTGCCGGAGAAGCTGGAAACACGTCCTGGACAGACTGGAACCACGTGACGCCCATGCCTGAACCACCTGCCGAGCACGGCGGAACCACCTGCCGGACACGCCAAAATCACCTGCGGGCTACGCCAGAACGACTTGGACGACTCTCCGAAATGACCTGCCGGGCATGTTGGAACCACCTCTCAGACGTGCCAGAAGCACGTGGCGGACAGTCCGGAATCACCTGTTGGGCATACGCAACCACCTCTGACACGTACCAGAACCACGTGCCGTGCACGCCGGAACCACCTACCGGACAGACCGGAATCAACTTTTGGGCATGCCGGAACCACCAGTCAGATGTGCCAGAAACACGTGCCGGAGACGCCGGAAGCACCTGCTCGACTCGCCAGAACCACCTGCCGATCACGCAAAAATCACCTGCCGGCTACGCCACAACCAGTTGGTGAACACTTTGGAATCACCTGCCAGGCTTGCTGGAACCACCTGCCAGTCATGCCAAAATCACCTGCCAACTACACAAGAACCGCTTGGCGGACACTGCGGAAACACCTGTCGGGCATGCCGGAACCACCTCTCAGACGTGCCAGAACCATGTGGCGGACAGTCTGGAATCACCTGTTGGGCATGCGCAACCACCTCTGAGACGTACCAGAACCACATGCTGTGCAGGCTGGAACCACCTACCTGACAGACCGGAATCACCTTTCGGGCATGCCGGAACCACCTGTCAGATGTGCCAGAAACACGTGCTGGAGACGCCGGAAGCACCTGCCAAGCACGTTGGAACCACCTGCTCAACTCGCCTGAACCACCTGCCGGACACGCAAAAATCACCTGCCGGCTACGCCACAACCAGTTGGGGAACACTTCGGAATCACCTGCCGGGCTTGCTGGAACCACCTGCCGGTCATGCCAAAATCACCTGCCAACTACGCCAGTACCACTTGGCGGACACTGTGGAAACACCTGTCGGGCCGGCCGGAACCACATCTCAGACGTGCCAGAACCATGTGCATGAGATGCTGGAACCACACCCCGAACAGACGGAAAACACCTGCCAGACCCGTCTGAACAACCTGCCGAGCACGCCGGAGCCACCTGCTCGACTCGCCGGAGCCACCTACCTGACATGCCCAAATCACCAGCCGGGTATGCCAGAACCACTTGGCGGACACTCCGGAATCATCTGCTGGACACGCAGGAACCAGCTCTCAGACACACCACAACCACGTGCCGGAGACGCCGGAAGCACCTGCCGAGCATGCCGGAGCCACCTGTTCGACTCGCCAGAAACACCTGCCGGACACGCCAAAATCACCTGCCGGGTACGCCAGAACCACCTAGCGGACACTCCGAAATCACCTGTCGCGCATGCCGGAACCAAATATCAGACGTGCCGGAAGCACGTGCCGGACACGCCGGAATCACCTACCGGACAGACCGGAACCACCTGCCGAGCACGCCGGAGCCACCTGTTCGACTCGCTGGAACCACCTGCCGGACAGGCCAATATCAACTGCTGGCTATGCCAGAACCACCTGGGGGACGGTCCGGGATCACCTGCCAGCCATGGCGGAACCACCTCTCAGACGTACCAGAACCACCTGCCGGAGAAGCTGGAAACACGTCCTGGACAGACTGGAACCACGTGACGGCCATGCCTGAACCACCTGCCGAGCACGGCGGAACCACCTGCCGGACACGCCAAAATCACCTGCGGGCTACGCCAGAACCACTTGGACGACCGTCCGAAATGACCTGCCGGGCATGTTGGAACCACCTCTCAGACGTGCCAGAAGCACGTGGCAGACAGTCCGGAATCACCTGTTGGGCATACGCAACCACCTCTGACACGTACCAGAACCACGTGCCGTGCACGCCGGAACCACCTACCGGACAGACCGGAATCAACTCTTGGGCATGCCGGAACCACCAGTCAGATGTGCCAGAAACACGTGCCGGAGACGCCGGAAGCACCTGCCGAGCACGTCGCAACCACCTGATCAACTCGCCTGAACCACCTGCCGGACACGCCAAAATCACCTGCCCACTGCACCAGCACCACTTCGGGGACAAGCCGGAATCACGTGAGGGGCATGCCGGCACAGCCTCTCAGACTGAACCTCGTGCCGGACACCACAGAACCACCTGCCGGACAGACCGGAACCACCTGCCGGACACGCCGGAACCACCGGCTCGACCCGCCGGAACGACCGCTGGACATGCAAGATCACCTGCCGGCTACGCCGGAAACACTTGGCGAACACTCCGGAATCACCTGCCGGGCATGCCGGAACCACCTCTCAGATATGCCAGAACCACGTGCCAATGACCCCGGAAGCACCTGCCGAGCACGCCGGAACCACCTGCTCGACTCGCCAGAACCACCTGCCGGACACGCAAAAATCACCTGCCGGCTACGCCACAACCAGTTGGGGAACACTTCGGAATCACCTGCCGGGCTTGCTGGAACCACCTGCCGGTCATGCCAAAATCACCGGCCAACTACGCCAGTAGCACTTGGTGGACACTGTGGAAACACCTGTCGGGCTGGCCGGAACCACATCTCAGACGTGCCAGAACCATGTGCATGAGATGCTGGAACCACACCCCGAACAGACGGAAAACACCTGCCAGACCCGTCTGAACAACCTGCCGAGCACGCCGGAGCCACCTGCTCGACTCGCCGGAGCCACCTACCTGACATGCCCAAATCACCAGCCGGGTATGCCAGAACCACTTGGCGGACACTCCGGAATCATCTGCCGGACATGCCGGAACCAGCTCTCAGACACACCAGAACCACGTGCCGGAGACGCCGGAACCACCTGCCAAGAACGCCGGAGCCACCTGTTCGACTCGCTGGAACCACCTGCCGGACAGGCCAATATAAACTGCTGGATATGCCAGAACCACCTGGGGGACAGTCCGGGATCACCTGCCAGCCATGGCGGAACCACCTCTCAGACGTACCAGAACCACCTGCCGGAGAAGCTGGAAACACGTCCTGGACAGACTGGAACCACGTGACGCCCATGCCTGAACCACCTGCCGAGCACGGCGGAACCACCTGCCGGACACGCCAAAATCACCTGCGGGCTACGCCAGAACGACTTGGACGACTCTCCGAAATGACCTGCCGGGCATGTTGGAACCACCTCTCAGACGTGCCAGAAGCACGTGGCGGACAGTCCGGAATCACCTGTTGGGCATACGCAACCACCTCTGACACGTACCAGAACCACGTGCCGTGCACGCCGGAACCACCTACCGGACAGACCGGAATCAACTTTTGGGCATGCCGGAACCACCAGTCAGATGTGCCAGAAACACGTGCCGGAGACGCCGGAAGCACCTGCTCGACTCGCCATAACCACCTGCCGATCACGCAAAAATCACCTGCCGGCTACGCCACAACCAGTTGGTGAACACTTTGGAATCACCTGCCAGGCTTGCTGGAACCACCTGCCAGTCATGCCAAAATCACCTGCCAACTACACAAGAACCGCTTGGCGGACACTGCGGAAACACCTGTCGGGCATGCCGGAACCACCTCTCAGACGTGCCAGAACCATGTGGCGGACAGTCTGGAATCACCTGTTGGGCATGCGCAACCACCTCTGAGACGTACCAGAACCACATGCTGTGCAGGCTGGAACCACCTACCTGACAGACCGGAATCACCTTTCGGGCATGCCGGAACCACCTGTCAGATGTGCCAGAAACACGTGCTGGAGACGCCGGAAGCACCTGCCAAGCACGTTGGAACCACCTGCTCAACTCGCCTGAACCACCTGCCGGACACGCAAAAATCACCTGCCGGCTACGCCACAACCAGTTGGGGAACACTTCGGAATCACCTGCCGGGCTTGCTGGAACCACCTGCCGGTCATGCCAAAATCACCTGCCAACTACGCCAGTACCACTTGGCGGACACTGTGGAAACACCTGTCGGGCCGGCCGGAACCACATCTCAGACGTGCCAGAACCATGTGCATGAGATGCTGGAACCACACCCCGAACAGACGGAAAACACCTGCCAGACCCGTCTGAACAACCTGCCGAGCACGCCGGAGCCACCTGCTCGACTCGCCGGAGCCACCTACCTGACATGCCCAAATCACCAGCCGGGTATGCCAGAACCACTTGGCGGACACTCCGGAATCATCTGCTGGACACGCAGGAACCAGCTCTCAGACACACCACAACCACGTGCCGGAGACGCCGGAAGCACCTGCCGAGCATGCCGGAGCCACCTGTTCGACTCGCCAGAAACACCTGCCGGACACGCCAAAATCACCTGCCGGGTACGCCAGAACCACCTAGCGGACACTCCGAAATCACCTGTCGCGCATGCCGGAACCAAATATCAGACGTGCCGGAAGCACGTGCCGGACACGCCGGAATCACCTACCGGACAGACCGGAACCACCTGCCGAGCACGCCGGAGCCACCTGTTCGACTCGCTGGAACCACCTGCCGGACAGGCCAATATCAACTGCTGGCTATGCCAGAACCACCTGGGGGACGGTCCGGGATCACCTGCCAGCCATGGCGGAACCACCTCTCAGACGTACCAGAACCACCTGCCGGAGAAGCTGGAAACACGTCCTGGACAGACTGGAACCACGTGACGGCCATGCCTGAACCACCTGCCGAGCACGGCGGAACCACCTGCCGGACACGCCAAAATCACCTGCGGGCTACGCCAGAACCACTTGGACGACCGTCCGAAATGACCTGCCGGGCATGTTGGAACCACCTCTCAGACGTGCCAGAAGCACGTGGCAGACAGTCCGGAATCACCTGTTGGGCATACGCAACCACCTCTGACACGTACCAGAACCACGTGCCGTGCACGCCGGAACCACCTACCGGACAGACCGGAATCAACTCTTGGGCATGCCGGAACCACCAGTCAGATGTGCCAGAAACACGTGCCGGAGACGCCGGAAGCACCTGCCGAGCACGTCGCAACCACCTGATCAACTCGCCTGAACCACCTGCCGGACACGCCAAAATCACCTGCCCACTGCACCAGCACCACTTCGGGGACAAGCCGGAATCACGTGAGGGGCATGCCGGCACAGCCTCTCAGACTGAACCTCGTGCCGGACACCACAGAACCACCTGCCGGACAGACCGGAACCACCTGCCGGACACGCCGGAACCACCGGCTCGACCCGCCGGAACGACCGCTGGACATGCAAGATCACCTGCCGGCTACGCCGGAAACACTTGGCGAACACTCCGGAATCACCTGCCGGGCATGCCGGAACCACCTCTCAGATATGCCAGAACCACGTGCCAATGACCCCGGAAGCACCTGCCGAGCACGCCGGAACCACCTGCTCGACTCGCCAGAACCACCTGCCGGACACGCAAAAATCACCTGCCGGCTACGCCACAACCAGTTGGGGAACACTTCGGAATCACCTGCCGGGCTTGCTGGAACCACCTGCCGGTCATGCCAAAATCACCGGCCAACTACGCCAGTAGCACTTGGTGGACACTGTGGAAACACCTGTCGGGCTGGCCGGAACCACATCTCAGACGTGCCAGAACCATGTGCATGAGATGCTGGAACCACACCCCGAACAGACGGAAAACACCTGCCAGACCCGTCTGAACAACCTGCCGAGCACGCCGGAGCCACCTGCTCGACTCGCCGGAGCCACCTACCTGACATGCCCAAATCACCAGCCGGGTATGCCAGAACCACTTGGCGGACACTCCGGAATCATCTGCCGGACATGCCGGAACCAGCTCTCAGACACACCAGAACCACGTGCCGGAGACGCCGGAAGCACCTGCCGAGCATGCCGGAGCCACGTGCTCGACTCGCCTGAAACACCTGCCGGACACCCCAAAATCACCTGCCGGGTACACCAGAACCACCTGGCGGACACTCTGAAATCACCTGTCGCGCATGCCGGAACCACCTCTCAGACGTGCCGGAAGCACGTGCCGGACACGCCGGAATCACCTACCGGACAGACCGGAACCACCTGCCGAGCACGCCGGAGCCACCTGTTCGACTCGCTGGAACCACCTGCCGGACAGGCCAATATCAACTGCTGGCTATGCCAGAACCACCTGGGGGACGGTCCGGAATCACCTGCCAGCCATGGCGGAACCACCTCTCAGACGTACCAGAACCACCTGCCGGAGAAGCTGGAAACACGTCCTGGACAGTCTGGAACCACCTGCCGGCCAAGCCTGAACCACCTGCCAAGCACAACGGAACAACCTGCCAGACACGCCAAAATCGCCTGCGTGTTATGCCAGAACCACTTGGAGGACTCTCTGGGATGACCTTCCGGGCATGCCGGAACCACCTCTCCGACGTGCCAGAACCATGTGGCGGACAGTCCGGAATCACCTGTTGGGCATGCGCAACCACCTCTGAGACGTACCAGAACCACATGCCGTGCAGGCTGGAACCACCTACCGGACAGACCGGAATCACCTTTCGGGCATGCCGGAACCACCTGTCAGATGTGCCAGAAACACGTGCCGGAGACGCCGGAAGCACCTGCCAAGCACGTTGGAACCACCTGCTCAACTCGCCTGAACCACCTGCCGGACATGCCAAAATCACCTGCCGACTATGCCAGAACCACTTGGCGAACACTCCGGAATCACTTGCCGGGCATGCAGGAACCACCTCTCAGACATGCCAGAACCCCGTGCCAATGACCCCGGAAGCACCAGCCGAGCACGCCGGAACCACCTGCTCGACTCGCCAGAACCACCTGCCGATCACGCAAAAATCACCTGCCGGCTACGCCACAACCAGTTGGTGAACACTTTGGAATCACCTGCCAGGCTTGCTGGAACCACCTGCCAGTCATGCCAAAATCACCTGCCAACTACACCAGAACCGCTTGGCGGACACTGCGGAAACACCTGTCATGCCTGCTGGAACCACATCTCAGACGTGCCAGAAACGTGTTCATGAGATGCTGGAACCACACCCCGAACAGACGGATACCACCTGCCAGAACCGCCTGAACCACCTGCCGAGCACGCCGGAACCACCTGCTCGACTCACCGGTACCACCTCCCTGACACGCCAAAATCACCTGCTGGGTATGCCAGAACCACTTGGCGGACACTCCGGAATCATCTGCCGGACATGCCGGAACCAGCTCTCAGACACACCAGAACCAAGTGCCGGAGACGCCGGAAGCACCTGCTGAGCATGCCGGAGCCACCTGCTCGACTCGCCAGAAACACCTGCCGGACACGCCAAAATCACCTGCCGGGTACGCCAGAACCACCTGGCGGACACTACGGAATCACCTGCCGCGCATGCCGGAACCACCTCTCAGACGTGCCGGAATCACGTGCCAGACACGCCGGAAACACCTACCGGACAGACCGGAACCACCTGCAAAGAACGCCGGAGCCACCTGTTCGACTCGCTGGAACCACCTGCCGGACAGGCCAATATAAACTGCTGGATATGCCAGAACCACCTGGGGGACAGTCCGGGATCACCTGCCAGCCATGGCGGAACCACCTCTCAGACGTACCAGAACCACCTGCCGGAGAAGCTGGAAACACGTCCTGGACAGACTGGAACCACGTGACGGCCATGCCTGAACCACCTGCCGAGCACGGCGGAACCACCTGCCGGACACGCCAAAATCACCTGCGGGCTACGCCAGAACCACTTGGACGACTCTCTGAAATGACCTGCCGGGCATGTTGGAACCACCTCTCAGACGTGCCAGAAGCACGTGGCGGACAGTCCGGAATCACCTGTTGGGCATACGCAACCACCTCTGACACGTACCAGAACCACGTGCCGTGCACGCCGGAACCACCTACCGGACAGACCGGAATCAACTTTTGGGCATGCCGGAACCACCAGTCAGATGTGCCAGAAACACGTGCCGGAGACGCCGGAAGCACCTGCCGAGCACGTCGCAACCACCTGCTCACCTCGCCTGAACCACCTGCCGGACACGCCAAAATCACCTGCCCGCTACACCAGCACCACTTCGGGGACAAGCCGGAATCACGTGAGGGTCAGGTCGGCACAGCCTCTCAGACTGAACCTCGTGCAGGACACCACAGAACCACCTGCCGGACAGACCAGAACCACCTGCCGGACACTACGGAATCACCTGCCGCGCATGCCGTAACCACCTCTCAGACGTGCCGGAAGCACGTGCCAGACACGCCGGAAACACCTACCGGACAGATCGGAACCACCTGCCAAGAACGCCAGAGCCACCTGTTCGACTCGCTGGAACCACCTGCCGGACAGGCCAATATCAACTGCTGGCTATGCCAGAGCCACCTGGGGGACAGTCCGGGATCACCTGCCAGCCATGGCGGAGCCACCTCTCAGACGTACCAGAACCACCTGCCGGAGAAGCTGGAAACACGTCCTGGACAGACTGGAACCACGTGACGGCCATGCCTGAACCACCTGCCGAGCACGGCGGAACCAACTGCCGGACACGCCAAAATCACCTGCGTGTTATGCCAGAACCACTTGGAGGACTCTCTGGGATGACCTGCCGGGCATGCCGGAACCACCTCTCAGACGTGCCAGAACCATGTGGCGGACAGTCCGGAATCACCTGTTGGGCATGCGCAACCACCTCTGAGACGTACCAGAACCACATGCCGTGCAGGCTGGAACCACCTACCGGACAGACCGGAATCACCTTTCGGGCATGCCGGAACCACCTGTCACATGTGCCAGAAACACGTGCCGGAGACGCCGGAAGCACCTGCCAAGCACGTTGGAACCACCTGCTCAACTCGCCTGAACCACCTGCCGGACATGCCAAAATCACCTGCCGACTATGCCAGAACCACTTGGCGAACACTCCGGAATCACTTGCCGGGCATGCAGGAACCACCTCTCAGACATGCCAGTACCCCGTGCCAATGACCCCGGAAGCACCAGCCGAGCACGCCGGAACCACCTGCTCGACTCGCCAGAACCACCTGCCGATCACGCAAAAATCACCTGCCGGCTACGCCACAACCAGTTGGTGAACACTTTGGAATCACCTGCCAGGCTTGCTGGAACCACCTGCCAGTCATGCCAAAATCACCTGCCAACTACGCCAGAACCGCTTGGCGGACACTGTGGAAACACCTGTCGGGCCGGCTGGAACCACATCTCAGACGTGCCAGAAACGTGTTCATGAGATGCTGGAACCACACCCCGAACAGACGGATACCACCTGCCAGACCCGCCTGAACCACCTGCTGAGCACGCCGGAACCACCTGCTCGACTCACCGGTACCACCTACCTGACACGCCAAAATCATCTGCTGGGTATGCCAGAACCACTTGGCGGACACTCCGGAATCATCTGCCGGACATGCCGGAACCAGCTCTCAGACACACCAGAACCAAGTGCCGGAGACGCCGGAAGCACCTGCCGAGCATGCCGGAGAGACCTGCTCGACTCGCCAGAAACACCTGCCGGACACGCCAAAATCACCTGCCGGGTACGCCAGAACCACATGGCGGACACTACGGAATCACCTGCCGCGCATGCCGGAACCACCTCTCAGACGTGCCGGAAGCACGTGCCGGACACGCCGGAATCACCTACCGGACAGACCGGAACCACCTGCCAAGAACGCCGGAGCCACCTGTTCGACTCGCTGGAACCACCTGCCGGACAGGCCAATATCATCTGCTGGTTATGCCAGAACCACCTGGGGGACAGTCCGGGATCACCTGCCAGCCATGGCGGAACCACCTCTCAGACGTACCAGAACCACCTGCCGGAGAAGCTGGAAACACGTCCTGGACAGACTGGAACCACGTGACGGCCATGCCTGAACCACCTGCCGAGCACGGCGGAACCACCTGCCGGACACGCCAAAATCACCTGCGGGCTACGCCAGAACCACTTGGACGACTCTCCGAAATGACCTGCCGGGCATGTTGGAACCACCTCTCAGACGTGCCAGAAGCACGTGGCGGACAGTCCGGAATCACCTGTTGGGCATACGCAACCACCTCTGACACGTACCAGAACCACGTGCCGTGCACGCCGGAACCACCTACCGGACAGACCGGAATCAACTTTTGGGCATGCCGGAACCACCAGTCAGATGTGCCAGAAACACGTGCCGGAGACGCCGGAAGCACCTGCCCAGCACGTCGCAACCACATGCTCAACTCGCCTGAACCACCTGCCGGACACACCAAAATCACCTGCCCGCTACACCAGCACCACTTCGGGGACAAGCCGGAATCACGTGAGGGGCATGCCGGCACAGCCTCTCAGACTGAACCTCGTGCCGGACACCACAGAACCACCTGCCGGACAGACCGGAACCACCTGCCGGACACGCCGGAACCACTGGCTCGACCCGCCGGAACGACCGCTGGACATGCAAAATCACCTGCCGGCTACGCCGGAAACACTTGGCGAACACTCCGGAATCACCTGCCGGGCATGCCGGAACCACATCTCACATATGCCAGAACCACGTGCCAATGACCCCGGAAGCACCTTCCGAGCACGCCGGAACCACCTGCTCGACTCGCCAGAACCACCTGCCGGACACGCAAAAATCACATGCCGGCTACGCCACAACCAGATGGGGAACACTTCGGAATCACCTGCCGGGCTTGCTGGAACCACCTGACGGTCATGCCAAAATCACCTGCCAACTACGCCAGTACCACTTGGCGGACACTGTGGAAACACCTGTCGGGCCGGCCGGAACCACATCTCAGACGTGCCAGAACCATGTGCATGAGATGCTGGAACCACACCCCGAAAAGACGGAAAACACCTGCCAGACCCGTCTGAACAACCTGCCGAGCACGCCGGAGCCACCTGCTCGACTCGCCGGAGCCACCTACCTGACATGCCCAAATCACCAGCCGGGTATGCCAGAACCACTTGGCGGACACTCCGGAATCATCTGCCGGACATGCCGGAACCAGCTCTCAGACACACCAGAACCACGTGCCGGAGACGCCGGAAGCACCTGCCGAGCATGCCGGAGCCACGTGCTCGACTCGCTAGAAACACCTGCCGGACACCCCAAAATCACCTGCCGGGTACACCAGAACCACCTGGCGGACACTCTGAAATCACCTGTCGCGCATGCCGGAACCACCTGTCAGACGTGCGGGAAGCACGTGCTGCACACGCCGGAATCACCTACCGGACAGACCGGAACCACCTGCCGAGCACGCCGGAGCCACCTGTTCGACTCGCTGGAACCACCTGCCGGACAGGCCAATATCAAATGCTGGCTATGCCAGAACCACCTGGGGGACGGTCCGGAATCACCTGCCAGCCATGGCGGAACCACCTCTCAGACGTACCAGAACCACCTGCCAGAGAAGCTGGAAACACGTCCTGGACAGTCTGGAACCACCTGCCGGCCAAGCCTGAACCACCTGCCAAGCACAACGGAACAACCTGCCAGACACGCCAAAATCACCTGCGTGTTATGCCAGAACCACTTGGAGGACTCTCTGGGATGACCTGCCGGGCATGCCGGAACCACCTCTCAGACGTGCCAGAACCTTGTGGCGGACAGTCCGGAATCACCTGTTGGGCATGCGCAACCACCTCTGAGACGTACCAGAACCACATACCGTGCAGGCTGGAACCACCTACCGGACAGACCGGAATCACTTTTCGGGCATGCCGGAACCACCTGTCAGATGTGCCAGAAACACGTGCCGGAGACGCCGGAAGCACCTGCCAAGCACTTTGGAACCACCTGCTCAACTCGCCTGAACCACCTGCCGGACATGCCAAAATCACCTGCCGACTATGCCAGAACCACTTGGCGAACACTCCGGAATCACTTGCCGGGCATGCAGGAACCACCTCTCAGACATGCCAGAACCCCGTGCCAATGACCCCGGAAGCACCAGCCGAGCACGCCGGAACCTCCTGCTCGACACGCCAGAACCACCTGCCGATCACGCAAAAATCACCTGCCGGCTACGCCACAACCAGTTGGTGAACACTTTGGAATCACCTGCCAGGCTTGCTGGAACCACCTGCCAGTCATGCCAAAATCACCTGCCAACTACGCCAGAACCGCTTGGCGGACACTGCGGAAACACCTGTCGGGCCGGCTGGAACCACATCTCAGACGTGCCAGAAACGTGTTCATGAGATGCTGGAACCACACCCCGAACAGACGGATACCACCTGCCAGACCCGCCTGAACCACCTGCCGAGCACGCCGGAACCACCTGCTCGACTCACCGGTACCACCTCCCTGACACGCCAAAATCACCTGCTGGGTATGCCAGAACCACTTGGCGGACACTCCGGAATCATCTGCCGGACATGCCGGAACCAGCTGTCAGACACACCAGAACCAAGTGCCAGAGACGCCGGAAGCACCTGCCGAGCATGCCGGAGCCACCTGCTCGACTCGCCAGAAACACCTGCCAGACACGCCAAAATCACCTCCCGGGTACGCCAGAACCACCTGGCGGACACTACGGAATCACCTGCCGCGCATGCCGGAACCACCTCTCAGACGTGCCGGAAGCACGTGCCAGACACGCCGGAAACACCTACCGGACAGACCGGAACCACCTGCCAAGAACGCCGGAGCCACCTGTTCGACTCGCTGGAACCACCTGCCGGACAGGCCAATATCAACTGCTGGCTATGCCAGAACCACCTGCGGGACAGTCCGGGATCACCTGCCAGCCATGGCGGAACCACCTCTCAGACGTACCAGAACCACCTGCCGGAGAAGGTGGAAACGCGTCCTGGACAGACTGGAACCACGTGACGGCCATGCCTGAACCACCTGCCGAGGACGGCGGAATCACCTGTCGGACACGCCAAAATCACCTGCGGGCTACGCCAGAACCACTTGGACGACTCTCCGAAATGACCTGCCGGGCATGTTGGAACCACCTCTCAGACGTGCCAGAAGCACGTGGCGGACAGTCCGGAATCACCTGTTGGGCATACGCAACCACCTCTGACACGTACCAGAACCACGTGCCGTGCACGCCGGAACCACCTACCGGACAGACCGGAATCAACTTTTGGGCATGCCGGAACCACCAGTCAGATGTGCCAGAAACACGTGCCGGAGACGCCGGAAGCACCTGCCGAGCACGTCGCAACCACCTGATCAACTCGCCTGAACCACCTGCCGGACACGCCAAAATCACCTGCCCGCTACACCAGCACCACTTCGGGGACAAGCCGGAATCACGTGTGGGGCATGCCGGCACAGCCTCTCAGACTGAACCTCGTGCCGGACACCACAGAACCACCTGCCGGACAGACCGGAACCACCTGCCGGACACGCCGGAACCACCAGCTCGACCCGCTGGAACGACCGCTGGACATGCAAAATCACCTGCCGGCTACGCCGGAAACACTTGGCCAACACTCCGGAATCACCTGCCGGGCATGCCGGAACCACCTCTCAGATATGCCAGAACCACGTGCCAATGACCCCGGAAGCACCTGCCGAGCACGCCGGAGCCACCTGCTCCACTCGCCAGAACCACCTGCCGGACACGCAAAAATCACCTGCCGGCTACGCCACAACCATTTGGGGAAAACTTCGGAATCACCTGCCGGGCTTGCTGGAAACACCTGCCGGTCATGCCAAAATCACCTGCCAACTACGCCAGTACCACTTGGCGGACACTGTGGAAACACATGTCGGGCCGGCCGGAACCACATCTCAGACGTGCCAGAACCATGTGCATGAGATGCTGGAACCACACCCCGAACAGACGGAAAACACCTGCCAGACCCGTCTGAACAACCTGCCGAGCACGCCGGAGCCACCTGCTCGACTCGCTGGAACCACCTACCTGACATGCCCAAATCACCAGCCGGGTATGCCAGAACCACTTGGCGGACACTCCGGAATCATCTGCCGGACATGCCGGAACCAGCTCTCAGACACACCACAACCACGTGCCGGAGACGCCGGAAGCACCTGCCGAGCATGCCGGAGCCACCTGCTCGACTCGCCAGAAACACCTGCCGGACACGCCAAAATCACCTCCCGGGTACGCCAGAACCACCTGTCGGAAACTCCGAAACCACCTGTCGCGCATGCCGGAACCACCTCTCAGACGTGCCGGAAGCACGTGCCGGACACGCCGGAATCTCCTACCGGACAGACCGGAACCACCTGCCGAGCACGCCGGAGCCACCTGTTCGACTCGCTGGAACCACCTGCCGGACAGGCCAATATCAACTGCTGGCTATGCCAGAACCACCTGGGGGACAGTCTGGGATCACCTGCCATCCATGGCGGAACCACCTCTCAGCCGTACCAGAACCACCTGCCGGAGAAGCTGGAAACACGTCGTGGACAGACTGGAACCACGTGACGGCCATGCCTGAACCACCTGCCGAGCACGGCGGAACCACCTGCCGGACACGCCAAAATCACCTGCGGGATACGCCAGAACCACTTGGACGACTCTCCGAAATGATCTGCCGGGCATGTTGGAACCACCTCTCAGACGTGCCAGAAGCACGTGGCGGACAGTCCGGAATCACCTGTTGGGCATACGCAACCACCTCTGACACGTACCCGAACCACGTGCCGTGCACGCCGGAACCACCTACCGGACAGACCGGAATCAACTTTTGGGCATGCCGGAACCACCAGTCAGATGTGCCAGAAACACGTGCCGGAGACGCCGGAAGCACCTGCCGAGCACGTCGCAACCACCTGCTCAACTCGCCTGAACCACCTGCCGGACACGCCATAATCACCAGCCCGCTACACCAGCACCACTTCGGGGACAAGCCGGAATCACGTGAGGGGCATGCCGGCACAGCCTCTCAGACTGAACCTCGTGCCGGACACCACAGAACCACCTGCCGGACAGACCGGAACCACCTGCCGGACACGCCGGAACCACCGGCTCGACCCGCCGGAACGACCGCTGGACATGCAAAATCACCTGCCGGCCACGCCGGAAACACTTGGCGAACACTCCGGAATCACCTGCCGGGCATGCCGGAACCACCTCTCAGATATGCCAGAACCACGTGCCAATGACCCCGGAAGCACCTGCCGAGCACGCCGGAACCACCTGCTCGACTCGCCAGAACCACCTGCCGGACACGCAAAAATCACCTGCCGGCTACGCCACAACCAGTTCGGGAACACTTCGGAATCACTTGCCGGGCTTGCATGAACCACCTGCCCGTCATGCCAAAATCACCTGCCAACTACGCCAGTAGCACTTGGCGGACACTGTGGAAACACCTGTAGGGCCGGCCGGAACCACATCTCAGACGTGCCAGAACCATGTGCATGAGATGCAGGAACCACACCCCGAAAAGACGGAAAACACCTGCCAGAGCCGTCTGAACAACCTGCCGAGCACGCCGGAGCCACCTGTTCGACTCGCTGGAACCACCTGACGGACAGGCCAATATCAACTGCTGGCTATGCCAGAACCACCTGGGGAACGGTCCGGAATCACCTGCCCGCCATGGCGGAACCACCTCTCAGACGTACCAGAACCACCTGCCGGAGAAGCTGGAAACACGTCCTGGACAGTCTGGAACCACCTGCCGGCCAAGCCTGAACCACCTGCCAAGCACAACGGAACAACCTGCCAGACACGCCAAAATCACCTGCGTGTTATGCCAGAACCACTTGGAGGACTCTCTGGGATGACCTGCCGGGCATGCCGGAACCACCTCTCAGACGTGCCAGAACCATGTGGCGGACAGTCCGGAATCACCTGTTGGGCATGCGCAACCACCTCTGAGACGTACCAGAACCACATGCCGTGCAGGCTGGAACCACCTACCGGACAGACCGGAATCACCTTTCGGGCATGCCGGAACCACCTGTCACATGTGCCAGAAACACGTGCCGGAGACGCCGGAAGCACCTGCCAAGCACGTTGGAACCACCTGCTCAACTCGCCTGAACCACCTGCCGGACATGCCAAAATCACCTGCCGACTATGCCAGAACCACTTGGCGAACACTCTGGAATCACTTGCCGGGCATGCAGGAACCACCACTCAGACATGCCAGAACCCCGTGCCAATGACCCCGGAAGCACCAGCCGAGCACGCCGGAACCACCTGCTCGACTCGCCAGAACCACCTGCCGATCACGCAAAAATCACCTGCCGGCTACGCCACAACCAGTTGGTGAACACTTTGGAATCACCTGCCAGGCTTGCTGGAACCACCTGCCAGTCATGCCAAAATCACCTGCCAACTACGCCAGAACCGCTTGGCGGACACTGCGGAAACACCTGTCGGGCCGGCTGGAACCACATCTCAGACGTGCCAGAAACGTGTTCATGAGATGCTGGAACCACACCCCGAACAGACGGATACCACCTGCCAGAACCGCCTGAACCACCTGCTGAGCACGCCGGAACCACCTGCTCGACTCACCGGTACCACCTCCCTGACACGCCAAAATCACCTGCTGGGTATGCCAGAACCACTTGGCGGACACTCCGGAATCATCTGCCGGACATGCCGGAACCAGCTCTCAGACACACCAGAACCAAGTGCCGGAGACGCCGGAAGCACCTGCCGAGCATGCCGGAGCCACCTGCTCGACTCGCCAGAAACACCTGCCAGACACGCCAAAATCAACTGCCGGGTACGCCAGAACCACCTGGCGGATGCTACGGAATCACCTGCCGCGCATGCCGGAACCACCTCTCAGACGTGCCGGAAGCACGTGCCAGACACGCCGGAAACACCTACCGGACAGACCGGAACCACCTGCCAAGAACGCCGGAGCCACCTGTTCGACTCGCTGGAACCACCTGCCGGACAGGCCAATATCAACTGCTGGCTATGCCAGAACCACCTGCGGGACAGTCCGGGATCACCTGCCAGCCATGGCGGAACCACCTCTCAGACGTACCAGAACCACCTGCCGGAGAAGCTGGAAACACGTCCTGGACAGACTGGAACCACGTGACGGCCATGCCTGAACCACCTGCCGAGCACGGCGGAACCACCTGCCCCACACGCCCAAATCACCTGCGGGCTACGCCAGAACCACTTGGACGACTCTCCGAAATGACCTGCCGGGCATGTTGGAACCACCTCTCAGACGTGCCAGAAGCACGTGGCGGACAGTCCGGAATCACCTGTTGGGCATACGCAACCACCTCTGACACGTACCAGAACCACGTGCCGTGCACGCCGGAACCACCTACCGGACAGACCGGAATCAACTTTTGGGCATGCCGGAACCACCAGTCAGATGTGCCAGAAACACGTGCCGGAGACGCCGGAAGCACCTGCCGAGCACGTCGCAACCACCTGCTCAACTCGCCTGAACCACCTGCCGGACACGCCAAAATCACCTGCCCGCTACACCAGCACCACTTCGGGGACAAGCCGGAATCACGTGAGGGGCATGCCGGCACAGCCTCTCAGACTGAACCTCGTGCCGGACACCACAGAACCACCTGCCGGACAGACCGGAACCACCTGCCGGACACGCCGTAACCACCGGCTCGACCCGCCGGAACGACCGCTGGACATGCAAAATCACCTGCCGGCTACGCCGGAAACACTTGGCGAACACTCCGGAATCACCTGCCGGGCATGCCGGAACCACCTCTCAGATATGCCAGAACCACGTGCCAATGACCCCGGAAGCACCTGCCGAGCACGCCGGAGCCACCTGCTCCACTCGCCAGAACCACCTGCCGGACACGCAAAAATCACCTGCCGGCTACGCCACAACCAGTTGGGGAAAACTTCGGAATCACCTTCCGGGCTTGCTGGAACCACCTGCCGGTCATGCCAAAATCACCTGCCAACTACGCCAGTACCACTTGGCGGACACTGTGGAAACACCTGTCGGGCCGGCCGGAACCACATCTCAGACGTGCCAGAACCATGTACATGAGATGCTGGAACCACACCCCGAACAGACGGAAAACACCTGCCAGACCCGTCTGAACAACCTGCCGAGCACGCCGGAGCCACCTGCTCGACTCGCCGGAACCACCTACCTGACATGCCCAAATCACCAGCCGGGTATGCCAGAACCACTTGGCGGACACTCCGGAATCATCTGCCGGACATGCCGGAACCAGCTCTCAGACACACCACAACCACGTGCCGGAGACGCCGGAAGCACCTGCCGAGCATGCCGGAGCCACCTGCTCGACTCGCCAGAAACACCTGCCGGACACGCCAAAATCACCTCCCGGGTACGCCAGAACCACCTGGCGGAAACTCCGAAACCACCTGTCGCGTATGCCGGAACCACCTCTCAGACGTGCCGGAAGCACGTGCCGGACACGCCGGAATCTCCTACCGGACAGACCGGAACCACCTGCCGAGCACGCCGGAGCCACCTGTTCGACTCGCTGGAACCACCTGCCGGACAGGCCAATATCAACTGCTGGCTATGCCAGAACCACCTGGGGGACAGTCCGGGATCACCTGCCAGCCATGACGGAACCACCTCTCAGACGTACCAGAAACACCTGCCGGAGAAGCTGGAAACACGTCCTGGACAGACTGGAACCACGTGACGGCCATGCCTGAACCGCCTGCCGAGCACGGCGGAACCACCTGCCGGACACGCCCAAATCACCTGCGGGCTACGCCAGAACCACTTGGACGACTCTCCGAAATGACCTGCCGGGCATGTTGGAACCACCTCTCAGACGTGCCAGAAGCACCTGCCGGAGAAGCTGGAAACACGTCCTGGACAGTCTGGAACCACCTGCCGGCCAAGCCTGAACCACCTGCCAAGCACAATGGAACAACCTGCCAGACACGCCAAAATCACCTGCGTGTTATGCCAGAACCACTTGGAGGACTCTCTGGGATGACCTGCCGGGCATGCTGGAACCACCTCTCAGACGTGCCAGAACCATGTGGCGGACAGTCCGGAATCACCTGTTGGGCATGCGCAACCACCTCTGAGACGTACCAGAACCACATGCCGTGCAGGCTGGAACCACCTACCGGACAGACCGGAATCACTTTTCGGGCATGCCGGAACCACCTGTCAGATGTGCCAGAAACACGTGCCGGAGACGCCGGAAGCGCCTGCCAAGCACGTTGGAACCACCTGCCGGACATGCTAAAATCACCTGCCGACTATGCCAGAACCACTTGGCGAACACTCCGGAATCACTTGCCGGGCATGCAGGAAGCACCTCTCAGACATGCCAGAACCCCGTGCCAATGACCCCGGAAGCACCAGCCGAGCACGCCGGAACCACGTGCTCGACTCACCAGAACCACCTGCTCGACTCACCGGTACCACCTCCCTGACACGCCAAAATCACCTGCTGGTTATGCCAGAACCACTTGGCGGAGACTCCGGAATCATCTGCCGGACATGCCAGAACCAGCTCTCAGACACACCAGAACCAAGTGCCGGAGATGCCGGAAGCACGTGCCGAGCATGCCGGAGCCACCTGCTCGACTCACCAGAAACACCTGCCGGACACGCCAAAATCACCTGCCGGGTATGCCAGAACCACCTGGCGGACACTACGGAATCACCTGCCGCGCATGCCAGAACCACCTCTCAGACTTGCCGGAAGCACGTGCCAGACACGCCGGAATCACCTACCGGACAGACCGGAACCACCTGCCAAGAACGCCGGAGCCACCTGTTCGACTCGCTGGAACCAGCTGCCGGACAGGCCAATATCAACTGCTGGCTATGCCAGAACCACCTGGGGGACGGTCCGGGATCACCTGCCAGCCATGGCGGAACCACCTCTCAGACGTACCAGAACCACCTGCGGGAGAAGCTGGAAACACGTCCTGGACAGAATGGAACCACGTGACGGCCATGCCTGAACCACCTGCCTAGCACGGCGGAACCACCTGCCGGACACGCCAAAATCACCTGCGGGATACGCCAGAACCACGTGGACGACTCTCCGAAATGACCTGCCGGGCATGTTGGAACCACCTCTCAGACGTGCCAGAAGCACGTGGCGGACAGTCCGGAATCACCTGTTGGGCATACGCAACCACCTCTGACACGTACCAGAACCACGTGCCGTGCACGCCGGAACCACCTACCGGACAGACCGGAATCAACTTTTGGGCATGCCGGAACCACCAGTCAGATGTGCCAGAAACACGTGCCGGAGACGCCGGAAGCACCTGCCGAGCACGTCGCAACCACCTGCTCAACTCGCCTGAACCACCTGCCGGACACGCCAAAATCACCTGCCCGCTACACCAGCAACACTTCGGGGACAAGCCGGAATCACGTGAGGGGCATGCCGGCACAGCCTCTCAGACTGAACCTCGTGCCGGACACCACAGAACCACCTGCCGGACAGACCGGAACCACCTGCCGTCAACGCCGGAACCACCGGCTCGACCCGCCGGAACGACCGCTGGACATGCAAAATCACCTGCCGGCTACGCCGGAAACACTTGGCGAACACTCCGGAATCACCTGCCTGGCATGCCGGAACCACCTCTCAGATATGCGAGAACCACGTGCCAATGACCCCGGAAGCACCTGCCGAGCACGCCGGAACCACCTGCTCGACTCGCCAGAACCACCTGCCGGACACGCAAAAATCACCTGCCGGCTACGCCACAACCAGTTGGGGAACACTTCGGAATCACCTGCCGGGCTTGCTGGAACCACCTGCCGGTCATGCCAAAATCACCTGCCAACTACGCCAGTACCACTTGGCGGACACTGTGGAAACACCTGTCGGGCCAGCCGGAACCACATCTCAGACGTGCCAGATCCATGTGAATGAGATGCTGGAACCACACCCCGAACAGACGGAAAACACCTGCCAGACCCGTCTGAACAACCTGCCGAGCACGCCGGAGCCAGCTGCTCGACTCGCCGGAACCACCTACCTGACATGCCCAAATCACCACCCGGGTATGCCAGAACCACTTGGCGGACACTCCGGAATCATCTGCCGGACATGTCGGAACCAGCTCTCAGACACACCAGAACCACGTGCCGGAGACGCCGGAAGCACCTGCAGAGCATGCCGGAGCCACCTGCTCGACTCGCCAGAAACACCTGTCGGACATGCCAAAATCACCTGCCGGGTACGCCAGAACCACCTGGCGGACACTCCGAAATCACCTGTCGCGCATGCCGGAACCACCTCTCAGACGTGCCGGAAGCACGTGCCGGACACGCCGGAATCACCTACCGGACAGACCGGAACCACCTGCCGAGCACGCCGGAGCCACCTGTTCGACTCGCTGGAACCACCTGCCGGACAGGCCAATATCAACTGCTGGCTATGCCAGAACCACCTGGGGGATGGTCCGGGATCACCTGCCAGCCATGGCGGAACCACCTCTCAGACGTACCAGAACCACCTGCCGGAGAAGCTGGAAACACGTCCTGGAGAGTCTGGAACCACCTGCCGGCCAAGCCTGAACCACCTGCCAAGCACAACGGAACAACCCGCCGGACACGCCACAATCACCTGCGTGTTATGCCAGAACCACTTGGAGGACTCTCTGGGATGACCTGCCGGGCATGCCGGAACCACCTCTCAGACGTGCCAGAACCATGTGGCGGACAGTCCGGAATCACCTGTTGGGCATGCGCAACCACCTCTGAGACGTACCAGAAACACATGCCGTGCAGGCTGGAACCACCTACCGGACAGACCGGAATCACCTTTCGGGCATGCCGGAACCACCTGTCAGATGTGCCAGAAACACGTGCCGGAGACGCCGGAAGCGCCTGCCAAGCACGTTGGAACCACCTGCTCAACTCGCCTGAACCACCTGCCGGACATGCCAAAATCACCTGCCGACTATGCCAGAACCACTTGGCGAACACTCCGGAATCACTTGCCGGGCATGCAGGAACCACCTCTCAGACATGCCAGAACCCCGTGCCAATGACCCCGGAAGCACCAGCCGAGCACGCCGGAACCACCTGCTCGACTCGCCAGAACCACCTGCCGATCACGCAAAAATCACCTGCCGGCTACGCCACAACCAGTTGGTGAACACTTTGGAATCACCTGCCAGGCTTGCTGGAACCACCTGCCAGTCATGCCAAAATCACCTGCCAACTACGCCAGAACCGCTTGGCGGACACTGCGGAAACACCTGTCGGGCCGGCTGGAACCACATCTCAGACGTGCCAGAAACGTGTTCATGAGATGCTGGAACCACACCCCGAACAGACGGATACCACCTGCCAGAACCGCCTGAACCACCTGCTGAGCACGCCGGAACCAAATGCTCGACTCACCGGTACCACCTCCCTGACACGCCAAAATCACCTGCTGGGTATGCCAGAACCACTTGGCGGACACTCCGGAATCATCTGCCGGACATGCCGGAACCAGCTCTCAGACACACCAGAACCAAGTGCCGGAGACGCCGGAAGCACCTGCCGAGCATGCCGGAGCCACCTGCTCGACTCGCCAGAAACACCTGCCGGACACGCCAGAATCACCTGCCGGGTACGACAGAACCACCTGGCGGACACTACGGAATCACCTGCCGCGCATGCCGGAACCACCTCTCAGACGTGCCGGAAGCACGTGCCGGACATGCCGGAAACACCTACCGGACAGACCGTAACCACCTGCCAAGAACGCCAGAGCCACCTGTTCGACTCGCTGGAACCACCTGCCGGACAGGCCAATATCAACTGCTGGCTATGCCAGAACCACCTGGGGGACAGTCCGGGATCACCTGCCAGCCATGGCGGAACCACCTCTCAGACGTACCAGAACCACCTGCCGGAGAAGCTGGAAACACGTCCTGGGCAGACTGGAACCACGTGACGGCCATGCCTGAACCACCTGCCGAGCACGGCGGAACAACCTGCCGGACACGCCAAAATCACCTGCGGGCTACGCCAGAACCACTTGGACGACTCTCCGAAATGACCTGCCGGGCATGTTGGAACCACCTCTCAGACGTGCCAGAAGCACGTGGCGGACAGTCCGGAATCACCTGTTGGGCATACGCAACCACCTCTGACACGTACCAGAACCACGTGCTGTGCACGCCGGAACCGCCTACCGGACAGACCGGAATCAACTTTTGGGCATGCCGGAACCACCAGTCAGATGTGCCAGAAACACGTGCCGGAGACGCCGGAAGCACCTGCCGAGCACGTCGCAACCACCTGCTCAACTCGCCTGAACCACCTGCCGGACACGCCAAAATCACCTGCCCGCTACACCAGCACCACTTCGGGGACAAGCCGGAATCACGTGAGGGGCATGCCGGCACAGCCTCTCAGACTGAACCTCGTGCCGGACACCACAGAACCACCTGCCGGACAGACCGGAACCACCTGCCGGACACGCCGGAACCACCGGCTCGACCCGCCGGAACGACCGCTGGACATGCAAAATCACCTGCCGGCTACGCCGGAAACACTTGGCGAACACTCCGGAATCACCTGCCGGGCATGCCGGAACCACCTCTCAGATATGCCAGAACCACGTGCCAATGACCCCGGAAGCACCTGCTGAGCACGCCGGAACCACGTGCTCGACTCGCCAGAACCACCTGCCGGACACGCAAAAATCACCTGCCGGCTACGCCACAACCAGTTGGGGAACACTTCGGAATCACCTGCCGGGCTTGCTGGAACCACCTGCCGGTCATGCCAAAATCACCTGCCAACTACGCCAGTACCACTTGGCGGACACTGTGGAAACACCTGTCGGGCCAGCCGGAACCACATCTCAGACGTGCCAGATCCATGTGAATGAGATGCTGGAACCACACCCCGAACAGACGGAAAACACCTGCCAGACCCGTCTGAACAACCTGCCGAGCACGCCGGAGCCAGCTGCTCGACTCGCCGGAACCACCTACCTGACATGCCCAAATCACCACCCGGGTATGCCAGAACCACTTGGCGGACACTCCGGAATCATCTGCCGGACATGCCGGAACCAGCTCTCAGACACACCAGAACCACGTGCCGGAGACGCCGGAAGCACCTGCCGAGCATGCCGGAGCCACCTGCTCGACTCGCCAGAAACACCTGTCGGACATGCCAAAATCACCTGCCGGGTACGCCAGAACCACCTGGCGGACACTCCGAAATCACCTGTCGCGCATGCCGGAACCACCTCTCAGACGTGCCGGAAGCACGTGCCGGACACGCCGGAATCACCTACCGGACAGACCGGAACCACCTGCCGAGCACGCCGGAGCCACCTGTTCGACTCGCTGGAACCACCTGCCGGACAGGCCAATATCAACTGCTGGCTATGCCAGAACCACCTGGGGGATGGTCCGGGATCACCTGCCAGCCATGGCGGAACCACCTCTGAGGCGTACCAGAACCACCTGCCGGAGAAGCTGGAAACACGTCCTGGACAGTCTGGAACCACCTGCCGGCCAAGCCTGAACCACCTGCCAAGCACAACGGAACAACCTGCCAGACACGCCAAAATCACCTGCGTGTTATGCCAGAACCACTTGGAGGACTCTCTGGGATGACCTGCCGGGCATGCCGGAACCACCTGTCAGACGTGCCAGAACCATGTGGCGGACAGTCCGGAATCACCTGTTGGGCATGCGCAACCACCTCTGAGACGTACCAGAAACACATGCCGTGCAGGCTGGAACCACCTACCGGACAGAACGGAATCACGTTTCGGGCATGCCGGAACCACCTGTCAGATGTGCCAGAAACACGTGCCGGAGACGCCGGAAGCACCTGCCCAGCACGTCGCAACCACCTGCTCAACTCGCCTGAACCACCTGCCGGACACCCCAAAGTCAGCTGCCCGCTACACCAGCACCACTTCGGGGACAAGGCGGAATCACGTGAGGGGCATGCCGGCACAGCCTCTCAGACTGAACCTCGTGCCGGACACCACAGATCCACCTGCCGGACAGACCGGAACCACCTGCCGGACACGCCGGATCCACCGGCTCGACCCGCCGGAACGACCACTGGACATGCAAAATCACCTGCCGGCTACGCCGGAAACACTTGGCGAACACTCCGGAATCACCTGCCGGGCATGCCGGAACCACCTCTCAGATATGCCAGAACCACGTGCCAATGACCCCGGAAGCACCTGCCGAGCACGCCGGAACCACCTGCTCGACTCGCCAGAACCACCTGCCGGACACGCAAAAATCACCTGCCGGCTACGCCACAACCAGTTGGGGAACACTTCGGAATCACCTGCCGGGCTTGCTGGAACCACCTGCCGCTCATGCCAAAATCACCTGCCAACTACGCCAGTACCACTTGGCGGACACTGTGGAAACACCTGTCGGGCCGGCCGGAACCACGTCTCAGACGTGCCAGAACCATGTGAATGAGATGCTGGAACCACACCCCGAACAGACGGAAAACACCTGCCAGACGCGTCTGAACAACCTGCCGAGCACGCCGGAGCCACAAACCTGACACGCCCAAATCACCAGCCGGGTATGCCAGAACCACTTGGCGGACACTCCGGAATCATCTGCCGGACATGCCGGGACCAGCTCTCAGACACACCAGAACCACGTGCCGGAGACGCCGGAAGCACCTGCCGAGCATGCCGGAGCCACCTGCTCGACTCGCCAGAAATACCTGCCGGACACGCCAAAATCACCTGCCGGGTACGCCAGAACCACCTGGCGGACACTCCGAAATCACCTGTCGCGCATGCCGGAACCACCTCTCACACGTGCCGGAAGCACGTGCTGCACACGCCGGAATCACCTACCGGACAGACCAGAACCACCTGCCAAGAACGCCGGAGCCACCTGTTCGACTCGCTGGAACCACCTGCCGGACAGGCCAATATCAACTGCTGGCTATGCCAGAACCACCTGGGGGACGGTCCGGGATCACCTGCCAGCCATGGCGGAACCACCTCTCAGACGTACCAGAACCACCTGCCGGAGAAGCTGGAAACACGTCCTGGACAGTCTGGAACCACCTGCCGGCCAAGCCTGAACCACCTGCCAAGCACAACGGAACAACCTGCCGGACACGCCAAAATCACCTGCGTGTTATGCCAGAACCACTTGGAGGACTCTCTGGGATGACCTGCCGGGCATGCCGGAACCACCTCTCAGACGTGCCGGAAGCACGTGCCGGACACGCCGGAATCACCTACCGGACAGACCGGAACCACCTGCCGAGCACGCCGGAGCCACCTGTTCGACTCGCTGGAACCACCTGCCGGACAGGCCAATATCAACTGCTGGCTATGCCAGAACCACCTGGGGGACGGTCCGGAATCACCTGCCAGCCATGGCGGAACCACCTCTCAGACGTACCAGAACCACCTGCCGGAGAAGCTGGAAACACGTCCTGGACAGTCTGGAACCACCTGCCGGCCAAGCCTGAACCACCTGCCAAGCACAACGGAACAACCTGCCAGACATGCCAAAATCGCCTGCGTGTTATGCCAGAACCACTTGGAGGACTCTCTGGGATGAGCTGCCGGGCATGCCGGAAACACCTCTCAGACGTGCCAGAACCATGTGGCGGACAGTCCGGAATCACCTGTTGGGCATGCGCAACCACCTCTGAGACGTACCAGAACCACATGCCGTGCAGGCTGCAACCACCTACCGGACAGACCGGAATCACCTTTCGGGCATGCCGGAACCACCTGTCAGATGTGCCAGAAACACGTGCCGGAGACGCCGGAAGCACCTGCCAAGCACGTTGGAACCACCTGCTCAACTCGCGTGAACCACCTGCCGGACATGCCAAAATCACCTGCCGACTATGCCAGAACCACTTGGCGAACACTCCGGAATCACTTGCCGGGCATGCAGGAACCACCTCTCAGACATGCCAGAACCCCGTGCCAATGACCCCGGAAGCACCAGCCGAGCATGCCGGAACCACCTGCTCGACTCGCCAGAACCACCTGCCGGACACGCAAAAATCACTTGCCGGCTACGCCACAACCAGTTGGGGAACACTTCGGAATCACCTGCCGGGCTTGCTGGAACCACCTGCCGGTCATGCCAAAGTCACCTGCCAACTATGCCAGTACCACTTGGCGGACACTGTGGAAACACCTCTCGGGCCGGCCGGAACCACATCTCAGACGTGCCAGAACCATGTGCATGAGATGCTGGAACCACACCCCGAACAGACGGAAAACACCTGCCAGACGCGTCCGAACAACCTGCCGAGCACGCCGGAGCCACCTACCTGACATGCCCAAATCACCAGCCGGGTATGCCAGAACCACTTGGCGGACACTCCGGAATCATCTGCCTGACATGCCGGAACCAGCTCTCAGACACACCTGAACCGCGTGCCGGAGACGCCGGAAGCACCTGCCGAGCATGCCGGAGCCACATGCTCGACTCGCCAGAAATACCTGCCGGACACGCCAAAATCACCTGCCGGGTACGCCAGAACCACCTGGCGGACACTCCGAAATCACCTGTCGCGCATGCCGGAACCACCTCTCAGACGTGCCGGAAGCACGTTCCGGACACGCCGGAATCACCTACCGGACAGACCGGAACCACCTGCCGAGCACGCCGGAGCCACCTGTTCGACTCGCTGGAACCACCTGACGGACAGACCGGAATCACCTTTCGGGCATGCCGGAACCACCTGTCAGATGTGCCAGAAACACGTGCCGGAGACGCCGGAAGCGCCTGCCAAGCACGTTGGAACCACCTGCTCAACTCGCCTGAACCACCTGCCGGACATGCCAAAATCACCTGCCGACTATGCCAGAACCACTTGGCGAACACTCCGGAATCACTTGCCGGGCATGCACGAACCTCCTCTCAGACATGCCAGAACCCCGTGCCAATGACCCCGGAAGCACCAGCCGAGCACGCCGGAACCACCTGCTCGACTCGCCAGAACCACCTGCCGATCACGCAAAAATCACCTGCCGGCTACGCCACAACCAGTTGGTGAACACTTTGGAATCACCTGCCGGGCTTGCTGGAACCACCTGCCAGTCATGCCAAAATCACCTGCCAACTATGCCAGAACCGCTTGGCGGACACTGCGGAAACAACTGTCGGGCCGGCTGGAACCACATCTCAGACGTGGCAGAAACGTGTTCATGAGATGCTGGAACCACACCCCGAACAGACGGATACCACCTGCCAGAACCGCCTGAACCACCTGCTGAGCACGCCGGAACCACCTGCTCGACTCACCGGTACCACCTCCCTGACACGCCAAAATCACCTGCTGGGTATGCCAGAACCACTTGGCGGACACTACGGAACCATCTGCCGGACATGCCGGAACCAGCTCTCAGACACATCAGAACCAAGTGCCGGAGACGCCGGAAGCACCTGCCGAGCATGCCGGAGCCACCAGCTCGACTCGCCAGAAACACCTGCCGGACACGCCAAAATCACCTGCCGGGTATGCCAGAACCACCTGGCGGACACTACGGAATCACCTGCCGCGCATGCCGGAACCACCTCTCAGACGTGCCGGAAGCACGTGCCAGACACGCCGGAATCACCTACCGGACAGACCGGAACCACCTGCCAAGAACGCCGGAGCCACCTGTTCGACTCGCTGGAACCACCTGCCGGACAGGCCAATATCAACTGCTGGCTATGCCAGAACCACCTGGGGGACGGTCCGGGATCACCTGCCAGCCATGGCGGAACCACCTCTCAGACGTACCAGAACCACCTGCCGGAGAAGCTGGAAACACGTCCTGGACAGACTGGAACCATGTGACGGCCATGCCTGAACCACCTGCCGAGCACGGCGGAACCACCTGCCGGACACGCCAAAATCACCTGCGGGCTACGCCAGAACCACTTGGACGACTCTCCGAAATGACCTTCCGGGCATGTTGGAACCACCTCTCAGACGTGCCAGAAACACGTGGCGGACAGTCCGGAATCACCTGTTGGGCATACGCAACCACCTCTGAGACGTACCAGAACCACGTGCCGTGCACGCCGGAACCACCTACCGGACAGACCGGAATCAACTTTTGGGCATGCCGGAACCACCAGTCAGATGTGCCAGAAACACGTGCCGGAGACGCCGGAAGCACCTGCCGAGCACGTCGCAACCACCTGCTCAACTCGCCTGAACCACCTGCCGGACACGCCAAAATCACCTGCCCGCTACACCAGCACCACTTCGGGGACAAGCCGGAATCACGTGAGGGCCATGCCGGAACAGCCTCTCAGACTGAACCTCGTGCCGGACACCACAGAACCACCTGCCGGACAGACCGGAACCACCTGCCGGACACGCCGGAACCACCGGCTCGACCCGCCGGAACGACCGCTGGACATGCAAAATCACCTGCCGGCTACGCCGGAAACACTTGGCGAACACTCCGGAATCACCTGCCGGGCATGCCGGAACCACCTCTCAGATATGCCAGAACCACGTGCCAATGACCCCGGAAGCACCTGCCGAGCACACCGGAACCACCTGTTCGACTCGCCAGAACCACCTGCCGGACACGCAAAAATCACCTGCCGGCTACGCCACAACCAGTTGGGGAACACTTCGGAATCACCTGCCGGGCTTGCTGGAACCACCTGCCGGTCATGCCAAAATCACCTGCCAACTACGCCAGTACCACTTGGCGGACACTGTGGAAACACCTGTCGGGCCGGCCGGAACCACATCTCAGACGTGCCAGAACCATGTGCATGAGATGCTGGAACCACACCCCGAACAGACGGAAAACACCTGCCAGACCCGTCTGAACAACCTGCCGAGCACGCCGGAGCACCTGCTCGACTCGCCGGAACCACCTACCTGACATGCCCAAATCACCAGCCGGGTATGCCAGAACCACTTGGCGGACACTCCGGAATCATCTGCCGGACATGCCGGAACCAGCTCTCAGAGACACCACAACCACGTGCCGGAGACGCCGGAAGCACCTGCCGAGCAGGCCGGAGCCACCTGCTCGACTCGCCAGAAACACCTGCCGGACACGCCAAAATCACCTGCCGGGTACGCCAGAACCACCTGGCGGACACTCCGAAATCACCTTTCGCGCATGCCGGAACCACCTCTCAGACATGCCGGAAGCACGTTCTGGACACGCCGGAATCACCTACCGGACAGACCGGAACCACCTGCCGAGCACGCCGGAGCCACCTGTTCGACTCGCTGGAACCACCTGACGGACAGGCCAATATCAACTGCTGGCTATGCCAGAACCACCTGGGGGACGGTCCGGAATCACCTGCCAGCCATGGCGGAACCACCTCTCAGACCTACCAGAACCACCTGCCGGAGAAGCTGGAAACACGTCCTGGACAGTCTGGAACCACCTGCCGGCCAAGCCTGAACCACCTGCCAAGCACCACGGAACAACCTGCCAGACACGCCAAAATCACCTGCGTGTTATGCCAGAACCACTTGGAGGACTCTCTGGGATGACCTGCCGGGCATGCCGGAACCACCTCTCAGACGTGCCAGAACCATGTGGCGGACAGTCCGGAATCACCTGTTGGGCATGCGCAACCACCTCTGAGACGTACCAGAACCACATGCCGTGCAGGCTGGAACCACCTACCGGACAGACCGGAATCACCTTTCGGGCATGCCGGAACCACCTGTCAGATGTGCCAGAAACATGTGCCGGAGACGCCGGAAGCGCCTGCCAAGCACGTTGGAACCACCTGCTCAACTCGCCTGAACCACCTGCCGGACATGCCAAAATCACCTGCCGACTATGCCAGAACCACTTGGCGAACACTCCGGAATCACTTGCCGGGCATGCAGGAACCACCTCTCAGACATGCCAGAACCCCGTGCCAATGACCCCGGAAGCACCAGCTGAGCACGCCGGAACCACCTGCTCGACTCGCCAGAACCACCTGCCGATCACGCAAAAATCACCTGCCGGCTACGCCACAACCAGTTGGTGAACACTTTGGAATCACCTGCCAGGCTTGCTGGAACCACCTGCCAGTCATGCCAAAATCACCTGCCAACTATGCCAGAACCGCTTGGCGGACACTGCGGAAACACCTGTCGGGCCGGCTGGAACCACATCTCAGACGTGGCAGAAACGTGTTCATGAGATGCTGGAACCACACCCCGAACAGACGGATACCACCTGCCAGAACCGCCTGAACCACCTGCTGAGCACGCCGGAACCACCTGCTCGACTCACCGGTACCACCTCCCTGACACGCCAAAATCAACTGCTGGGTATGCCAGAACCACTTGGCGGACACTCCGGAATCATCTGCCGGACATGCCGGAACCAGCTCTCAGACACACCAGAACCAAGTGCCGGAGACGCCGGAAGCACCTGCCGAGCATGCCGGAGCCACCTGCTCGACTCGCCAGAAACACCTGCCGGACACGCCAAAATCACCTGCCGGGTATGCCAGAACCACCTGGCGGACACTACGGAATCACCTGCCGCGCATGCCGGAACCACCTCTCAGACGTGCCGGAAGCACGTGCCAGACACGCCGGAATCACCTACCGGACAGACCGGAACCACCTGCCAAGAACGCCGGAGCCACCTGTTCGACTCGCTGGAACCACCTGCCGGACAGGCCAATATCAACTGCTGGCTATGCCAGAACCACCTGGCGGACGGTCCGGGATCACCTGCCAGCCATGGCGGAACCACCTCTCAGACGTACCAGAACCACCTGCCGGAGAAGCTGGAAACACGTCCTGGACATACTGGAACCACGTGACGGCCATGCCTGAACCACCTGCCGAGCACGGCGGAACCACCTGCCGGACACGCCAAAATCACCTGCGGGCTACGCCAGAACCACTTGGACGACTCTCCGAAATGACCTGCTGGGCATGTTGGAACCACCTCTCAGACGTGCCAGAAGCACGTGGCGGACAGTCCGGAATCACCTGTTGGGCATACGCAACCACCTCTGACACGTACCAGAACCACGTGCCGTGCACGCCGGAACCACCTACCGGACAGACCGGAATCAACTTTTGGGCATGCCGGAACCACCAGTCAGATGTGCCAGAAACACGTGCCGGAGACGCCGGAAGCACCTGCCGAGCACGTCGCAACCACCTGCTCAACTCGCCTGAACCACCTGCCGGACACGCCAAAATCACCTGCCCGCTACACCAGCACCACTTCGGGGACAAGCCGGAATCACGTGAGGGGCATGCCGGCACAGCCTCTCAGACTGAACCTCGTGCCGGACACCACAGAACCACCTGCCGGACAGACCGGAACCACCTGCCGGACACGCCGGAACCACCGGCTCGACCCGCCGGAACGACCGCTGGACATGCAAAATCACCTGCCGGCTACGCCGGAAACACTTGGCGAACACTCCGGAATCACCTGCCTGGCATGCCGGAACCACCTCTCAGATATGCGAGAACCACGTGCCAATGACCCCGGAAGCACCAGCCGAGCACGCCGGAACCACCTGCTCGACTCGCCAGAACCACCTGCCGGACACGCAAAAATCACCTGCCGGCTACGCCACAACCAGTTGGGGAACACTTCGGAATCACCTGCCGGGCTTGCTGGAACCACCTGCCGGTCATGCCAAAATCACCTGCCAACTACGCCAGTACCACTTGGAGGACACTGTGGAAACACCTGTCGGGCCGGCCGGAACCACATCTCAGACGTGCCAGAACCATGTGCATGAGATGCTGGAACCACACCCCGAACAGACGGAAAACACCTGCCAGACCCGTCTGAACAACCTGCCGAGCACGCCGGAGCACCTGCTCGACTGGCCGGAACCACCTACCTGACATGCCCAAATCACCAGCCGGGTATGCCAGAACCACTTGGCGGACACTCCGGAATCATCTGCCGGACATGCCGGAACCAGCTCTCAGAGACACCACAACCACGTGCCGGAGACGCCGGAAGCACCTGCCGAGCAGGCCGGAGCCACCTGCTCGACTCGCCAGAGACACCTGCCGGACACGCCAAAATCACCTGCCGGGTACGCCAGAACCACCTGGCGGACACTCCGAAATCACCTTTCGCGCATGCCGGAACCACCTCTCAGACGTGCCGGAAGCACGTGCCAGACACGCCGGAATCACCTACCGGACAGACCGGAACCACCTGCCGAGCACGCCGGAGCCACCTGTTCGACTCGCTGGAACCACCTGACGGACAGGCCAATATCAACTGCTTGCTATGCCAGAACCACCTGGGGGACGGTCCGGAATCACCTGCCAGCCATGGCGGAACCACCTCTCAGACCTACCAGAACCACCTGCCGGAGAAGCTGGAAACACGTCCTGGACAGTCTGGAACCACCTGCCGGCCAAGCCTGAACCACCTGCCAAGCACCACGGAACAACCTGCCAGACACGCCAAAATCACCTGCGTGTTATGCCAGAACCACTTGGAGGACTCTCTGGGATGACCTGCCGGGCATGCCGGAACCACCTCTCAGACGTGCCAGAACCATGTGGCGGACAGTCCGGAATCACCTGTTGGGCATGCGCAACCACCTCTGAGACGTACCAGAACCACATGCCGTGCAGGCTGGAACCACCTACCGGACAGACCGGAATCACCTTTCGGGCATGCCGGAACCACCTGTCAGATGTGCCAGAAACATGTGCCGGAGACGCCGGAAGCGCCTGCCAAGCACGTTGGAACCACCTGCTCAACTCGCCTGAACCACCTGCCGGACATGCCAAAATCACCTGCCGACTATGCCAGAACCACTTGGCGAACACTCCGGAATCACTTGCCGGGCATGCAGGAACCACCTCTCAGACATGCCAGAACCCCGTGCCAATGACCCCGGAAGCACCAGCTGAGCACGCCGGAACCACCTGCTCGACTCGCCAGAACCACCTGCCGATCACGCAAAAATCACCTGCCGGCTACGCCACAACCAGTTGGTGAACACTTTGGAATCACCTGCCAGGCTTGCTGGAACCACCTGCCAGTCATGCCAAAATCACCTGCCAACTATGCCAGAACCGCTTGGCGGACACTGCGGAAACACCTGTCGGGCCGGCTGGAACCACATCTCAGACGTGGCAGAAACGTGTTCATGAGATGCTGGAACCACACCCCGAACAGACGGATACCACCTGCCAGAACCGCCTGAACCACCTGCTGAGCACGCCGGAACCACCTGCTCGACTCACCGGTACCACCTCCCTGACACGCCAAAATCAACTGCTGGGTATGCCAGAACCACTTGGCGGACACTCCGGAATCATCTGCCGGACATGCCGGAACCAGCTCTCAGACACACCAGAAGCAAGTGCCGGAGACGCCGGAAGCACCTGCCGAGCATGCCGGAGCCACCTGCTCGACTCGCCAGAAACACCTGCCGGACACGCCAAAATCACCTGCCGGGTATGCCAGAACCACCTGGCGGACACTACGGAATCACCTGCCGCGCATGCCGGAACCACCTCTCAGACGTGCCGGAAGCACGTGCCAGACACGCCGGAATCACCTACCGGACAGACCGGAACCACCTGCCAAGAACGCCGGAGCCACCTGTTCGACTCGCTGGAACCACCTGCCGGACAGGCCAATATCAACTGCTGGCTATGCCAGAACCACCTGGCGGACGGTCCGGGATCACCTGCCAGCCATGGCGGAACCACCTCTCAGACGTACCAGAACCACCTGCCGGAGAAGCTGGAAACACGTCCTGGACAGACTGGAACCACGTGACGGCCATGCCTGAACCACCTGCCGAGCACGGCGGAACCACCTGCCGGACACGCCAAAATCACCTGCGGGATACGCCAGAACCACTTGGACGACTCTCCGAAATGACCTGCTGGGCATGTTGGAACCACCTCTCAGACGTGCCAGAAGCACGTGGCGGACAGTCCGGAATCACCTGTTGGGCATACGCAACCACCTCTGACACGTACCAGAACCACGTGCCGTGCACGCCGGAACCACCTACCGGACAGACCGGAATCAACTTTTGGGCATGCCGGAACCACCAGTCAGATGTGCCAGAAACACGTGCCGGAGACGCCGGAAGCACCTGCCGAGCACGTCGCAACCACCTGCTCAACTCGCCTGAACCACCTGCCGGACACGCCAAAATCACCTGCCCGCTACACCAGCACCACTTCGGGGACAAGCCGGAATCACGTGAGGGGCATGCCGGCACAGCCTCTAAGACTGAACCTCGTGCCGGACACCACAGAACCACCTGCCGGACAGACCGGAACCACCTGCCGGACACGCCGGAACCACCGGCTCGACCGGCCGGAACGACCGCTGGACACGCAAAATCACCTGCCGGCTACGCCGGAAACACTTGGCGAACACTCCGGAATCACCTGCCGGGCATGCCGGAACCACCTCTCAGATATGCCAGAACCACGTGCCAATGACCCCGGAAGCACGTGCCGAGCACGCCGGAACCACCTGCTCGACTCCCCAGAACCACCTGCCGGACACGCAAAAATCACCTGCCGGCTATGCCACAACCAGTTGGGGAACACTTCGGAATCACCTGCCGGGCTTGCTGGAACCACCTGCCGGTCATGCCAAAATCACCTGCCAACTACGCCAGTACCACTTGGAGGACACTGTGGAAACACCTGTCGGGCCGGCCGGAACCACATCTCAGACGTGCCAGAACCATGTGCATGAGATGCTGGAACCACACCCCGAACAGACGGAAAACACCGGCCAGACCCGTCTGAACAACCTGCCGAGCAAGCCGGAGCCACCTGCTCGACTCGCCGGAACCACCTACCTGACATGCCCAAATCACCAACCGGGTATGCCAGAACCACTTGGCGGACACTCCGGAATCATCTGCCGGACATGCCGGAACCAGCTCTCAGACACACCAGAACCACGTGCCGGAGCCGCCGGAAGCACCTGCCGAGGATTCCGGAGCCACCTGCTCGACTAGCCCGAACCACATTCCGGACACGCCAAAATCACCTGCCCGGTACGCCAGAACCACCTGGCCGACACTCCAAAATCACCTGTCGCACATGCCGGAACCACCTCTCAGACGTGCCAGAAGCAGGTGCCGGACACGCCGGAATCACCTACCGGACAGACCGGAACCACCTGCCGAGCACGCCGGAGCCACCTGTTCGACTCGCTGGAACCACCTGCCGGACAGGCCAATATCAACTGCTGGCTATGCCAGAACCACCTGGGGGACGGTCCAGAATCGCCTGCCAGCCATGGCGGAACCACCTCTCAGACGTACCAGAACCACCTGCCGGAGAATCTGGAAACACGTCCTGGACAGACTGGAACCACGTGACGGCCATGCCTGAACCACCTGCCGAGCACGGCGGAACCACCTGCCGGACACGCCAAAATCACCTGCGGGCTACGCCAGAACCACTTGGACGACTCTCCGAAATGACCTGCCGGGCATGTTGGAACCACCTCTCAGACGTGCCAGAAGCACGTGGCGGACAGTCCGGAATCACCTGTTGGGCATACGCAACCACCTCTGACACGTACCAGAACCACGTGCCGTGCACGCCGGAACCACCTACCGGACAGACCGGAATCAACTTTTGGGCATGCCGGAACCACCAGTCAGATGTGCCAGAAACACGTGCCGGAGACGCCGGAAGCACCTGCCGAGCACGTCGCAACCACCTGCTCAACTCGCCTGAACCACCTGCCGGACACGCCAAAATCACCTGCCCGCTACACCAGCACCACTTCGGGGACAAGCCGGAATCACGTGAGGGGCATGCAGGCACAGCCTCTCAGACTGAACCTCATGCCGGACACCACAGAACCACCTGCCGGACAGACCGGAACCACCTGCCGGACACGCCGGAACCACCGGTTCGACCCGCCTGAACGACCACTGGACATGCAAAATCACCTGCCGGCTACGCCGGAAACACTTGGCGAACACTCCGGAATCACCTGCCGGGCATGCCGGAACCACCTCTCAGATATGCCAGAACCACGTGCCAATGACCCCGGAAGCACCTGCCGAGCACGCCGGAACCACCTGCTCGACTCGCCAGAACCAACTGCCGGACACGCAAAAATCACCTGCCGGCTACGCCACAAGCAGCTGGGGAACACTTCGGAATCACCTGCCGGGCTTGCTGGAACCACCTGCCGCTCATGCCAAAATCACCTGCCAACTACGCCAGTACCACTTGGCGGACACTGTGGAAACACCTGTCGGGCCGGCCGGAACCACATCTCAGACGTGCCAGAACCATGTGCATGAGATGCTGGAACCACACCCCGAACAGACGGAAAACACCTGCCAGACGCGTCTGAACAACCTGCCGAGCACGCCGGAGCCACAAACCTGACACGCCCAAATCACCAGCCGGGTATGCCAGAACCACTTGGCGGACACTCCGGAATCATCTGCCGGACATGCCGGAACCAGCTCTCAGAGACACCACAACCACATGCCGGAGACGCCGGAAGCACCTGCCGAGCAGGCCGGAGCCACCTGCTCGACTCGCCAGAAACACCTGCCGGACACGCCAAAATCACCTGCCGGGTACGCCAGAACCACCTAGCGGACACTCCGAAATCACCTTTCGCGCATGCCGGAACCACCTCTCAGACATGCCGGAAGCACGTTCTGGACACGCCGGAATCACCTACCGGACAGACCGGAACCACCTGCCGAGCACGCCGGAGCCACCTGTTCGACTCGCTGGAACCACCTGCCGGACAGGCCAATATCAACTGCTGGCTATGCCAGAACCACCTGGGGGACGGTCCGGAATCACCTGCCAGCCATGGCGGAACCACCTCTCAGACCTACCAGAACCACCTGCCGGAGAAGCTGGAAACACGTCCTGGACAGTCTGGAACCACCTGCCGGCCAAGCCTGAACCACCTGCAAGCACCATGGAACAACCTGCCGGACACGCCAAAATCACCTGCGTGTTATGCCAGAACCACTTGGAGGACTCTCTGGGATGACCTGCCGGGCATGCCGGAACCACCTGTCAGACGTGCCAGAACCATGTGGCGGACAGTCCGGAATCACCTGTTGGGCATGCGCAACCACCTCTGAGATGTACCAGAACCACATGCCGTGCAGGCCGGAACCACCTACCGGACAGACCGGAATCACCTTTCGGGCATGCCGGAACCACCTGTCAGATGTGCCAGAAACACGTGCCGGAGACGCCGGAAGCACCTGCCAAGCACGTTGGAACCACCTGCTCAACTCGCCTGAACCACATGCCGGACATGCCAAAATCACCTGCCGACTATGCCAGAACCACTTGGCGAACACTCCGGAATCACTTGCCGGGCATGCAGGAACCACCTCTCAGACATGCCAGAACCCCGTGCCAATGACCCCGGAAGCACCAGCCGAGCACGCCGGAACCACCTGCTCGACTCGCCAGAACCACCTGCCGATCACGCAAAAATCACCTGCCGGCTACGCCACAACCAGTTGGTGAACACTTTGGAATCACCTGCCAGGCTTGCTGGAACCACCTGCCAGTCATGCCAAAATCACCTGCCAACTACGCCAGAACCACTTGGCGGACACTGCGGAAACACCTGTCGGGCCGGCTGGAACCACATCTCAGACGTGCCAGAAACGTGTTCATGAGATGCTGGAACCACACCCCGAACAGACGGATACCACCTGCCAGAACCGCCTGAACCACCTGCCGAGCACTCCGGATCCACCTGCTCGACTCACCGGTACCACCTCCCTGACACGCCAAAATCACCTGCTGGGTATGCCAGAACCACTTGGCGGACACTCCGGAATCATCTGCCGGACATGCCGGAACCAGCTCTCAGACACACCAGAACCAAGTGCCGGAGACGCCGGAAGCACCTGCCGAGCATGACGGAGCCACCTGCTCGACTCGCCAGAAACACCTGCCGGACACGCCAAAATCACCTGCCGGTTTTGCCAGAACCACTTCAGGGACAAGCCGGAATCACGTGAGGGGCATGCCGGCACAGCCTCTAAGACTGAACCTCGTGCCGGACACCACAGAACCACCTGCCGGACAGACCGGAACCACCTGCCGGACACGCCGGAACCACCGGCTCGACCCGCCGGAACGACCGCTGGACACGCAAAATCACCTGCCGGCTACGCCGGAAACACTTGGCGAACACTCCGGAATCACCTGCCGGGCATGCCGGAACCACCTCTCAGATATGCCAGAACCACGTGCCAATGACCCCGGAAGCACGTGCCGAGCACGCCGGAACCACCTGCTCGACTCGCCAGAACCACCTGCCGTACACGCAAAAATCACCTGCCGGCTACGCCACAACCAGTTGGGGAACACTTCGGAATCACCTGCCGGGCTTGCTGGAACCACCTGCCGGTCATGCCAAAATCACCTGCCAACTACGCCAGTACCACTTGGCGGACACTGTGAAAACACCTGTCGGGCCGGCCGGAACCACATCTCAGACGTGCCAGAACCATGTGCATGAGATGCTGGAACCACACCCCGAACAGACGGAAAACACCGGCCAGACCCGTCTGAACAACCTGCCGAGCAAGCCGGAGCCACCTGCTCGACTCGCCGGAACCACCTACCTGACATGCCCAAATCACCAACCGGGTATGCCAGAACCACTTGGCGGACACTCCGGAATCATCTGCCGGACATGCCAGAACCAGCTCTCAGACACACCAGAACCACGTGCCGGAGCCGCCGGAAGCACCTGCCGAGGATTCCGGAGCCACCTGCTCGACTAGCCCGAACCACATTCCGGACACGCCAAAATCACCTGCCCGGTACGCCAGAACCACCTGGCCGACACTCCAAAATCACCTGTCGCACATGCCGGAACCACCTCTCAGACGTGCCAGAAGCAGGTGCCGGACACGCCGGAATCACCTACCGGACAGACCGGAACCACCTGCCGAGCACGCCGGAGCCACCTGTTCGACTCGCTGGAACCACCTGCCGGACAGGCCAATATCAACTGCTGGCTATGCCAGAACCACCTGGGGGACGGTCCGGAATCGCCTGCCAGCCATGGCGGAACCACCTCTCAGACGTACCAGAACCACCTACCGGAGAATCTGGAAACACGTCCTGGACAGACTGGAACCACGTGACGGCCATGCCTGAACCACCTGCCGAGCACGGCGGAACCACCTGCCGGACACGCCAAAATCACCTGCGGGCTACGCCAGAACCACTTGGACGACTCTCCGAAATGACCTGCCGGGCATGTTGGAACCACCTCTCAGACGTACCAGAAGCACGTGGCGGACAGTCCGGAATCACCTGTTGGGCATACGCAACCACCTCTGACACGTACCAGAACCACGTGCCGTGCACGCCGGAACCACCTACCGGACAGACCGGAATCAACTTTTGGGCATGCCGGAACCACCAGTCAGATGTGCCAGAAACACGTGCCGGAGACGCCGGAAGCACCTGCCGAGCACGTCGCAACCACCTGCTCAACTCGCCTGAACCACCTGCCGGACACGCCAAAATCACCTGCCCGCTACACCAGCACCACTTCGGGGACAAGCCGGAATCACGTGAGGGGCATGCCGGCACAGCCTCTCAGACTGAACCTCGTGCCAGACACCACAGAACCACCTGCCGGACAGACCGGAACCACCTGCCGGACACGCCGGAACCACCGGTTCGACCCGCCTGAACGACCACTGGACATGCAAAATCACCTGCCGGCTACGCCGGAAACACTTGGCGAACACTCCGGAATCACCTGCCGGGCATGCCGGAACCACCTCTCAGATATGCCAGAACCACGTGCCAATGACCCCGGAAGCACCTGCCGAGCACGCCGGAACCACCTGCTCGACTCGCCAGAACCACCTGCCGGACACGCAAAAATCACCTGCCGGCTACGCCACAAGCAGCTGGGGAACACTTCGGAATCACCTGCCAGGATTGCTGGAACCACCTGCCGGTCATGCCAAAATCACCTGCCAACTACGCCAGTACCACTTGGCGGACACTGTGGAAACACCTGTCGGGCCGGCCGAACCACATCCCAGACGTGCCAGAAAAATGTGCATGAGATGCTGGAACCACACCCCGAACAGACGGAAAACACCTGCCAGACCCGTCTGAACAACCTGCCGAGCACGCCGGAGCCACCTGCTCGACTCGCCGGAACCACCTACCTGACATGCCCAAATCACCAGCAGGGTAGGCCAGAACCACTTGGCGGACACTCCGGAATCATCTGCCGGACATGCCGGAACCAGCTCTCAGACACACCAGAACCACGTGCTGGAGATGCCGGAAGCACCTGCCGAGCATGCCGGAGCCACCTGCTCGACTAGCCAGAACCACCTTCCCGACACGCCAAAATCACCTGCCGGGTACGCCAGAGCCACCTGGCGGACACTCCGAAATCACCTGTCGCGCATGCCGGAACCACCTCTCAGACGTGCCGGAAGCACGTGCCGGACACGCCGGAATCACCTACCGGACAGACTGGAACCACCTGCCGAGCACGCCGGAGCCACCTGTTCGACTCGCTGGAACCACCTGCCGGACAGGCCAATATCAACTGCTGGCTATGCCAGAACCACCAGGCGGACGGTCCGGAATCACCTGCCAGCCATGCCGGAACCACCTCTCAGACGTACCAGAACCACCTGCCGGAGAAGCTGGAAACACGTCCTGGACAGTCTGGAACCACCTGCCGGCCAAGCCTGAACCACCTGCCAAGCACAACTGAACAACCTGCCAGACACGCCAAAATCACCTGCGTGTTATGCCAGAACCACTTGGAGGACTCTCTGGGATGACCTGCCGGGCATGCCGGAACCACCTCTCAGACGTGCCAGAACCATGTGGCGGACAGTCCGGAATCACCTGTTGGGCATGCGCAACCACCTCTGAGACGTACCAGAACCACATGCCGTGCAGGCTGGAACCACCTACCGGACAGACCGGAATCACCTTTCGGGCATGCCGGAACCACCTGTCAGATGTGCCAGAAACACGTGCCGGAGACGCCGGAAGCACCTGCCAAGCACGTTGGAACCACCTGCTCAACTCGCCTGAACCACCTGCCGGACATGCCAAAATCACCTGCCGACTATGCCAGAACCACTTGGCGAACACTCCGGAATCACTTGCCGGGCATGCAGGAACCACCTCTCAGACATGCCAGAACCCCGTGCCAATGACCCCGGAAGCACCAGCCGAGCACGCAGGAACCACCTGCTCGACACGCCAGAACCACCTGCCGATCACGCAAAAATCACCTGCCGGCTACGCCACAACCAGTTGGTGAACACTTTGGAATCTCCTGCCAGGCTTGCTGGAACCACCTGCCAGTCATGCCAAAATCACCTGCCAACTACGCCAGAACCGCTTGGCGGACACTGCGGAAACACCTGTCGGGCCGGCTGGAACCACATCTCAGACGTGCCAGAAACGTGTTCATGAGATGCTGGAACCACACCCGGAACAGACGGATACCACCTGCCAGACCCGCCTGAACCACCTGCCGAGCACGCTGGAACCACCTGCTCGACTCACCGGTACCACCTCCCTGACACGCCAAAATCACCTGCTGGGTATGCCAGAACCACTTGGTGGACACTCCGGAATCATCTTCTGGACATGCCGGAACCAGCTCTCAGACACACCAGAACCACGTGCCGGAGACGCCGGAAGCACCTGCCGAGCATGCCGGAGCCACCTGCTCGACTCGCCAGAAACACCTGCCGGACACACCAAAATCACCTCCCGGGTACGCCAGAACCACCTGGCAGAAACTCCGAAACCACCTGTCGCGCATGCCGGAACCACCTCTCTGACGTGCCGGAAGCACGTGCCGGACACACCGGAATCTCCTACCGGACAGACCAGAACCACCTGCCGAGCACGCCGGAGCCACCTGTTGGACTCGCTGGAACCACCTGCCGGACAGGCCAATATCAACTGCTGGCTATGCCAGAACCACCTGGGGGACAGTCCGGGATCACCTGCCAGCCATGGCGGAACCACCTCTCAGACGTACCAGAACCACCTGCCGGAGAAGCTGGAAACACGTCCTGGACAGACTGGAACCACGTGACGGCCATGCCTGAACCACCTGCCGAGCACGGCGGAACCACCTGCCGGACACGCCAAAATCACCTGCGGGCTACGCCAGAACCACTTGGACGACTCTCCGAAATGACCTGCCGGGCATGTTGGAACCACCTCTCAGACGTGCCAGAAGCACGTGGCGGACAGTCCGGAATCACCTGTTGGGCTTACGCAACCACCTCTGACACGTACCAGAAACACGTGCCGTGCACGCCGGAACCACCTACCGGACAGACCGGAATCAACTTTTGGGCTTGCCGGAACCACCAGTCAGATGTGCCAGAAACACGTGCCGGAGACGCCGGAATCACCTGCCGAGCACGTCGCAACCACCTGCTCAACTCGCCTGAACCACCTGCCGGACACGCCAAAGTCAGCTGCCCGCTACACCAGCACCACTTCGGGGACAAGCTGGAATCACGTGAGTGGCATGCCGGAACAGCCTCTCAGACTGAACCTCGTGCCGGACACCACAGAACCACCTGCCGGACAGACCGGAACCACCTGCCGGACACGCCGGAACCACCGGCTCGACCTGCCGGAACGACAGCTGGACATGCAAAATCACCTGCCGGCTACGCCGGAAACACTTGGCGAACACTCCGGAATCACCTGCCGGGCATGCCGGAACCACCTCTCAGATATGCCAGAACCACGTGCCAATGACCCCGGAAGCACCAGCCGAGCACACCGGAACCACCTGCTCGACTCCCCAGAACCACCTGCCGGACACGCAAAAATCACCTGCCGGCTACGCCACAACCAGTTGGGGAACACTTCGGAATCACCTGCCGGGCTTGCTGGAACCACCTGCCGGTCATGCCAAAATCACCTGCCAACTACGCCAGTACCACTTGGCGGACACTGTGGAAACACCTGTCGGGCCGGCCGGAACCACATCTCAGACGTGCCAGAACCATGTGCAAGAGATGCAGGAACCACACCCCGAACAGACGGAAAACACCGGCCAGACCCGTCTGAACAACCTGCCGAGCAAGCCGGAGCCACCTGCTCGACTCGCCAGAACCACCTACCTGACATGCCCAAATCACCAACCGGGTATGCCAGAACCACTTGGCGGACACTCCGGAATCATCTGCCGGACATGCCGGAACCAGCTCTCAGACACACCAGAACCACGTGCCGGAGCCGCCGGAAGCACCTGCCGAGGATTCCGGAGCCACCTGCTCGACTAGCCCGAACCACATTCCGGACACGCCAAAATCACCTGCCGGGTACGCCAGAACCACCTGGCCGACACTCCAAAATCACCTGTCGCGCATGCCGGAACCACCTCTCAGACGTGCCAGAAGCAGGTGCCGGACACGCCGGAATCACCTACCGGACAGACCGGAACCACCTGCCGAGCACGCCGGAGCCACCTGTTCGACTCGCTGGAACCACCTGCCGGACAGGCCAATATCAACTGCTGGCTATGCCAGAACCACCTGGGGGACGGTCCGGAATCGCCTGCCAGCCATGGCGGAACCACCTCTCAGACGTACCAGAACCACCTGTCGGAGAATCTGGAAACACGTCCTGGACAGACTGGAACCACGTGACGGCCATGCCTGAACCACCTGCCGAGCACGGCGGAACCACCTGCCGGACACGCCAAAATCACCTGCGGGCTACGCCAGAACCACTTGGACGACTCTCCGAAATGACCTGCCGGGCATGTTGGAACCACCTCTCAGACGTGCCAGAAGCACGTGGCGGACAGTCCGGAATCACCTGTTGGGCATACGCAACCACCTCTGACACGTACCAGAACCACGTGCCGTGCACGCCGGAACCACCTACCGGACAGACCGGAATCAACTTTTGGGCATGCCGGAACCACCAGTCAGATGTGCCAGAAACACGTGCCGGAGACGCCGGAAGCACCTGCCGAGCACGTCGCAACCACCTGCTCAACTCGCCTGAACCACCTGCCGGACACGCCAAAATCACCTGCCCGCTACACCAGCACCACTTCGGGGACAAGCCGGAATCACGTGAGGGGCATGCCGGCACAGCCTCTCAGACTGAACCTCGTGCCAGACACCACAGAACCACCTGCCGGACAGACCGGAACCACCTGCCGGACACGCCGGAACCACCGGCTCGACCTGCCGGAACGACAGCTGGACATGCAAAATCACCAGCCGGCTACGCCGGAAACACTTGGCGAACACTCCGGAATCACCTGCCGGGCATGCCGGAACCACCTCTCAGATATGCCAGAACCACGTGCCAATGACCCCGGAAGCACCAGCCGAGCACACCGGAACCACCTGCTCGACTCCCCAGAACCACCTGCCGGACACGCAAAAATCACCTGCCGGCTACGCCACAACCAGTTGGGGAACACTTCGGAATCACCTGCCGGGCTTGCTGGAACCACCTGCCGGTCATGCCAAAATCACCTGCCAACTACGCCAGTACCACTTGGCGGACACTGTGGAAACACCTGTCGGGCCGGCCGGAACCACATCTCAGACGTGCCAGAACCATGTGCAAGAGATGCAGGAACCACACCCCGAACAGACGGAAAACACCGGCCAGACCCGTCTGAACAACCTGCCGAGCAAGCCGGAGCCACCTGCTCGACTCGCCAGAACCACCTACCTGACATGCCCAAATCACCAACCGGGTATGCCAGAACCACTTGGCGGACACTCCGGAATCATCTTCCGGACATGCCGGAACCAGCTCTCAGACACACCAGAACCACGTGCCGGAGCCGCCGGAAGCACCTGCCGAGGATTCCGGAGCCACCTGCTCGACTAGCCCGAACCACATTCCGGACACGCCAAAATCACCTGCCGGGTACGCCAGAACCACCTGGCCGACACTCCAAAATCACCTGTCGCGCATGCCGGAACCACCTCTCAGACGTGCCAGAAGCAGGTGCCGGACACGCCGGAATCACCTACCGGACAGACCGGAACCACCTGCCGAGCACGCCGGAGCCACCTGTTCGACTCGCTGGAACCACCTGCCGGACAGGCCAATATCAACTGCTGGCTATGCCAGAACCACCTGGGGGACGGTCCGGAATCGCCTGCCAGCCATGGCGGAACCACCTCTCAGACGTACCAGAACCACCTGCCGGAGAATCTGGGAACACGTCCTGGACAGACTGGAACCACGTGACGGCCATGATTGAACCACCTGCCGAGCACGGCGGAACCACCTGCTGGACACGCCAAAATAACCTGCGGGCTACGCCAGAACCACTTGGACGACTCTCCGAAATGACCTGCCGGGCATGTTGGAACCACCTCTCAGACGTACCAGAAGCACGTGGCGGACAGTCCGGAATCACCTGTTGGGCATACGCAACCACCTCTGACACGTACCAGAACCACGTGCCGTGCACGCCGGAACCACCTACCGGACAGACCGGAATCAACTTTTGGGCATGCCGGAACCACCAGTCAGATGTGCCAGAAACACGTGCCAGAGACGCCGGAAGCACCTGCCGAGCACGTCGCAACCACCTGCTCAACTCGCCTGAACCACCTGCCGGACACGCCAAAATCACCTGCCAACTACGCCAGTACCACTTGGCGGACACTGTGGAAACACCTGTCGGGCCGGCGGAACCACATCCCAGACGTGCCAGAAAAATGTGCATGAGATGCTGGAACCACACCCCGAAAAGACGGAAAACACCTGCCAGACCCGTCTGAACAACCTGCCGAGCACGCCGGAGCCACCTGCTCGACTCGCCGGAACCACCTACCTGACATGCCCAAATCACCAGCCGGGTATGCCAGAACCACTTGGCGGACACTCCGGAATCATCTGCCGGACATGCCGGAACCAGCTCTGAGACACACCAGAACCACGTGCCGGAGACGCCGGAAGCACCTGCCGAGCATGCTGGAGCCACCTGCTCGACTCGCCAGAAACACCTCCCGGACACCCCAAAATCACATGCCAGGTACACCAGAACCACCTGGCGGACACTCCGAAATCACCTGTCGCGCATGCCGGAACCACCTCTCAGACGTGCCGGAAGCACGTGCCGGACACGCCGGAATCACCCACCGGACAGACCGGAACCACCTGCCGAGCACGCCGGAGCCACCTGTTCGACTCGCTGGAACCACCTGACGGACAGACCGGAATCACCTTTCGGGCATGCCGGAACCACCTGTCAGATGTGCCAGAAACATGTGCCGGAGACGCCGGAAGCGCCTGCCAACCACGTTGGAACCACCTGCTCAACTCGCCTGAACCACCTGCCGGACATGCCAAAATCACCTGCCGACTATGCCAGAACCACTTGGCGAACACTCCGGAATCACTTGCCGGGCATGCAGGAACCACCTCTCAGACATGCCAGAACCCCGTGCCAATGACCCCGGAAGCACCAGCCGAGCACGCCGGAACCACCTGCTCGACTCGCCAGAACCACCTGCCGATCACGCAAAAATCACCTGCCGGCTACGCCACAACCAGTTGGTGAACACTTTGGAATCACCTGCCAGGCTTGCTGGAACCACCTGCCAGTCATGCCAAAATCACCTGCCAACTATGCCAGAACCGCTTGGCGGACACTGCGGAAACACCTGTCGGGCCGGCTGGAACCACATCTCAGACGTGGCAGAAACGTGTTCATGAGATGCTGGAACCACACCCCGAACAGACGGATACCACCTGCCAGAACCGCCTGAACCACCTGCTGAGCACGCCGGAACCACCTGCTCGACTCACCGGTACCACCTCCCTGACACGCCAAAATCAACTGCTGGGTATGCCAGAACCACTTGGCGGACACTCCGGAATCATCTGCCGGACATGCCGGAACCAGCTCTCAGACACACCAGAACCAAGTGCCGGAGACGCCGGAAGCACCTGCCGAGCATGCCGGAGCCACCTGCTCGACTCGCCAGAAACACCTGCCGGACACGCCAAAATCACCTGCTGGGTATGCCAGAACCACCTGGCGGACACTACGGAATCACCTGCCGCGCATGCCGGAACCACCTCTCAGACGTGCCGGAAGCACGTGCCAGACACGCCGGAATCACCTACCGGACAGACCGGAACCACCTGCCAAGAACGCCGGAGCCACCTGTTCGACTCGCTGGAACCACCTGCCGGACAGGCCAATATCAACTGCTGGCTATGCCAGAACCACCTGGCGGACGGTCCGGGATCACCTGCCAGCCATGGCGGAACCACCTCTCAGACGTACCAGAACCACCTGCCGGAGAAGCTGGAAACACGTCCTGGACAGACTGGAACCACGTGACGGCCATGCCTGAACCACCTGCCGAGCACGGCGGAACCACCTGCCGGACACGCCAAAATCACCTGCGGGATACGCCAGAACCACTTGGACGACTCTCCGAAATGACCTGCTGGGCATGTTGGAACCACCTCTCAGACGTGCCAGAAGCACGTGGCGGACAGTCCGGAATCACGTGTTGGGCATACGCAACCACCTCTGACACGTACCAGAACCACGTGCCGTGCACGCCGGAACCACCTACCGGACAGACCGGAATCAACTTTTGGGCATGCCGGAACCACCAGTCAGATGTGCCAGAAACACGTGCCGGAGACGACGGAAGCACCTGCCGAGCACGTCGCAACCACCTGCTCAACTCGCCTGAACCACCTGCCGGACACGCCAAAATCACCTGCCCGCTACACCAGCACCACTTCGGGGACAAGCCGGAATCACGTGAGGGGCATGCCGGCACAGCCTCTCAGACTGAACCTCGTGCCGGACACCACAGAACCACCTGCCGGACAGACCGGAACCACCTGCCGGACACGCCGGAACCACCGGCTCGACCCGCCGGAACGACCGCTGGACATGCAAAATCACCTGCCGGCTACGCCGGAAACACTTGGCGAACACTCCGGAATCACCTGCCGGGCATGCCGGAACCACCTCTCAGATATGCGAGAACCACGTGCCAATGACCCCGGAAGCACCTGCCGAGCACGCCGGAACCACCTGCTCGACTCGCCAGAACCACCTGCCGGACACGCAAAAATCACCTGCCGGCTACGCCACAACCAGTTGGGGAACACTTCGGAATCACCTGCCGGGCTTGCTGGAACCACCTGCCGGTCATGCCAAAATCACCTGCCAACTACGCCAGTACCACTTGGAGGACACTGTGGAAACACCTGTCGGCCGGCCGGAACCACATCTCAGACGTGCCAGAACCATGTGCATGAGATGCTGGAACCACACCCCGAACAGACGGAAAACACCTGCCAGACCCGTCTGAACAACCTGCCGAGCACGCCGGAGCACCTGCTCGACTGGCCGGAACCACCTACCTGACATGCCCAAATCACCAGCCGGGTATGCCAGAACCACTTGGCGGACACTCCGGAATCATCTGCCGGACATGCCGGAACCAGCTCTCAGAGACACCACAACCACATGCCGGAGACGCCGGAAGCACCTGCCGAGCAGGCCGGAGCCACCTGCTCGACTCGCCAGAAACACCTGCCGGACACGCCAAAATCACCTGCCGGGTTTGCCAGAACCACTTCAGGGACAAGCCGGAATCACGTGAGGGGCATGCCGGCACAGCCTCTAAGACTGAACCTCGTGCCGGACACCACAGAACCACCTGCCGGACAGACCGGAACCACCTGCCGGACACGCCGGAACCACCGGCTCGACCCGCCGGAACGACCGCTGGACACGCAAAATCACCTGCCGGCTACGCCGGAAACACTTGGCGAACACTCCGGAATCACCTGCCGGGCATGCCGGAACCAGCTCTCAGACACACCAGAACCACGTGCTGGAGATGCCGGAAGCACCTGCCGAGCATGCCGGAGCCACCTGCTCGACTAGCCAGAACCACCTTCCCGACACGCCAAAATCACCTGCCGGGTACGCCAGAGCCACCTGGCGGACACTCCGAAATCACCTGTCGCGCATGCCGGAACCACCTCTCAGACGTGCCGGAAGCACGTGCCGGACACGCCGGAATCACCTACCTGACAGACTGGAACCACCTGCCGAGCACGCCGGAGCCACCTGTTCGACTCGCTGGAACCACCTGCCGGACAGGCCAATATCAACTGCTGGCTATGCCAGAACCACCAGGCGGACGGTCCGGAATCACCTGCCAGCCATGCCGGAACCACCTCTCAGACGTACCAGAACCACCTGCCGGAGAAGCTGGAAACACGTCCTGGACAGTCTGGAACCACCTGCCGGCCAAGCCTGAACCACCTGCCAAGCACAACTGAACAACCTGCCAGACACGCCAAAATCACCTGCGTGTTATGCCAGAACCACTTGGAGGACTCTCTGGGATGACCTTCCGGGCATGCCGGAACCACCTCTCAGACGTGCCAGAACCATGTGGCGGACAGTCCGGAATCACCTGTTGGGCATGCGCAACCACCTCTGAGACGTACCAGAACCACATGCCGTGCAGGCTGGAACCACCTACCGGACAGACCGGAATCACCTTTCGGGCATGCCGGAACCACCTGTCAGATGTGCCAGAAACACGTGCCGGAGACGCCGGAAGCACCTGCCAAGCACGTTGGAACCACCTGCTCAACTCGCCTGAACCACCTGCCGGACATGCCAAAATCACCTGCCGACTATGCCAGAACCACTTGGCGAACACTCCGGAATCACTTGCCGGGCATGCAGGAACCACCTCTCAGACATGCCAGAACCCCGTGCCAATGACCCCGGAAGCACCAGCCGAGCACGCAGGAACCACCTGCTCGACACGCCAGAACCACCTGCCGATCACGCAAAAATCACCTGCCGGCTACGCCACAACCAGTTGGTGAACACTTTGGAATCTCCTGCCAGGCTTGCTGGAACCACCTGCCAGTCATGCCAAAATCACCTGCCAACTACGCCAGAACCGCTTGGCGGACACTGCGGAAACACCTGTCGGGCCGGCTGGAACCACATCTCAGACGTGCCAGAAACGTGTTCATGAGATGCTGGAACCACACCCGGAACAGACGGATACCACCTGCCAGACCCGCCTGAACCACCTGCCGAGCACGCTGGAACCACCTGCTCGACTCACCGGTACCACCTCCCTGACACGCCAAAATCACCTGCTGGGTATGCCAGAACCACTTGGCGGACACTCCGGAATCATCTTCTGGACATGCCGGAACCAGCTCTCAGACACACCAGAACCACGTGCCGGAGACGCCGGAAGCACCTGCCGAGCATGCCGGAGCCACCTGCTCGACTCGCCAGAAACACCTGCCGGACACACCAAAATCACCTCCCGGGTACGCCAGAACCACCTGGCGGAAACTCCGAAACCACCTGTCGCGCATGCCGGAACCACCTCTCTGACGTGCCGGAAGCACGTGCCGGACACACCGGAATCTCCTACCGGACAGACCAGAACCACCTGCCGAGCACGCCGGAGCCACCTGTTGGACTCGCTGGAACCACCTGCCGGACAGGCCAATATCAACTGCTGGCTATGCCAGAACCACCTGGGGGACAGTCCGGGATCACCTGCCAGCCATGGCGGAACCACCTCTCAGACGTACCAGAACCACCTGCCGGAGAAGCTGGAAACACGTCCTGGACAGACTGGAACCACGTGACGGCCATGCCTGAACCACCTGCCGAGCACGGCGGAACCACCTGCCGGACACGCCAAAATCACCTGCGGGCTACGCCAGAACCACTTGGACGACTCTCCGAAATGACCTGCCGGGCATGTTGGAACCACCTCTCAGACGTGCCAGAAGCACGTGGCGGACAGTCCGGAATCACCTGTTGGGCATACGCAACCACCTCTGACACGTACCAGAACCACGTGCCGTGCACGCCGGAACCACCTACCGGACAGACCGGAATCAACTTTTGGGCATGCCGGAACCACCAGTCAGATGTGCCAGAAACACGTGCCGGAGACGCCGGAAGCACCTGCCGAGCACGTCGCAACCACCTGCTCAACTCGCCTGAACCACCTGCCGGACACGCCAAAATCACCTGCCCGCTACACCAGCACCACTTCGGGGACAAGCCGGAATCACGTGAGGGGCATGCAGGCACAGCCTCTCAGACTGAACCTCATGCCGGACACCACAGAACCACCTGCCGGACAGACCGGAACCACCTGCCGGACACGCCGGAACCACCGGTTCGACCCGCCTGAACGACCACTGGACATGCAAAATCACCTGCCGGCTACGCCGGAAACACTTGGCGAACACTCCGGAATCACCTGCCGGGCATGCCGGAACCACCTCTCAGATATGCCAGAACCACGTGCCAATGACCCCGGAAGCACCTGCCGAGCACGCCGGAACCACCTGCTCGACTCGCCAGAACCAACTGCCGGACACGCAAAAATCACCTGCCGGCTACGCCACAAGCAGCTGGGGAACACTTCGGAATCACCTGCCGGGCTTGCTGGAACCACCTGCCGCTCATGCCAAAATCACCTGCCAACTACGCCAGTACCACTTGGCGGACACTGTGGAAACACCTGTCGGGCCGGCCGGAACCACATCTCAGACGTGCCAGAACCATGTGCATGAGATGCTGGAACCACACCCCGAACAGACGGAAAACACCTGCCAGACGCGTCTGAACAACCTGCCGAGCACGCCGGAGCCACAAACCTGACACGCCCAAATCACCAGCCGGGTATGCCAGAACCACTTGGCGGACACTCCGGAATCATCTGCCGGACATGCCGGAACCAGCTCTCAGAGACACCACAACCACATGCCGGAGACGCCGGAAGCACCTGCCGAGCAGGCCGGAGCCACCTGCTCGACTCGCCAGAAACACCTGCCGGACACGCCAAAATCACCTGCCGGGTACGCCAGAACCACCTAGCGGACACTCCGAAATCACCTTTCGCGCATGCCGGAACCACCTCTCAGACATGCCGGAAGCACGTTCTGGACACGCCGGAATCACCTACCGGACAGACCGGAACCACCTGCCGAGCACGCCGGAGCCACCTGTTCGACTCGCTGGAACCACCTGCCGGACAGGCCAATATCAACTGCTGGCTATGCCAGAACCACCTGGGGGACGGTCCGGAATCACCTGCCAGCCATGGCGGAACCACCTCTCAGACCTACCAGAACCACCTGCCGGAGAAGCTGGAAACACGTCCTGGACAGTCTGGAACCACCTGCCGGCCAAGCCTGAACCACCTGCAAGCACCATGGAACAACCTGCCGGACACGCCAAAATCACCTGCGTGTTATGCCAGAACCACTTGGAGGACTCTCTGGGATGACCTGCCGGGCATGCCGGAACCACCTGTCAGACGTGCCAGAACCATGTGGCGGACAGTCCGGAATCACCTGTTGGGCATGCGCAACCACCTCTGAGATGTACCAGAACCACATGCCGTGCAGGCCGGAACCACCTACCGGACAGACCGGAATCACCTTTCGGGCATGCCGGAACCACCTGTCAGATGTGCCAGAAACACGTGCCGGAGACGCCGGAAGCACCTGCCAAGCACGTTGGAACCACCTGCTCAACTCGCCTGAACCACATGCCGGACATGCCAAAATCACCTGCCGACTATGCCAGAACCACTTGGCGAACACTCCGGAATCACTTGCCGGGCATGCAGGAACCACCTCTCAGACATGCCAGAACCCCGTGCCAATGACCCCGGAAGCACCAGCCGAGCACGCCGGAACCACCTGCTCGACTCGCCAGAACCACCTGCCGATCACGCAAAAATCACCTGCCGGCTACGCCACAACCAGTTGGTGAACACTTTGGAATCACCTGCCAGGCTTGCTGGAACCACCTGCCAGTCATGCCAAAATCACCTGCCAACTACGCCAGAACCACTTGGCGGACACTGCGGAAACACCTGTCGGGCCGGCTGGAACCACATCTCAGACGTGCCAGAAACGTGTTCATGAGATGCTGGAACCACACCCCGAACAGACGGATACCACCTGCCAGAACCGCCTGAACCACCTGCCGAGCACTCCGGATCCACCTGCTCGACTCACCGGTACCACCTCCCTGACACGCCAAAATCACCTGCTGGGTATGCCAGAACCACTTGGCGGACACTCCGGAATCATCTGCCGGACATGCCGGAACCAGCTCTCAGACACACCAGAACCAAGTGCCGGAGACGCCGGAAGCACCTGCCGAGCATGACGGAGCCACCTGCTCGACTCGCCAGAAACACCTGCCGGACACGCCAAAATCACCTGCCGGTTTTGCCAGAACCACTTCAGGGACAAGCCGGAATCACGTGAGGGGCATGCCGGCACAGCCTCTAAGACTGAACCTCGTGCCGGACACCACAGAACCACCTGCCGGACAGACCGGAACCACCTGCCGGACACGCCGGAACCACCGGCTCGACCCGCCGGAACGACCGCTGGACACGCAAAATCACCTGCCGGCTACGCCGGAAACACTTGGCGAACACTCCGGAATCACCTGCCGGGCATGCCGGAACCACCTCTCAGATATGCCAGAACCACGTGCCAATGACCCCGGAAGCACGTGCCGAGCACGCCGGAACCACCTGCTCGACTCGCCAGAACCACCTGCCGTACACGCAAAAATCACCTGCCGGCTACGCCACAACCAGTTGGGGAACACTTCGGAATCACCTGCCGGGCTTGCTGGAACCACCTGCCGGTCATGCCAAAATCACCTGCCAACTACGCCAGTACCACTTGGCGGACACTGTGAAAACACCTGTCGGGCCGGCCGGAACCACATCTCAGACGTGCCAGAACCATGTGCATGAGATGCTGGAACCACACCCCGAACAGACGGAAAACACCGGCCAGACCCGTCTGAACAACCTGCCGAGCAAGCCGGAGCCACCTGCTCGACTCGCCGGAACCACCTACCTGACATGCCCAAATCACCAACCGGGTATGCCAGAACCACTTGGCGGACACTCCGGAATCATCTGCCGGACATGCCAGAACCAGCTCTCAGACACACCAGAACCACGTGCCGGAGCCGCCGGAAGCACCTGCCGAGGATTCCGGAGCCACCTGCTCGACTAGCCCGAACCACATTCCGGACACGCCAAAATCACCTGCCCGGTACGCCAGAACCACCTGGCCGACACTCCAAAATCACCTGTCGCACATGCCGGAACCACCTCTCAGACGTGCCAGAAGCAGGTGCCGGACACGCCGGAATCACCTACCGGACAGACCGGAACCACCTGCCGAGCACGCCGGAGCCACCTGTTCGACTCGCTGGAACCACCTGCCGGACAGGCCAATATCAACTGCTGGCTATGCCAGAACCACCTGGGGGACGGTCCGGAATCGCCTGCCAGCCATGGCGGAACCACCTCTCAGACGTACCAGAACCACCTACCGGAGAATCTGGAAACACGTCCTGGACAGACTGGAACCACGTGACGGCCATGCCTGAACCACCTGCCGAGCACGGCGGAACCACCTGCCGGACACGCCAAAATCACCTGCGGGCTACGCCAGAACCACTTGGACGACTCTCCGAAATGACCTGCCGGGCATGTTGGAACCACCTCTCAGACGTACCAGAAGCACGTGGCGGACAGTCCGGAATCACCTGTTGGGCATACGCAACCACCTCTGACACGTACCAGAACCACGTGCCGTGCACGCCGGAACCACCTACCGGACAGACCGGAATCAACTTTTGGGCATGCCGGAACCACCAGTCAGATGTGCCAGAAACACGTGCCGGAGACGCCGGAAGCACCTGCCGAGCACGTCGCAACCACCTGCTCAACTCGCCTGAACCACCTGCCGGACACGCCAAAATCACCTGCCCGCTACACCAGCACCACTTCGGGGACAAGCCGGAATCACGTGAGGGGCATGCCGGCACAGCCTCTCAGACTGAACCTCGTGCCAGACACCACAGAACCACCTGCCGGACAGACCGGAACCACCTGCCGGACACGCCGGAACCACCGGTTCGACCCGCCTGAACGACCACTGGACATGCAAAATCACCTGCCGGCTACGCCGGAAACACTTGGCGAACACTCCGGAATCACCTGCCGGGCATGCCGGAACCACCTCTCAGATATGCCAGAACCACGTGCCAATGACCCCGGAAGCACCTGCCGAGCACGCCGGAACCACCTGCTCGACTCGCCAGAACCACCTGCCGGACACGCAAAAATCACCTGCCGGCTACGCCACAAGCAGCTGGGGAACACTTCGGAATCACCTGCCAGGATTGCTGGAACCACCTGCCGGTCATGCCAAAATCACCTGCCAACTACGCCAGTACCACTTGGCGGACACTGTGGAAACACCTGTCGGGCCGGCCGAACCACATCCCAGACGTGCCAGAAAAATGTGCATGAGATGCTGGAACCACACCCCGAACAGACGGAAAACACCTGCCAGACCCGTCTGAACAACCTGCCGAGCACGCCGGAGCCACCTGCTCGACTCGCCGGAACCACCTACCTGACATGCCCAAATCACCAGCAGGGTAGGCCAGAACCACTTGGCGGACACTCCGGAATCATCTGCCGGACATGCCGGAACCAGCTCTCAGACACACCAGAACCACGTGCTGGAGATGCCGGAAGCACCTGCCGAGCATGCCGGAGCCACCTGCTCGACTAGCCAGAACCACCTTCCCGACACGCCAAAATCACCTGCCGGGTACGCCAGAGCCACCTGGCGGACACTCCGAAATCACCTGTCGCGCATGCCGGAACCACCTCTCAGACGTGCCGGAAGCACGTGCCGGACACGCCGGAATCACCTACCGGACAGACTGGAACCACCTGCCGAGCACGCCGGAGCCACCTGTTCGACTCGCTGGAACCACCTGCCGGACAGGCCAATATCAACTGCTGGCTATGCCAGAACCACCAGGCGGACGGTCCGGAATCACCTGCCAGCCATGCCGGAACCACCTCTCAGACGTACCAGAACCACCTGCCGGAGAAGCTGGAAACACGTCCTGGACAGTCTGGAACCACCTGCCGGCCAAGCCTGAACCACCTGCCAAGCACAACTGAACAACCTGCCAGACACGCCAAAATCACCTGCGTGTTATGCCAGAACCACTTGGAGGACTCTCTGGGATGACCTGCCGGGCATGCCGGAACCACCTCTCAGACGTGCCAGAACCATGTGGCGGACAGTCCGGAATCACCTGTTGGGCATGCGCAACCACCTCTGAGACGTACCAGAACCACATGCCGTGCAGGCTGGAACCACCTACCGGACAGACCGGAATCACCTTTCGGGCATGCCGGAACCACCTGTCAGATGTGCCAGAAACACGTGCCGGAGACGCCGGAAGCACCTGCCAAGCACGTTGGAACCACCTGCTCAACTCGCCTGAACCACCTGCCGGACATGCCAAAATCACCTGCCGACTATGCCAGAACCACTTGGCGAACACTCCGGAATCACTTGCCGGGCATGCAGGAACCACCTCTCAGACATGCCAGAACCCCGTGCCAATGACCCCGGAAGCACCAGCCGAGCACGCAGGAACCACCTGCTCGACACGCCAGAACCACCTGCCGATCACGCAAAAATCACCTGCCGGCTACGCCACAACCAGTTGGTGAACACTTTGGAATCTCCTGCCAGGCTTGCTGGAACCACCTGCCAGTCATGCCAAAATCACCTGCCAACTACGCCAGAACCGCTTGGCGGACACTGCGGAAACACCTGTCGGGCCGGCTGGAACCACATCTCAGACGTGCCAGAAACGTGTTCATGAGATGCTGGAACCACACCCGGAACAGACGGATACCACCTGCCAGACCCGCCTGAACCACCTGCCGAGCACGCTGGAACCACCTGCTCGACTCACCGGTACCACCTCCCTGACACGCCAAAATCACCTGCTGGGTATGCCAGAACCACTTGGTGGACACTCCGGAATCATCTTCTGGACATGCCGGAACCAGCTCTCAGACACACCAGAACCACGTGCCGGAGACGCCGGAAGCACCTGCCGAGCATGCCGGAGCCACCTGCTCGACTCGCCAGAAACACCTGCCGGACACACCAAAATCACCTCCCGGGTACGCCAGAACCACCTGGCAGAAACTCCGAAACCACCTGTCGCGCATGCCGGAACCACCTCTCTGACGTGCCGGAAGCACGTGCCGGACACACCGGAATCTCCTACCGGACAGACCAGAACCACCTGCCGAGCACGCCGGAGCCACCTGTTGGACTCGCTGGAACCACCTGCCGGACAGGCCAATATCAACTGCTGGCTATGCCAGAACCACCTGGGGGACAGTCCGGGATCACCTGCCAGCCATGGCGGAACCACCTCTCAGACGTACCAGAACCACCTGCCGGAGAAGCTGGAAACACGTCCTGGACAGACTGGAACCACGTGACGGCCATGCCTGAACCACCTGCCGAGCACGGCGGAACCACCTGCCGGACACGCCAAAATCACCTGCGGGCTACGCCAGAACCACTTGGACGACTCTCCGAAATGACCTGCCGGGCATGTTGGAACCACCTCTCAGACGTGCCAGAAGCACGTGGCGGACAGTCCGGAATCACCTGTTGGGCTTACGCAACCACCTCTGACACGTACCAGAAACACGTGCCGTGCACGCCGGAACCACCTACCGGACAGACCGGAATCAACTTTTGGGCTTGCCGGAACCACCAGTCAGATGTGCCAGAAACACGTGCCGGAGACGCCGGAATCACCTGCCGAGCACGTCGCAACCACCTGCTCAACTCGCCTGAACCACCTGCCGGACACGCCAAAGTCAGCTGCCCGCTACACCAGCACCACTTCGGGGACAAGCTGGAATCACGTGAGTGGCATGCCGGAACAGCCTCTCAGACTGAACCTCGTGCCGGACACCACAGAACCACCTGCCGGACAGACCGGAACCACCTGCCGGACACGCCGGAACCACCGGCTCGACCTGCCGGAACGACAGCTGGACATGCAAAATCACCTGCCGGCTACGCCGGAAACACTTGGCGAACACTCCGGAATCACCTGCCGGGCATGCCGGAACCACCTCTCAGATATGCCAGAACCACGTGCCAATGACCCCGGAAGCACCAGCCGAGCACACCGGAACCACCTGCTCGACTCCCCAGAACCACCTGCCGGACACGCAAAAATCACCTGCCGGCTACGCCACAACCAGTTGGGGAACACTTCGGAATCACCTGCCGGGCTTGCTGGAACCACCTGCCGGTCATGCCAAAATCACCTGCCAACTACGCCAGTACCACTTGGCGGACACTGTGGAAACACCTGTCGGGCCGGCCGGAACCACATCTCAGACGTGCCAGAACCATGTGCAAGAGATGCAGGAACCACACCCCGAACAGACGGAAAACACCGGCCAGACCCGTCTGAACAACCTGCCGAGCAAGCCGGAGCCACCTGCTCGACTCGCCAGAACCACCTACCTGACATGCCCAAATCACCAACCGGGTATGCCAGAACCACTTGGCGGACACTCCGGAATCATCTGCCGGACATGCCGGAACCAGCTCTCAGACACACCAGAACCACGTGCCGGAGCCGCCGGAAGCACCTGCCGAGGATTCCGGAGCCACCTGCTCGACTAGCCCGAACCACATTCCGGACACGCCAAAATCACCTGCCGGGTACGCCAGAACCACCTGGCCGACACTCCAAAATCACCTGTCGCGCATGCCGGAACCACCTCTCAGACGTGCCAGAAGCAGGTGCCGGACACGCCGGAATCACCTACCGGACAGACCGGAACCACCTGCCGAGCACGCCGGAGCCACCTGTTCGACTCGCTGGAACCACCTGCCGGACAGGCCAATATCAACTGCTGGCTATGCCAGAACCACCTGGGGGACGGTCCGGAATCGCCTGCCAGCCATGGCGGAACCACCTCTCAGACGTACCAGAACCACCTGTCGGAGAATCTGGAAACACGTCCTGGACAGACTGGAACCACGTGACGGCCATGCCTGAACCACCTGCCGAGCACGGCGGAACCACCTGCCGGACACGCCAAAATCACCTGCGGGCTACGCCAGAACCACTTGGACGACTCTCCGAAATGACCTGCCGGGCATGTTGGAACCACCTCTCAGACGTGCCAGAAGCACGTGGCGGACAGTCCGGAATCACCTGTTGGGCATACGCAACCACCTCTGACACGTACCAGAACCACGTGCCGTGCACGCCGGAACCACCTACCGGACAGACCGGAATCAACTTTTGGGCATGCCGGAACCACCAGTCAGATGTGCCAGAAACACGTGCCGGAGACGCCGGAAGCACCTGCCGAGCACGTCGCAACCACCTGCTCAACTCGCCTGAACCACCTGCCGGACACGCCAAAATCACCTGCCCGCTACACCAGCACCACTTCGGGGACAAGCCGGAATCACGTGAGGGGCATGCCGGCACAGCCTCTCAGACTGAACCTCGTGCCAGACACCACAGAACCACCTGCCGGACAGACCGGAACCACCTGCCGGACACGCCGGAACCACCGGCTCGACCTGCCGGAACGACAGCTGGACATGCAAAATCACCAGCCGGCTACGCCGGAAACACTTGGCGAACACTCCGGAATCACCTGCCGGGCATGCCGGAACCACCTCTCAGATATGCCAGAACCACGTGCCAATGACCCCGGAAGCACCAGCCGAGCACACCGGAACCACCTGCTCGACTCCCCAGAACCACCTGCCGGACACGCAAAAATCACCTGCCGGCTACGCCACAACCAGTTGGGGAACACTTCGGAATCACCTGCCGGGCTTGCTGGAACCACCTGCCGGTCATGCCAAAATCACCTGCCAACTACGCCAGTACCACTTGGCGGACACTGTGGAAACACCTGTCGGGCCGGCCGGAACCACATCTCAGACGTGCCAGAACCATGTGCAAGAGATGCAGGAACCACACCCCGAACAGACGGAAAACACCGGCCAGACCCGTCTGAACAACCTGCCGAGCAAGCCGGAGCCACCTGCTCGACTCGCCAGAACCACCTACCTGACATGCCCAAATCACCAACCGGGTATGCCAGAACCACTTGGCGGACACTCCGGAATCATCTTCCGGACATGCCGGAACCAGCTCTCAGACACACCAGAACCACGTGCCGGAGCCGCCGGAAGCACCTGCCGAGGATTCCGGAGCCACCTGCTCGACTAGCCCGAACCACATTCCGGACACGCCAAAATCACCTGCCGGGTACGCCAGAACCACCTGGCCGACACTCCAAAATCACCTGTCGCGCATGCCGGAACCACCTCTCAGACGTGCCAGAAGCAGGTGCCGGACACGCCGGAATCACCTACCGGACAGACCGGAACCACCTGCCGAGCACGCCGGAGCCACCTGTTCGACTCGCTGGAACCACCTGCCGGACAGGCCAATATCAACTGCTGGCTATGCCAGAACCACCTGGGGGACGGTCCGGAATCGCCTGCCAGCCATGGCGGAACCACCTCTCAGACGTACCAGAACCACCTGCCGGAGAATCTGGGAACACGTCCTGGACAGACTGGAACCACGTGACGGCCATGATTGAACCACCTGCCGAGCACGGCGGAACCACCTGCTGGACACGCCAAAATAACCTGCGGGCTACGCCAGAACCACTTGGACGACTCTCCGAAATGACCTGCCGGGCATGTTGGAACCACCTCTCAGACGTACCAGAAGCACGTGGCGGACAGTCCGGAATCACCTGTTGGGCATACGCAACCACCTCTGACACGTACCAGAACCACGTGCCGTGCACGCCGGAACCACCTACCGGACAGACCGGAATCAACTTTTGGGCATGCCGGAACCACCAGTCAGATGTGCCAGAAACACGTGCCAGAGACGCCGGAAGCACCTGCCGAGCACGTCGCAACCACCTGCTCAACTCGCCTGAACCACCTGCCGGACACGCCAAAATCACCTGCCAACTACGCCAGTACCACTTGGCGGACACTGTGGAAACACCTGTCGGGCCGGCGGAACCACATCCCAGACGTGCCAGAAAAATGTGCATGAGATGCTGGAACCACACCCCGAAAAGACGGAAAACACCTGCCAGACCCGTCTGAACAACCTGCCGAGCACGCCGGAGCCACCTGCTCGACTCGCCGGAACCACCTACCTGACATGCCCAAATCACCAGCCGGGTATGCCAGAACCACTTGGCGGACACTCCGGAATCATCTGCCGGACATGCCGGAACCAGCTCTGAGACACACCAGAACCACGTGCCGGAGACGCCGGAAGCACCTGCCGAGCATGCTGGAGCCACCTGCTCGACTCGCCAGAAACACCTCCCGGACACCCCAAAATCACATGCCAGGTACACCAGAACCACCTGGCGGACACTCCGAAATCACCTGTCGCGCATGCCGGAACCACCTCTCAGACGTGCCGGAAGCACGTGCCGGACACGCCGGAATCACCCACCGGACAGACCGGAACCACCTGCCGAGCACGCCGGAGCCACCTGTTCGACTCGCTGGAACCACCTGACGGACAGACCGGAATCACCTTTCGGGCATGCCGGAACCACCTGTCAGATGTGCCAGAAACATGTGCCGGAGACGCCGGAAGCGCCTGCCAACCACGTTGGAACCACCTGCTCAACTCGCCTGAACCACCTGCCGGACATGCCAAAATCACCTGCCGACTATGCCAGAACCACTTGGCGAACACTCCGGAATCACTTGCCGGGCATGCAGGAACCACCTCTCAGACATGCCAGAACCCCGTGCCAATGACCCCGGAAGCACCAGCCGAGCACGCCGGAACCACCTGCTCGACTCGCCAGAACCACCTGCCGATCACGCAAAAATCACCTGCCGGCTACGCCACAACCAGTTGGTGAACACTTTGGAATCACCTGCCAGGCTTGCTGGAACCACCTGCCAGTCATGCCAAAATCACCTGCCAACTATGCCAGAACCGCTTGGCGGACACTGCGGAAACACCTGTCGGGCCGGCTGGAACCACATCTCAGACGTGGCAGAAACGTGTTCATGAGATGCTGGAACCACACCCCGAACAGACGGATACCACCTGCCAGAACCGCCTGAACCACCTGCTGAGCACGCCGGAACCACCTGCTCGACTCACCGGTACCACCTCCCTGACACGCCAAAATCAACTGCTGGGTATGCCAGAACCACTTGGCGGACACTCCGGAATCATCTGCCGGACATGCCGGAACCAGCTCTCAGACACACCAGAACCAAGTGCCGGAGACGCCGGAAGCACCTGCCGAGCATGCCGGAGCCACCTGCTCGACTCGCCAGAAACACCTGCCGGACACGCCAAAATCACCTGCTGGGTATGCCAGAACCACCTGGCGGACACTACGGAATCACCTGCCGCGCATGCCGGAACCACCTCTCAGACGTGCCGGAAGCACGTGCCAGACACGCCGGAATCACCTACCGGACAGACCGGAACCACCTGCCAAGAACGCCGGAGCCACCTGTTCGACTCGCTGGAACCACCTGCCGGACAGGCCAATATCAACTGCTGGCTATGCCAGAACCACCTGGCGGACGGTCCGGGATCACCTGCCAGCCATGGCGGAACCACCTCTCAGACGTACCAGAACCACCTGCCGGAGAAGCTGGAAACACGTCCTGGACAGACTGGAACCACGTGACGGCCATGCCTGAACCACCTGCCGAGCACGGCGGAACCACCTGCCGGACACGCCAAAATCACCTGCGGGATACGCCAGAACCACTTGGACGACTCTCCGAAATGACCTGCTGGGCATGTTGGAACCACCTCTCAGACGTGCCAGAAGCACGTGGCGGACAGTCCGGAATCACGTGTTGGGCATACGCAACCACCTCTGACACGTACCAGAACCACGTGCCGTGCACGCCGGAACCACCTACCGGACAGACCGGAATCAACTTTTGGGCATGCCGGAACCACCAGTCAGATGTGCCAGAAACACGTGCCGGAGACGACGGAAGCACCTGCCGAGCACGTCGCAACCACCTGCTCAACTCGCCTGAACCACCTGCCGGACACGCCAAAATCACCTGCCCGCTACACCAGCACCACTTCGGGGACAAGCCGGAATCACGTGAGGGGCATGCCGGCACAGCCTCTCAGACTGAACCTCGTGCCGGACACCACAGAACCACCTGCCGGACAGACCGGAACCACCTGCCGGACACGCCGGAACCACCGGCTCGACCCGCCGGAACGACCGCTGGACATGCAAAATCACCTGCCGGCTACGCCGGAAACACTTGGCGAACACTCCGGAATCACCTGCCGGGCATGCCGGAACCACCTCTCAGATATGCGAGAACCACGTGCCAATGACCCCGGAAGCACCTGCCGAGCACGCCGGAACCACCTGCTCGACTCGCCAGAACCACCTGCCGGACACGCAAAAATCACCTGCCGGCTACGCCACAACCAGTTGGGGAACACTTCGGAATCACCTGCCGGGCTTGCTGGAACCACCTGCCGGTCATGCCAAAATCACCTGCCAACTACGCCAGTACCACTTGGAGGACACTGTGGAAACACCTGTCGGCCGGCCGGAACCACATCTCAGACGTGCCAGAACCATGTGCATGAGATGCTGGAACCACACCCCGAACAGACGGAAAACACCTGCCAGACCCGTCTGAACAACCTGCCGAGCACGCCGGAGCACCTGCTCGACTGGCCGGAACCACCTACCTGACATGCCCAAATCACCAGCCGGGTATGCCAGAACCACTTGGCGGACACTCCGGAATCATCTGCCGGACATGCCGGAACCAGCTCTCAGAGACACCACAACCACATGCCGGAGACGCCGGAAGCACCTGCCGAGCAGGCCGGAGCCACCTGCTCGACTCGCCAGAAACACCTGCCGGACACGCCAAAATCACCTGCCGGGTTTGCCAGAACCACTTCAGGGACAAGCCGGAATCACGTGAGGGGCATGCCGGCACAGCCTCTAAGACTGAACCTCGTGCCGGACACCACAGAACCACCTGCCGGACAGACCGGAACCACCTGCCGGACACGCCGGAACCACCGGCTCGACCCGCCGGAACGACCGCTGGACACGCAAAATCACCTGCCGGCTACGCCGGAAACACTTGGCGAACACTCCGGAATCACCTGCCGGGCATGCCGGAACCAGCTCTCAGACACACCAGAACCACGTGCTGGAGATGCCGGAAGCACCTGCCGAGCATGCCGGAGCCACCTGCTCGACTAGCCAGAACCACCTTCCCGACACGCCAAAATCACCTGCCGGGTACGCCAGAGCCACCTGGCGGACACTCCGAAATCACCTGTCGCGCATGCCGGAACCACCTCTCAGACGTGCCGGAAGCACGTGCCGGACACGCCGGAATCACCTACCTGACAGACTGGAACCACCTGCCGAGCACGCCGGAGCCACCTGTTCGACTCGCTGGAACCACCTGCCGGACAGGCCAATATCAACTGCTGGCTATGCCAGAACCACCAGGCGGACGGTCCGGAATCACCTGCCAGCCATGCCGGAACCACCTCTCAGACGTACCAGAACCACCTGCCGGAGAAGCTGGAAACACGTCCTGGACAGTCTGGAACCACCTGCCGGCCAAGCCTGAACCACCTGCCAAGCACAACTGAACAACCTGCCAGACACGCCAAAATCACCTGCGTGTTATGCCAGAACCACTTGGAGGACTCTCTGGGATGACCTTCCGGGCATGCCGGAACCACCTCTCAGACGTGCCAGAACCATGTGGCGGACAGTCCGGAATCACCTGTTGGGCATGCGCAACCACCTCTGAGACGTACCAGAACCACATGCCGTGCAGGCTGGAACCACCTACCGGACAGACCGGAATCACCTTTCGGGCATGCCGGAACCACCTGTCAGATGTGCCAGAAACACGTGCCGGAGACGCCGGAAGCACCTGCCAAGCACGTTGGAACCACCTGCTCAACTCGCCTGAACCACCTGCCGGACATGCCAAAATCACCTGCCGACTATGCCAGAACCACTTGGCGAACACTCCGGAATCACTTGCCGGGCATGCAGGAACCACCTCTCAGACATGCCAGAACCCCGTGCCAATGACCCCGGAAGCACCAGCCGAGCACGCAGGAACCACCTGCTCGACACGCCAGAACCACCTGCCGATCACGCAAAAATCACCTGCCGGCTACGCCACAACCAGTTGGTGAACACTTTGGAATCTCCTGCCAGGCTTGCTGGAACCACCTGCCAGTCATGCCAAAATCACCTGCCAACTACGCCAGAACCGCTTGGCGGACACTGCGGAAACACCTGTCGGGCCGGCTGGAACCACATCTCAGACGTGCCAGAAACGTGTTCATGAGATGCTGGAACCACACCCGGAACAGACGGATACCACCTGCCAGACCCGCCTGAACCACCTGCCGAGCACGCTGGAACCACCTGCTCGACTCACCGGTACCACCTCCCTGACACGCCAAAATCACCTGCTGGGTATGCCAGAACCACTTGGCGGACACTCCGGAATCATCTTCTGGACATGCCGGAACCAGCTCTCAGACACACCAGAACCACGTGCCGGAGACGCCGGAAGCACCTGCCGAGCATGCCGGAGCCACCTGCTCGACTCGCCAGAAACACCTGCCGGACACACCAAAATCACCTCCCGGGTACGCCAGAACCACCTGGCGGAAACTCCGAAACCACCTGTCGCGCATGCCGGAACCACCTCTCTGACGTGCCGGAAGCACGTGCCGGACACACCGGAATCTCCTACCGGACAGACCAGAACCACCTGCCGAGCACGCCGGAGCCACCTGTTGGACTCGCTGGAACCACCTGCCGGACAGGCCAATATCAACTGCTGGCTATGCCAGAACCACCTGGGGGACAGTCCGGGATCACCTGCCAGCCATGGCGGAACCACCTCTCAGACGTACCAGAACCACCTGCCGGAGAAGCTGGAAACACGTCCTGGACAGACTGGAACCACGTGACGGCCATGCCTGAACCACCTGCCGAGCACGGCGGAACCACCTGCCGGACACGCCAAAATCACCTGCGGGCTACGCCAGAACCACTTGGACGACTCTCCGAAATGACCTGCCGGGCATGTTGGAACCACCTCTCAGACGTGCCAGAAGCACGTGGCGGACAGTCCGGAATCACCTGTTGGGCTTACGCAACCACCTCTGACACGTACCAGAAACACGTGCCGTGCACGCCGGAACCACCTACCGGACAGACCGGAATCAACTTTTGGGCTTGCCGGAACCACCAGTCAGATGTGCCAGAAACACGTGCCGGAGACGCCGGAATCACCTGCCGAGCACGTCGCAACCACCTGCTCAACTCGCCTGAACCACCTGCCGGACACGCCAAAGTCAGCTGCCCGCTACACCAGCACCACTTCGGGGACAAGCCGGAATCACGTGAGTGGCATGCCGGAACAGCCTCTCAGACTGAACCTCGTGCCGGACACCACAGAACCACCTGCCGGACAGACCGGAACCACCTGCCGGACACGCCGGAACCACCGGCTCGACCTGCCGGAACGACAGCTGGACATGCAAAATCACCTGCCGGCTACGCCGGAAACACTTGGCGAACACTCCGGAATCACCTGCCGGGCATGCCGGAACCACCTCTCAGATATGCCAGAACCACGTGCCAATGACCCCGGAAGCACCAGCCGAGCACACCGGAACCACCTGCTCGACTCCCCAGAACCACCTGCCGGACACGCAAAAATCACCTGCCGGCTACGCCACAACCAGTTGGGGAACACTTCGGAATCACCTGCCGGGCTTGCTGGAACCACCTGCCGGTCATGCCAAAATCACCTGCCAACTACGCCAGTACCACTTGGCGGACACTGTGGAAACACCTGTCGGGCCGGCCGGAACCACATCTCAGACGTGCCAGAACCATGTGCAAGAGATGCAGGAACCACACCCCGAACAGACGGAAAACACCGGCCAGACCCGTCTGAACAACCTGCCGAGCAAGCCGGAGCCACCTGCTCGACTCGCCAGAACCACCTACCTGACATGCCCAAATCACCAACCGGGTATGCCAGAACCACTTGGCGGACACTCCGGAATCATCTGCCGGACATGCCGGAACCAGCTCTCAGACACACCAGAACCACGTGCCGGAGCCGCCGGAAGCACCTGCCGAGGATTCCGGAGCCACCTGCTCGACTAGCCCGAACCACATTCCGGACACGCCAAAATCACCTGCCGGGTACGCCAGAACCACCTGGCCGACACTCCAAAATCACCTGTCGCGCATGCCGGAACCACCTCTCAGACGTGCCAGAAGCAGGTGCCGGACACGCCGGAATCACCTACCGGACAGACCGGAACCACCTGCCGAGCACGCCGGAGCCACCTGTTCGACTCGCTGGAACCACCTGCCGGACAGGCCAATATCAACTGCTGGCTATGCCAGAACCACCTGGGGGACGGTCCGGAATCGCCTGCCAGCCATGGCGGAACCACCTCTCAGACGTACCAGAACCACCTGCCGGAGAATCTGGAAACACGTCCTGGACAGACTGGAACCACGTGACGGCCATGCCTGAACCACCTGCCGAGCACGGCGGAACCACCTGCCGGACACGCCAAAATCACCTGCGGGCTACGCCAGAACCACTTGGACGACTCTCCGAAATGACCTGCCGGGCATGTTGGAACCACCTCTCAGACGTGCCAGAAGCACGTGGCGGACAGTCCGGAATCACCTGTTGGGCATACGCAACCACCTCTGACACGTACCAGAACCACGTGCCGTGCACGCCGGAACCACCTACCGGACAGACCGGAATCAACTTTTGGGCATGCCGGAACCACCAGTCAGATGTGCCAGAAACACGTGCCGGAGACGCCGGAAGCACCTGCCGAGCACGTCGCAACCACCTGCTCAACTCGCCTGAACCACCTGCCGGACACGCCAAAATCACCTGCCCGCTACACCAGCACCACTTCGGGGACAAGCCGGAATCACGTGAGGGGCATGCCGGCACAGCCTCTCAGACTGAACCTCGTGCCAGACACCACAGAACCACCTGCCGGACAGACCGGAACCACCTGCCGGACACGCCGGAACCACCGGCTCGACCTGCCGGAACGACAGCTGGACATGCAAAATCACCAGCCGGCTACGCCGGAAACACTTGGCGAACACTCCGGAATCACCTGCCGGGCATGCCGGAACCACCTCTCAGATATGCCAGAACCACGTGCCAATGACCCCGGAAGCACCAGCCGAGCACACCGGAACCACCTGCTCGACTCCCCAGAACCACCTGCCGGACACGCAAAAATCACCTGCCGGCTACGCCACAACCAGTTGGGGAACACTTCGGAATCACCTGCCGGGCTTGCTGGAACCACCTGCCGGTCATGCCAAAATCACCTGCCAACTACGCCAGTACCACTTGGCGGACACTGTGGAAACACCTGTCGGGCCGGCCGGAACCACATCTCAGACGTGCCAGAACCATGTGCAAGAGATGCAGGAACCACACCCCGAACAGACGGAAAACACTGGCCAGACCCGTCTGAACAACCTGCCGAGCAAGCCGGAGCCACCTGCTCGACTCGCCAGAACCACCTACCTGACATGCCCAAATCACCAACCGGGTATGCCAGAACCACTTGGCGGACACTCCGGAATCATCTGCCGGACATGCCGGAACCAGCTCTCAGACACACCAGAACCACGTGCCGGAGCCGCCGGAAGCACCTGCCGAGGATTCCGGAGCCACCTGCTCGACTAGCCCGAACCACATTCCGGACACGCCAAAATCACCTGCCGGGTACGCCAGAACCACCTGGCCGACACTCCAAAATCACCTGTCGCGCATGCCGGAACCACCTCTCAGACGTGCCAGAAGCAGGTGCCGGACACGCCGGAATCACCTACCGGACAGACCGGAACCACCTGCCGAGCACGCCGGAGCCACCTGTTCGACTCGCTGGAACCACCTGCCGGACAGGCCAATATCAACTGCTGGCTATGCCAGAACCACCTGGGGGACGGTCCGGAATCGCCTGCCAGCCATGGCGGAACCACCTCTCAGACGTACCAGAACCACCTGCCGGAGAATCTGGGAACACGTCCTGGACAGACTGGAACCACGTGACGGCCATGCCTGAACCACCTGCCGAGCACGGCGGAACCACCTGCTGGACACGCCAAAATCACCTGCGGGCTACGCCAGAACCACTTGGACGACTCTCCGAAATGACCTGCCGGGCATGTTGGAACCACCTCTCAGACGTACCAGAAGCACGTGGCGGACAGTCCGGAATCACCTGTTGGGCATACGCAACCACCTCTGACACGTACCAGAACCACGTGCCGTGCACGCCGGAACCACCTACCGGACAGACCGGAATCAACTTTTGGGCATGCCGGAACCACCAGTCAGATGTGCCAGAAACACGTGCCGGAGACGCCGGAATCACCTGCCGAGCACGTCGCAACCACCTGCTCAACTCGCCTGAACCACCTGCCGGACACGCCAAAGTCAGCTGCCCGCTACACCAGCACCACTTCGGGGACAAGCCGGAATCACGTGAGTGGCATGCCGGAACAGCCTCTCAGACTGAACCTCGTGCCGGACACCACAGAACCACCTGCCGGACAGACCGGAACCACCTGCCGGACACGCCGGAACCACCGGCTCGACCTGCCGGAACGACAGCTGGACATGCAAAATCACCTGCCGGCTACGCCGGAAACACTTGGCGAACACTCCGGAATCACCTGCCGGGCATGCCGGAACCACCTCTCAGATATGCCAGAACCACGTGCCAATGACCCCGGAAGCACCAGCCGAGCACACCGGAACCACCTGCTCGACTCCCCAGAACCACCTGCCGGACACGCAAAAATCACCTGCCGGCTACGCCACAACCAGTTGGGGAACACTTCGGAATCACCTGCCGGGCTTGCTGGAACCACCTGCCGGTCATGCCAAAATCACCTGCCAACTACGCCAGTACCACTTGGCGGACACTGTGGAAACACCTGTCGGGCCGGCCGGAACCACATCTCAGACGTGCCAGAACCATGTGCAAGAGATGCAGGAACCACACCCCGAACAGACGGAAAACACCGGCCAGACCCGTCTGAACAACCTGCCGAGCACGCCGGAGCCACCTGCTCGACTCGCCGGAACCACCTACCTGACATGCCCAAATCACCAGCCGGGTAGGCCAGAACCACTTGGCAGACACTCCGGAATCATCTGCCGGACATGCCGGAACCAGCTCTCAGACACACCAGAACCACGTGCTGGAGATGCCGGAAGCACCTGCCGAGCATGCCGGAGCCACCTGCTCGACTAGCCAGAACCACCTTCCGGACACGCCAAAATCACCTGCCGGGTACGCCAGAGCCACCTGGCGGACACTCCGAAATCACCTGTCGCGCATGCCGGAACCACCTCTCAGACGTGCCGGAAGCACGTGCCGGACACGCCGGAATCACCTACCGGACAGACTGGAACCACCTGCCGAGCACGAAGGAGCCACCTGTTCGACTCGCTGGAACCACCTGCCGGACAGGCCAATATCAACTGCTGGCTATGCCAGAACCACCAGGCGGACGGTCCGGAATCACCTGCCAGCCATGGCGGAACCACCTCTCAGACGTACCAGAACCACCTGCCGGAGAAGCTGGAAACACGTCCTGGACAGACTGGAACCACGTGACGGCCATGCCTGAACCACCTGCCGAGCACGGCGGAACCACCTGCCGGACACGCCAAAATCACCTGCGGGCTACGCCAGAACCACTTGGACGACTCTCAGAAATGACCTGCCGGGCTTGTTGGAACCACCTCTCAGACGTGCCAGAAGCACGTGGCGGACAGTCCGGAATCACCTGTTGGGCATACGCAACCACCTCTGACACGTACCAGAACCACGTGCCGTGCACGCCGGAACCACCTACCGGACAGACCGGAATCAACTTTTGGGCATGCCGGAACCACCAGTCAGATGTGCCAGAAACACGTGCCGGAGACGCCGGAAGCACCTGCCGAGCACGTCGCAACCACCTGCTCAACTCGCCTGAACCACCTGCCGGACACGCCAAAATCACCTGCCCGCTACACCAGCACCACTTCGGGGACAAGCCGGAATCACGTGAGGGGCATGCCGGCACAGCCTCTCAGACTGAACCTCGTGCCGGACACCACAGAACCACCTGCCGGACAGACCGGAACCACCTGCCGGACGCGCCGGAACCACCGACTCGACCCGCCGGAACGACCGCTGGACACGCAAAATCACCTGCCGGCTACGCCGGAAACACTTGGCGAACACTCCGGAATCACCTGCCGGGCATGCCGGAACCACCTCTCAGACATGCCAGAACCCCGTGTCAATGACCCCGGAAGCACCTGCCGAGCACGCCGGAACCACCTGCTCAACTCGCCAGAACCACCTGCCGGACATGCAAAAATCACCTGCCGGCTACGCCACAACCTGTTGGGGAACACTTCGGAATCACCTGCCGGGCTTGCTGGAACCACCTGCCGGTCATGCCAAAATCACCTGCCAACTACGCCAGTACCACTTGGCGGACACTGTGGAAACACCTGTCGGGCCGGCCGGAACCACATCTCAGACGTGCCAGAACCATGTGCATGAGATGCTGGAACCACACCCCGAACAGACGGAAAACACCTGCCAGACCCGTCTGAACAACCTGCCGAGCACGCCGGAGCACCTGCTCGACTCGCTGGAGCCACCTACCTGACATGCCCAAATCACCAGCCGGGTATGCCAGAACCACTTGGCGGACACTCCGGAATCATCTGCCAGACATGCCGGAACCAGCTCTCAGACACAACAGAACCACGTGCCGGAGACGCCGGAAGCACCTGCCGAGCATGCCGGAGACACCTGCTCGACTCGCCAGAAACACCTGCCGGACACGCCAAAATCACCTGCCGGGTACGCCAGAACCACCTGGCGGACACTCCGAAACCACCTGTCGCGCATGCCGGAACCACCTCTCAGACGTGCCGGAAGCACGTGCCGGACACGCCGGAATCACCTACCGGACAGACCGGAACCACCTGCCGAGCACGCCGGAGCCACCTGTTCGACTCGCTGGAACCACCTGCCGGACAGGCCAATATCAACTGCTGGCTATGCCAGAACCACCTGGGGGACGGTCCGGAATCACCTGCCAGCCATGGCGGAACCACCTCTCTGACGTACCAGAACCACCTGCCGGAGAAGCTGGAAACACGTCCTGGACAGTCTGGAACCACCTGCCGGCCAAGCCTGAACCACCTGCCAAGCACAACGGAACAACCTGCAAGACACGCCAAAATCACCTGCGTGTTATGCCAGAACCACTTGGAGGACTCTCTGGGATGACCTGCCGGGCATGCCGGAAACACCTGTCAGACGTGCCAGAACCATGTGGTGGACAGTCCGGAATCACCTGTTGGGCATGCGCAACCACCTCTGAGACGTACCAGAACCACATGCTGTGCAGGCTGGAACCACCTACCGGACAGACCGGAATCACCTTTCGGGCATGCCGGAACCACCTGTCAGATGTGCCAGAAACGCGTGCCGGAGACGCCGGAAGCACCTGCCAAGCACGTTGGAACCACCTGCTCAACTCGCCTGAACCACCTGCCGGACATGCCAAAATCACCTGCCGACTATGCCAGAACCACTTGGCGAACACTCCGGAATCACTTGCTGGGCATGCAGGAACCACCTCTCAGACATGCCAGAACCCCGTGCCAATGACCCCGGAAGCACCAGCCGAGCACGCCGGAACCACATGCTCGACTCGCCAGAACCACCTGCCGATCACGCAAAAATCACCTGCCGGCTACGCCACAACCAGTTGGTGAACACTTTGGAATCACCTGCCAGGCTTGCTGGAACCACCTGCCAGTCATGCCAAAATCACCTGCCAACTACGCCAGAACCGCTTGGCGGACACTGCGGAAACACCTGTCGGGCCGGCTGGAACCACATCTCAGACGTGCCAGAAACGTGTTCATGAGATGCTGGAACCACACCCCGAACAGACGGATACCACCTGCCAGAACCGCCTGAACCACCTGCTGAGCACGCCGGAACCACCTGCTCGACTCACCGGTACCACCTCCCTGACACGCCAAAATCACCTTCTGGGTATGCCAGAACCACTTGGCGGACACTCCGGAATCATCTGCCGGACATGCCGGAACCAGCTCTCAGACACACCAGAACCAAGTGCCGGAGACGCCGGAAGCACCTGCCGAGCATGCCGGAGCCACCTGCTCGACTCGCCAGAAACACCTGCCGGACACGCCAAAATCACCTGCCGGGTATGCCAGAACCACCTGGCGGACACTACGGAATCACCTGCCGCGCATGCCGGAACCACCTCTCAGACGTGCCGGAAGCACGTGCCAGACACGCCGGAATCACCTACCGGACAGACCGGAACCACCTGCCAAGAACGCCGGAGCCACCGGTTTGACTCGCTGGAACCACCTGCCGGACAGGCCAATATCAACTGCTGGCTATGCCAGAACCACATGGGGGACAGTCCGGGATCACCTGCCAGCCATGGCGGAACCACCTCTCAGACGTACCAGAACCACCTGCCGGAGAAGCTGGAAAAACGTCCTGGACAGACTGGAACCACGTGACGGCCATGCCTGAACCACCTGCCGAGCACGGCGGAACCACCTGCCGGACACGCCAAAATCACCTGCGGGCTACGCCAGAACCACTTGGACGACTCTCAGAAATGACCTGCCGGGCTTGTTGGAACCACCTCTCAGACGTGCCAGAAGCACGTGGCGGACAGTCCGGAATCACCTGTTGGGCATACGCAACCACCTCTGACACGTACCAGAACCACGTGCCGTGCACGCCGGAAACACCTACCGGACAGACCGGAATCAACTTTTGGGCATGCCGGAACCACCAGTCAGATGTGCCAGAAACACGTGCCGGAGACGCCGGAAGCACCTGCCCAGCACGTCGCAACCACCTGCTCAACTCGCCTGAACCACCTGCCGGACACGCCAAAATCACCTGCCCGCTACACCAGCACCACTTCGGGGACAAGCCGGAATCACGTGAGGGGCATGCCGGCACAGCCTCTCAGACTGAACCTCGTGCCGGACACCACAGAACCACCTGCCGGACAGACCGGAACCACCTGCCGGACGCGCCGGAACCACCGGCTCGACCCGCCGGAACGACCGCTGGACACGCAAAATCACCTGCCGGCTACGCCGGAAACACTTGGCGAACACTCCGGAATCACCTGCCGGGCATGCCGGAACCACCTCTCAGACATGCCAGAACCCCGTGTCAATGACCCCGGAAGCACCTGCCGAGCACGCCGGAACCACCTGCTCGACTCGCCAGAACCACCTGCCGGACACGCAAAAATCACCTGCCGGCTACGCCACAACCAGTTGGGGAACACTTCGGAATCACCTGCCGGGCTTGCTGGAACCACCTGCCGGTCATGCCAAAATCACCTGCCAACTACGCCAGTACCACTTGGCGGACACTGTGGAAACACCTGTCGGGCCGGCCGGAACCACATCTCAGACGTGCCAGAACCATGTGCATGAGATGCTGGAACCACACCCCGAACAGACGGAAAACACCTGCCAGACCCGTCTGAACAACCTGCCGAGCACGCCGGAGCACCTGCTCGACTCGCCGGAACCACCTACCTGACATGCCCAAATCACCAGCCGGGTATGCCAGAACCACTTGGCGGACACTCCGGAATCATCTGCCAGACATGCCGGAACCAGCTCTCAGACACACCAGAACCACGTGCCGGAGACGCCGGAAGCACCTGCCGAGCATGCCGGAGACACCTGCTCGACTCGCCAGAAACACCTGCCGGACACGCCAAAATCACCTGCCGGGTACGCCAGAACCACCTGGCGGACACTCCGAAACCACCTGTCGCGCATGCCGGAACCACCTCTCAGACGTGCCGGAAGCACGTGCCGGACACGCCGGAATCACCTACCGGACAGACCGGAACCACCTGCCGAGCACGCCGGAGCCACCTGTTCGACTCGCTGGAACCACCTGACGGACAGGCCAATATCAACTGCTGGCTATGCCAGAACCACCTGGGGGACGGTCCGGAATCACCTGCCAGCCATGGCGGAACCACCTCTCTGACGTACCAGAACCACCTGCCAGAGAAGCTGGAAACACGTCCTGGACAGTCTGGAACCACCTGCCGGCCAAGCCTGAACCACCTGCCAAGCACCACGGAACAAGCTGCAAGACACGCCAAAATCACCTGCGTGTTATGCCAGAACCACTTGGAGGACTCTCTGGGATGACCTGCCGGGCATGCCGGAACCACCTGTCAGACGTGCCAGAACCATGTGGTGGACAGTCCGGAATCACCTGTTGGGCATGCGCAACCACCTCTGAGACGTACCAGAACCACATGCTGTGCAGGCTGGAACCACCTACCGGACAGACCGGAATCACCTTTCGGGCATGCCGGAACCACCTGTCAGATGTGCCAGAAACACGTGCCGGAGACGCCGGAAGCACCTGCCAAGCACGTTGGAACCACCTGCTCAACTCGCCTGAACCACCTGCCGGACATGCCAAAATCACCTGCCGACTATGCCAGAACCACTTGGCGAACACTCCGGAATCACTTGCTGGGCATGCAGGAACCACCTCTCAGACATGCCAGAACCCCGTGCCAATGACCCCGGAAGCACCAGCCGAGCACGCCGGAACCACATGCTCGACTCGCCAGAACCACCTGCCGATCACGCAAAAATCACCTGCCGGCTACGCCACAACCAGTTGGTGAACACTTTGGAATCACCTGCCAGGCTTGCTGGAACCACCTGCCAGTCATGCCAAAATCACCTGCCAACTACGCCAGAACCGCTTGGCGGACACTGCGGAAACACCTGTCGGGCCGGCTGGAACCACATCTCAGACGTGCCAGAAACGTGTTCATGAGATGCTGGAACCACACCCCGAACAGACGGATACCACCTGCCAGAACCACCTGAACCACCTGCTGAGCACGCCGGAACCACCTGCTCGACTCACCGGTACCACCTCCCTGACACGCCAAAATCACCTGCTGGGTATGCCAGAACCACTTGGCGGACACTCCGGAACCATCTGCCGGACATGCCGGAACCAGCTCTCAGACACACCGGAACCAAGTGCCGGAGACGCCGGAAGCACCTGCCGAGCCTGCCGGAGCCAACTGCTCGACTCGCCAGAAACACCTGCCGGACACGCCAAAATCACCTGCCGGGTATGCCAGAACCACCTGGCGGACACTACGGAATCACCTGCCGCGCATGCCGGAACCACCTCTCAGACGTGCCGGAAGCACGTGCCAGACACGCCGGAAACACCTACCGGACAGACCGGAACCACCTGCCAAGAACCCCGGAGCCACCTGTTCGACTCGCTGGAACCACCTGCCGGACAGGCCAATATCAACTGCTGGCTATGCCAGAACCACCTGGGGGACAGTCCAGGATCACCTGCCAGCCATGGCGGAACCACCTCTCAGACGTACCAGAACCACCTGCCGGAGAAGCTGGAAAAACGTCCTGGACAGACTGGAACCACGTGACGGCCATGCCTGAACCACCTGCCGAGCACGGCGGAACCACCTGCCGGACACGCCAAAATCACCTGCGGGCTACGCCAGAACCACTTGGACGACTCTCCGAAATGACCTGCCGGGCATGTTGGAACCACCTCTCAGACGTACCAGAAGCACGTGGCGGACAGTCCAGAATCACCTGTTGGGCATACGCAACCACCTCTGACACGTACCAGAACCACGTGCCGTGCACGCCGGAAACACCTACCGGACAGACCAGTATCAACTTTTGGGCATGCCGGAACCACCAGTCAGATGTGCCAGAAACACGTCCCGGAGACGCCGGAAGCACCTGCCGAGCACATCGCAACCACCTGCTCAACTCGCCTGAACCACCTGCCGGACACGCCAAAACCACCTGCCCGCTACACCAGCACCACTTCGGGGACAAGCCGGAATCACGTGAGGGGCATGCCGGCACAGCCTCTCAGACTGAACCTCGTGCCGGACACCACAGAACCACCTGCCGGACAGACCGGAACCACCTGCCGGACACGCCGGAACCACCGGCTCGACCCGCCGGAACGACCGCTGGACATGCAAAATCACCTGCCGGCAACGCCGGAAACACTTGGCGAACACTCCGGAATCACCTGCCGGGCATGCCGGAACCACCTCTCAGATATGCCAGAACCACGTGCCAATGACCCCGGAAGAACCTGCCGAGCACGCCGGAACCACATGCTCGACTCGCCAGAACCACCTGCCGGACACGCAAAAATCACCTGCCGGCTACGCCACAACCAGTTGGGGAACACTTCGGAATCACCTGCCAGGCTTGCTGGAACCACCTGCCGGTCATGCCAAAATCACCTTCCAACTACGCCAGTACCACTTGGCGGACACTGTGGAAACACCTGTCGGGCCGGCCGGAACCACATCTCAGACGTGCCAGAACCATGTGCATGAGATGCTGGAACCACACCCCGAACAGACGGAAAACACCTGCCAGACCCGTCTGAACAACCTGCCGAGCACGCCGGAGCACCTGCTCGACTCGCCGGAACCACCTACCTGACATGCCCAAATCACCAGCCGGGTATGCCAGAACCACTTGGCGGACACTCCGGAATCATCTGCCGGACATGCCGGAACCAGCTCTCAGACACACCAGAACCACGTGCCGGAGACGCCGGAAGCACCTGCCGAGCATGCCGGAGACACCTGCTCGACTCGCCAGAAACACCTGCCGGACACGCCAAAATCACCTGCCGGGTACGCCAGAACCACCTGGCGGACACTCCGAAACCACCTGCCGCGCATGCCGGAACCACCTCTCAGACGTGCCGGAAGCACGTGCCGGACACGCGGGAATCACCAACCGGACAGACCGGAACCACCTGCCGAGCACGCCGGAGCCACCTGTTCGACTCGCTGGAACCACCTGACGGACAGGCCAATATCAACTGCTGGCTATGCCAGAACCACCTGGGGGACGGTCCGGAATCACCTGCCAGCCATGGCGGAACCACCTCTCTGACGTACCAGAACCACCTGCCAGAGAAGCTGGAAACACGTCCTGGACAGTCTGGAACCACCTGCCGGCCAAGCCTGAACCACCTGCCAAGCACAACGGAACAACCTGCAAGACACGCCAAAATCACCTGCGTGTTATGCCAGAACCACTTGGAGGACTCTCTGGGATGACCTGCCGGGCATGCCGGAACCACCTGTCAGACGTGCCAGAACCATGTGGCGGACAGTCCGGAATCACCTGTTGGGCATGCGCAACCACCTCTGAGACGTACCAGAACCACATGCCGTGCAGGCTGGAACCACCTACCGGACAGACCGGAATCACCTTTCGGGCATGCCGGAACCACCTGTCAGATGTGCCAGAAACACGTGCCGGAGACGCCGGAAGCACCTGCCAAGCACGTTGGAACCACCTGCTCAACTCGCCTGAACCACCTGCCGGACATGCCAAAATCACCTGCCGACTATGCCAGAACCACTTGGCGAACACTGCGGAATCACTTGCCGCTCATGCAGGAACCACCTCTCAGACATACCAGAACCCCGTGCCAATGACCCCGGAAGCACCAGCCGAGCACGCCGGAACCACCTGCTCGACTCGCCAGAACCACCTGCCGATCACGCAAAAATCACCTGCCGGCTACGCCACAACCAGTTGGTGAACACTTTGGAATCACCTGCCAGGCTTGCTGGAACCACCTGCCAGTCATGCCAAAATCACCTGCCAACTACGCCAGAACCGCTTGGCGGACACTGCGGAAACACCTGTCGGGCCGGCTGGAACCACATCTCAGACGTGCCAGAAACGTGTTCATGAGATGCTGAAACCACACCCCGAACAGACGGATACCACCTGCCAGAACCGCCTGAACCACCTGCTGAGCACGCCGGAACCACCTGCTCGACTCACCGGTACCACCTCCCTGACACGCCGAAATCACCTGCTGGGTATGCCAGAACCACTTGGCGGACACTCCGGAATCATCTGCCGGACATGCCGGAACCAGCTCTCAGACACACCGGAACCAAGTGCCGGAGACGCCGGAAGCACCTGCCGAGCATGCCGGAGCCACCTGCTCGACTCGCCAGAAACACCTGCTGGACACGCCAAAATCACCTGCCGGGTATGCCAGAACCACCTGGCGGACACTACGGAATCACCTGCCGCGCATGCCGGAACCACCTATCAGACGTGCCGGAAGCACGTGCCAGACACGCCGGAATCACCTACCGGACAGACCGGAACCACCTGCCAAGAACGCCGGAGCCACCTGTTCGACTCGCTGGAACCACCTGCCGGACAGGCCAATATCAACTGCTGGCTATGCCAGAACCACCAGGCGGACGGTCCGGAATCACCTGCCAGCCATGGCGGAACCACCTCTCAGACCTACCAGAACCACCTGCCGGAGAAGCTGGAAACACGTCCTGGACAGTCTGGAACCACCTGCCGGCCAAGCCTGAACCACCTGCCAAGCACCACGGAACAACCTGCCAGACATGCCAAAATCACCTGCGTGTTATGCCAGAACCACTTGGAGGACTCTCTGGGATGACCTGCCGGGCATGCCGGAACCACCTGTCAGACGTGCCAGAACCATGTGGCGGACAGTCCGGAATCACCTGTTGGGCATGCGCAACCACCTCTGAGACGTACCAGAACCACATGCCGTGCAGGCCGGAACCACCTACCGGACAGACCGGAATCACCTTTCGGGCATGCCGGAACCACCTGTCAGATGTGCCAGAAACACGTGCCGGAGACGCCGGAAGCACCTGCCAAGCACGTTGGAACCACCTGCTCAACTCGCCTGAACCACATGCCGGACATGCCAAAATCACCTGCCGACTATGCCAGAACCACTTGGCGAACACTCCGGAATCACTTGCCGGGCATGCAGGAACCACCTCTCAGACATGCCAGAACCCCGTGCCAATGACCCCGGAAGCACCAGCCGAGCACGCCGGAACCACCTGCTCGACTCGCCAGAACCACCTGCCGATCACGCAAAAATCACCTGCCGGCTACGCCACAACCAGTTGGTGAACACTTTGGAATCACCTGCCAGGCTTGCTGGAACCACCTGCCAGTCATGCCAAAATCGCCTGCCAACTACGCCAGAACCGCTTGGCGGACACTGCGGAAACACCTGTCGGGCCGGCTGGAACCACATCTCAGACGTGGCAGAAACGTGTTCATGAGATGCTGGAACCACACCCCGAACAGACGGATACCACCTGCCAGAACCGCCTGAACCACCTGCTGAGCACGCCGGAACCACCTGCTCGACTCACCGGTACCACCTCCCTGACACGCCAAAATCACCTGCTGGGTATGCCAGAACCACTTGGCGGACACTCCGGAATCATCTGCCGGACATGCCGGAACCAGCTCTCAGACACACCAGAACCAAGTGCCGGAGACGCCGGAAGCACCTGCCGAGCATGCCGGAGCCACCTGCTCGACTCGCCAGAAACACCTGCCGGACACGCCAAAATCACCTGCCGGGTTTGCCAGAACCACTTCGGGGACAAGCCGGAATCACGTGAGGGGCATGCCGGCACAGCCTCTCAGACTGAACCTCGTGCCGGACATCACAGAACCACCTGCCGGACAGACCGGAACCACCTGCCGGACACGCCGGAACCACCGGCTCGACCCGCCGGAACGACCGCTGGACACGCAAAATCACCTGCCGGCTACGCCGGAAACACTTGGCGAACACTCCGGAATCACCTGCCGGGCATGCCGGAACCACCTCTCAGATATGCCAGAACCACGTGCCAATGACCCCGGAAGCACGTGCCGAGCACGCCGGAACCACCTGCTCGACTCGCCAGAACCACCTGCCGTACACGCAAAAATCACCTGCCGGCTACGCCACAACCAGTTGGGGAACACTTCGGAATCACCTGCCGGGCTTGCTGGAACCACCTGCCGGTCATGCCAAAATCACCTGCCAACTACGCCAGTACCACTTGGCGGACACTGTGGAAACACCTGTCGGGCCGGCCGGAACCACATCTCAGACGTGCCAGAACCATGTGCATGAGATGCTGGAACCACACCCCGAACAGACGGAAAACACCTGCCAGACCCGTCTGAACAACCTGCCGAGCACGCCGGAGCACCCGCTCGACTCGCCTGAACCACCTACCTGACATGCCGAAATCACCAGCCGGGTATGCCAGAACCACTTGGCGGACACTCCGGAATCATCTGCCAGACATGCCGGAACCAGCTCTCAGACACACCAGAACCACGTGCCGGAGACGCCAGAAGCACCTGCCGAGCATGCCGGAGCCACCTGCTCGACTCGCCAGAAATACCTGCCGGACACGCCAAAATCACCTGCCGGGTACGCCAGAACCACCTGGCGGACACTCCGAAATCACCTTTCGCGCATGTCGGAACCACCTCTCAGACGTGCCGGAAGCACGTTCTGGACACGCCGGAATCACCTACCGGACAGACCGGAACCACCTGCCGAGCACGCCGGAGCCACCTGTTCGACTCGCTGGAACCACCTGCCGGACAGGCCAATATCAACTGCTGGCTATGCCAGAACCACCTGGGGGACGGTCCGGAATCACCTGCCAGCCATGGCGGAACCACCTCTCAGACCTACCAGAACCACCTGCCGGAGAAGCTGGAAACACGTCCTGGACAGTCTGGAACCACCTGCCGGCCAAGCCTGAACCACCTGCCAAGCACCACGGAACAACCTGCCAGACACGCCAAAATCACCTGCGTGTTATGCCAGAACCACTTGGAGGACTCTCTGGGATGACCTGCCGGGCATGCCAGAACCACCTGTCAGACGTGCCAGAACCATGTGGCAGACAGTCCGGAATCACCTGTTGGGCATGCGCAACCACCTCTGAGACGTACCAGAACCACATGCCGTGCAGGCCGGAACCACCTACCGGACAGACCGGAATCACCTTTCGGGCATGCCGGAACCACCTGTCAGATGTGCCAGAAACACGTGCCGGAGACGCCGGAAGCACCTGCCAAGCACGTTGGAACCACCTGCTCAACTCGCCTGAACCACATGCCGGACATGCCAAAATCACCTGCCGACTATGCCAGAACCACTTGGCGAACACTCCGGAATCACTTGCCGGGCATGCAGGAACCACCTCTCAGACATGCCAGAACCCCGTGCCAATGACCCCGGAAGCACCAGCCGAGCACGCCGGAACCACCTGCTCGACTCGCCAGAACCACCTGCCGATCACGCAAAAATCACCTGCCGGCTACGCCACAACCAGTTGGTGAACACTTTGGAATCACCTGCCAGGCTTGCTGGAACCACCTGCCAGTCATGCCAAAATCACCTGCCAACTACGCCAGAACCGCTTGGCGGACACTGCGGAAACACCTGTCGGGCCGGCTGGAACCACATCTCAGACGTGCCAGAAACGTGTTCATGAGATGCTGGAACCACACCCCGAACAGACGGATACCACCTGCCAGAACCGCCTGAACCACCTGCTGAGCACGCCGGAACCACCTGCTCGACTCACCGGTACCACCTCCCTGACACGCCAAAATCACCTGCTGGGTATGCCAGAACCACTTGGCGGACACTCCGGAATCATCTGCCGGACATGCCGGAACCAGCTCTCAGACACACCAGAACCAAGTGCCGGAGACGCCGGAAGCACCTGCCGAGCATGCCGGAGCCACCTGCTCGACTCGCCAGAAACACCTGCCGGACACGCCAAAATCACCTGCCGGGTTTGCCAGAACCACTTCGGGGACAAGCCGGAATCACGTGAGGGGCATGCCGGCACAGCCTCTCAGACTGAACCTCGTGCCGGACACCACAGAACCACCTGCCGGACAGACCGGAACCACCTGCCGGACACGCCGGAACCACCGGCTCGACCCGCCGGAACGACCGCTGGACACGCAAAATCACCTGCCGGCTACGCCGGAAACACTTGGCGAACACTCCGGAATCACCTGCCGGGCATGCCGGAACCACCTCTCAGATATGCCAGAACCACGTGCCAATGACCCCGGAAGCACGTGCCGAGCACGCCGGAACCACCTGCTCGACTCGCCAGAACCACCTGCCGTACACGCAAAAATCACCTGCCGGCTACGCCACAACCAGTTGGGGAACACTTCGGAATCACCTGCCGGGCTTGCTGGAACCACCTGCCGGTCATGCCAAAATCACCTGCCAACTACGCCAGTACCACTTGGCGGACACTGTGGAAACACCTGTCGGGCCGGCCGGAACCACATCTCAGACGTGCCAGAACCATGTGCATGAGATGCTGGAACCACACCCCGAACAGACGGAAAACACCTGCCAGACCCGTCTGAACAACCTGCCGAGCACGCCGGAGCCACCTACCTGACATGCCCAAATCACCAGCCGGGTATGCCAGAACCACTTGGCGGACACTCCGGAATCATCTGCCGGACATGCCGGAACCAGCTCTCAGACACACCAGAACCACGTGCCGGAGACGCCGGAAGCACCTGCCGAGCATGCCGGAGCCACCTGCTCGACTCGCTAGAAATACCTGCCATACACGCCAAAATCACCTGCCGGGTACGCCAGAACCACCTGGCGGACACTCCGAAACCACCTGTCGCGCATGCCGGAACCACCTCTCAGACGTGCCGGAAGCACGTGCTGGACACGCCGAAATCTCCTACCGGACAGACTGGAACCACCTGCCGAGCACGCCGGAGCCACCTGTTCGACTCGCTGGAACCACCTGCCGGACAGGCCAATATCAACTGCTGGCTATGCCAGAACCACCTGGGGGACGGTCCGGAATCACCTGCCAGGCATGGCGGAACCACCTCTCAGACGTACCAGAACCACCTGCCGGAGAAGCTGGAAACACGTCCTGGGCAGTCTGGAACCACCTGCCGGCCAAGCCTGAACCACCTGCCAAGCACAACGGAACAACCTGCCAGACATGCCAAAATCACCTGCGTGTTATGCCAGAACCACTTGGAGGACTCTCTGGGATGACCTGCCGGGCATGCCGGAACCACCTCTCAGACGTGCCAGAACCATGTGGCGGACAGTCCGGAATCACCTGTTGGGCATGCGCAACCCCCTCTGAGACGTACCAGAACCACATGCCGTGCAGGCTGGAACCACCTACCGGACAGACCGGAATCACCTTTCGGGCATGCCGGAACCACCTGTCAGATGTGCCAGAAACACGTGCCGGAGACGCCGGAAGCACCTCCCGAGCACGTCGCAACCACCTGCTCAACTCGCCTGAACCACCTGCCGGACACCCCAAAGTCAGCTGCCCGCTACACCAGCACCACTTCGGGGACAAGCCGGAATCACGTGAGGGGCATGCCGGCACAGCCTCTCAGACTGAACCTCGTGCCGGACACCACAGAACCATCTGCCGGACAGACCGGAACCACCTGCCGGACACGCCGGAACCACCGGCTCGACCCGCCGGAACGACCGCTGGACATGCAAAATCACCTGCCGGCTACGCCGGAAACAATTGGCGAACACTCCGGAATCACCTGCCGGGCATGCCGGAACCACCTCTCAGATATGCCAGAACCACGTGCCAATGACCCCGGAAGCACCTGCCGGGCACGCCGGAACCACCTGCTCAACTCGCCAGAACCACCTGCCGGACACGCAAAAATCACCTGCCGGCTACGCCACAACCAGTTGGGGAACACTTCGGAATCACCTGCCGGGCTTGCTGGAACCACCTGCCGGTCATGCCAAAATCACCTTCCAACTACGCCAGTACCACTTGGCGGACACTGTGGAAACACCTGTCGGGCTGGCCGGAACCACATCTCAGACGTGCCAGAACCATGTGCATGAGATGCTGGAACCACACCCCGAACAGACGGAAAACACCTGCCAGACGCGTCTGAACAACTTGCCGAGCACGCCGGAGCCACCTACCTGACATGCCCAAATCACCAGCCGGGTATGCCAGAACCACTTGGCGGACACTCCGGAATCATCTGCCGGACATGCCGGAACCAGCTCTCAGACACACCAGAACCATGTGCCGGAGACGCCGGAAGCACCTGCCGAGCATGCCGGAGAAACCTGCTCGACTCGCCAGAAATACCTGCCGGACACGCCAAAATCACCTGCCGGGTACGCCAGAACCACCTGGCGGACACTCCGAAACCACCTGTCGCGCATGCCGGAACCACCTCTCAGACGTGCCGGAAGCACGTGCCGGACACGCCGGAATCTCCTCCCGGACAGACCGGAACCACCTGCCGAGCACGCCGGAGCCACCTGTTCGACTCGCTGGAACCACCTGCCGGACAGGCCAATATCAACTGCTGGCTATGCCAGAACCACATGGGGGACGGTCCGGAATCACCTGCCAGGCATGGCGGAACCACCTCTCAGACGTACCAGAACCACCTGCCGGAGAAGCTGGAAACACGTCCTGGACAGTCTGGAACCACCTGCCGGCCAAGCCTGAACCACCTGCCAAGCACAACGGAACAACCTGCCAGACACGCCAAAATCACCTGCGTGTTATGCCAGAACCACTTGGAGGACTCTCTGGGATGACCTGCCGGGCATGCCAGAACCACCTGTCAGACGTGCCAGAACCATGTGGCAGACAGTCCGGAATCACCTGTTGGGCATGCGCAACCACCTCTGAGACGTACCAGAACCACATGCCGTGCAGGCCGGAACCACCTACCGGACAGACCGGAATCACCTTTCGGGCATGCCGGAACCACCTGTCAGATGTGCCAGAAACACGTGCCGGAGACGCCGGAAGCACCTGCCAAGCACGTTGGAACCACCTGCTCAACTCGCCTGAACCACATGCCGGACATGCCAAAATCACCTGCCGACTATGCCAGAACCACTTGGCGAACACTCCGGAATCACTTGCCGGGCATGCAGGAACCACCTCTCAGACATGCCAGAACCCCGTGCCAATGACCCCGGAAGCACCAGCCGAGCACGCCGGAACCACCTGCTCGACTCGCCAGAACCACCTGCCGATCACGCAAAAATCACCTGCCGGCTACGCCACAACCAGTTGGTGAACACTTTGGAATCACCTGCCAGGCTTGCTGGAACCACCTGCCAGTCATGCCAAAATCACCTGCCAACTACGCCAGAACCGCTTGGCGGACACTGCGGAAACACCTGTCGGGCCGGCTGGAACCACATCTCAGACGTGCCAGAAATGTGTTCATGAGATGCTGGAACCACACCCCGAACAGACGGATACCACCTGCCAGAACCGCCTGAACCACCTGCTGAGCACGCCGGAACCACCTGCTCGACTCACCGGTACCACCTCCCTGACACGCCAAAATCACCTGCTGGGTATGCCAGAACCACTTGGCGGACACTCCGGAATCATCTGCCGGACATGCCGGAACCAGCTCTCAGACACACCAGAACCAAGTGCCGGAGACGCCGGAAGCACCTGCCGAGCATGCCGGAGCCACCTGCTCGACTCGCCAGAAACACCTGCCGGACACGCCAAAATCACCTGCCGGGTTTGCCAGAACCACTTCGGGGACAAGCCGGAATCACGTGAGGGGCATGCCGGCACAGCCTCTCAGACTGAACCTCGTGCCGGACACCACAGAACCACCTGCCGGACAGACCGGAACCACCTGCCGGACACGCCGGAACCACCGGCTCGACCCGCCGGAACGACCGCTGGACATGCAAAATCACCTGCAGGCTACGCCGGAAACACTTGGCGAACACTCCGGAATCACCTGCCGGGCATGCCGGAACCACCTCTCAGATATGCCAGAACCACGTGCCAATGACCCCGGAAGCACGTGCCGAGCACGCCGGAACCACCTGCTCGACTCGCCAGAACCACCTGCCGTACACGCAAAAATCACCTGCCGGCTACGCCACAACCAGTTGGGGAACACTTCGGAATCACCTGCCGGGCTTGCTGGAACCACCTGCCGGTCATGCCAAAATCACCTGCCAACTACGCCAGTACCACTTGGCGGACACTGTGGAAACACCTGTCGGGCCGGCCGGAACCACATCTCAGACGTGCCAGAACCATGTGCATGAGATGCTGGAACCACACCCCGAACAGACGGAAAACACCTGCCAGACCCGTCTGAACAACCTGCCGAGCACGCCGGAGCCACCTACCTGACATGCCCAAATCACCAGCCGGGTATGCCAGAACCACTTGGCGGACACTCCGGAATCATCTGCCGGACATGCCGGAACCAGCTCTCAGACACACCAGAACCACGTGCCGGAGACGCCGGAAGCACCTGCCGAGCATGCCGGAGCCACCTGCTCGACTCGCTAGAAATACCTGCCGGACACGCCAAAATCACCTGCCGGGTACGCCAGAACCACCTGGCGGACACTCCGAAACCACCTGTCGCGCATGCCGGAACCACCTCTCAGACGTGCCGGAAGCACGTGCTGGACACGCCGAAATCTCCTACCGGACAGACTGGAACCACCTGCCGAGCACGCCGGAGCCACCTGTTCGACTCGCTGGAACCACCTGCCGGACAGGCCAATATCAACTGCTGGCTATGCCAGAACCACCTGGGGGACGGTCCGGAATCACCTGCCAGGCATGGCGGAACCACCTCTCAGACGTACCAGAACCACCTGCCGGAGAAGCTGGAAACACGTCCTGGGCAGTCTGGAACCACCTGCCGGCCAAGCCTGAACCACCTGCCAAGCACAACGGAACAACCTGCCAGACACGCCAAAATCACCTGCGTGTTATGCCAGAACCACTTGGAGGACTCTCTGGGATGACCTGCCGGGCATGCCGGAACCACCTCTCAGACGTGCCAGAACCATGTGGCGGACAGTCCGGAATCACCTGTTGGGCATGCGCAACCACCTCTGAGACGTACCAGAACCACATGCCGTGCAGGCTGGAACCACCTACCGGACAGACCGGAATCACCTTTCGGGCATGCCGGAACCACCTGTCAGATGTGCCAGAAACACGTGCCGGAGACGCCGGAAGCACCTCCCGAGCACGTCGCAACCACCTGCTCAACTCGCCTGAACCACCTGCCGGACACCCCAAAGTCAGCTGCCCGCTACACCAGCACCACTTCGGGGACAAGCTGGAATCACGTGAGGGGCATGCCGGCACAGCCTCTCAGACTGAACCTCGTGCCGGACACCACAGAACCATCTGCCGGACAGACCGGAACCACCTGCCGGACACGCCGGAACCACCGGCTCGACCCGCCGGAACGACCGCTGGACATGCAAAATCACCTGCCGGCTACGCCGGAAACACTTGGCGAACACTCCGGAATCACCTGCCGGGCATGCCGGAACCACCTCTCAGATATGCCAGAACCACGTGCCAATGACCCCGGAAGCACCTGCCGGGCACGCCGGAACCACCTGCTCAACTCGCCAGAACCACCTGCCGGACACGCAAAAATCACCTGCCGGCTACGCCACAACCAGTTGGGGAACACTTCGGAATCACCTGCCGGGCTTGCTGGAACCACCTGCCGGTCATGCCAAAATCACCTTCCAACTACGCCAGTACCACTTGGCGGACACTGTGGAAACACCTGTCGGGCCGGCCGGAACCACATCTCAGACGTGCCAGAACCATGTGCATGAGATGCTGGAACCACACCCCGAACAGACGGAAAACACCTGCCAGACGCGTCTGAACAACTTGCCGAGCACGCCGGAGCCACCTACCTGACATGCCCAAATCACCAGCCGGGTATGCCAGAACCACTTGGCGGACACTCCGGAATCATCTGCCGGACATGCCGGAACCAGCTCTCAGACACACCAGAACCACGTGCCGGAGACGCCGGAAGCACCTGCCGAGCATGCCGGAGAAACCTGCTCGACTCGCCAGAAATACCTGCCGGACACGCCAAAATCACCTGCCGGGTACGCCAGAACCACCTGGCGGACACTCCGAAACCACCTGTCGCGCATGCCGGAACCACCTCTCAGACGTGCCGGAAGCACGTGCCGGACACGCCGGAATCACCTACCGGACAGACCGGAACCACCTGCCGAGCACGCCGGAGCCACCTGTTCGACTCGCTGGAACCACCTGCCGGACAGGCCAATATCAACTGCTGGCTATGCCAGAACCACCTGGGGGACGGTCCGGAATCACCTGCCAGCCATGGCGGAACCACCTCTCTGACGTACCAGAACCACCTGCCAGAGAAGCTGGAAACACGTCCTGGACAGTCTGGAACCACCTGCCGGCCAAGCCTGAACCACCTGCCAAGCACAACGGAACAACCTGCCAGACACGCCAAAATCACCTGCGTGTTATGCCAGAACCACTTGGAGGACTCTCTGGGATGACCTGCCGGGCATGCCGGAACCACCTCTCAGACGTGCCAGAACCATGTGGCGGACAGTCCGGAATCACCTGTTGGGCATGCGCAACCACCTCTGAGACGTACCAGAACCACATGCCGTGCAGGCTGGAACCACCTACCGGACAGACCGGAATCACCTTTCGGGCATGCCGGAACCACCTGTCAGATGTGCCAGAACCACGTGCCGGAGACGCCGGAAGCACCTCCCGAGCACGTCGCAACCACCTGCTCAACTCGCCTGAACCACCTGCCGGACACCCCAAAGTCAGCTGCCCGCTACACCAGCACCACTTCGGGGACAAGCTGGAATCACGTGAGGGGCATGCCGGCACAGCCTCTCAGACTGAACCTCGTGCCGGACACCACAGAACCATCTGCCGGACAGACCGGAACCACCTGCCGGACACGCCGGAACCACCGGCTCGACCCGCCGGAACGACCGCTGGACATGCAAAATCACCTGCCGGCTACGCCGGAAACACTTGGCGAACACTCCGGAATCACCTGCCGGGCATGCCGGAACCACCTCTCAGATATGCCAGAACCACGTGCCAATGACCCCGGAAGCACCTGCCGGGCACGCCGGAACCACCTGCTCAACTCGCCAGAACCACCTGCCGGACACGCAAAAATCACCTGCCGGCTACGCCACAACCAGTTGGGGAACACTTCGGAATCACCTGCCGGGCTTGCTGGAACCACCTGCCGGTCATGCCCAAATCACCTTCCAACTACGCCAGTACCACTTGGCGGACACTGTGGAAACACCTGTCGGGCCGGCCGGAACCACATCTCAGACGTGCCAGAACCATGTGCATGAGATGCTGGAACCACACCCCGAACAGACGGAAAACACCTGCCAGACGCGTCTGAACAACTTGCCGAGCACGCCGGAGCCACCTACCTGACATGCCCAAATCACCAGCCGGGTATGCCAGAACCACTTGGCGGACACTCCGGAATCATCTGCCGGACATGCCGGAACCAGCTCTCAGACACACCAGAACCACGTGCCGGAGACGCCGGAAGCACCTGCCGAGCATGCCGGAGAAACCTGCTCGACTCGCCAGAAATACCTGCCGGACACGCCAAAATCACCTGCCGGGTACGCCAGAACCACCTGGCGGACACTCCGAAACCACCTGTCGCGCATGCCGGAACCACCTCTCAGACGTGCCGGAAGCACGTGCCGGACACGCCGGAATCACCTACCGGACAGACCAGAACCACCTGCCGAGCACGCCGGAGCCACCTGTTCGACTCGCTGGAACCACCTGCCGGACAGGCCAATATCAACTGCTGGCTATGCCAGAACCACCTGGGGGACGGTCCGGAATCACCTGCCAGCCATGGCGGAACCACCTCTCTGACGTACCAGAACCACCTGCCAGAGAAGCTGGAAACACGTCCTGGACAGTCTGGAACCACCTGCCGGCCAAGCCTGAACCACCTGCCAAGCACAACGGAACAACGTGCAAGACACCCCAAAATCACCTGCGTGTTATGCCAGAACCACTTGGAGGACTCTCTGGGATGACCTGCCGGGCATGCCGGAACCACCTGTCAGACGTGCCAGAACCATGTGGTGGACAGTCCGGAATCACCTGTTGGGCATGCGCAACCACCTCTGAGACGTACCAGAACCACATGCTGTGCAGGCTGGAACCACCTACCGGACAGACCGGAATCACCTTTCGGGCATGCCGGAACCACCTGTCAGATGTGCCAGAAACACGTGCCGGAGACGCCGGAAGCACCTGCCAAGCACGTTGGAACCACCTGCTCAACTCGCCTGAACCACCTGCCGGACATGCCAAAATCACCTGCCGACTATGCCAGAACCACTTGGCGAACACTCCGGAATCACTTGCCGGGCATGCAGGAACCACCTCTCAGACATGCCAGAACCCCGTGCCAATGACCCCGGAAGCACCAGCCGAGCACGCCGGAACCACATGCTCGACTCGCCAGAACCACCTGCCGATCACGCAAAAATCACCTGCCGGCTACGCCACAACCAGTTGGTGAACACTTTGGAATCACCTGCCAGGCTTGCTGGAACCACCTGCCAGTCATGCCAAAATCACCTGCCAACTACGCCAGAACCGCTTGGCGGACACTGCGGAAACACCTGTCGGGCCGGCTGGGACCACATCTCAGACGTGCCAGAAACGTGTTCATGAGATGCTGGAACCACACCCCGAACAGACGGATACCACCTGCCAGAACCGCCTGAACCACCTGCTGAGCACGCCGGAACCACCTGCTCGACTCACCGGTACCACCTCCCTGACACGCCAAAATCACCTGCTGGGTATGCCAGAACCACTTGGCGGACACTCCGGAACCATCTGCCGGACATGCCGGAACCAGCTCTCAGACACACCGGAACCAAGTGCCGGAGACGCCGGAAGCACCTGCCGAGCCTGCCGGAGCCAACTGCTCGACTCGCCAGAAACACCTGCCGGACACGCCAAAATCACCTGCCGGGTATGCCAGAACCACCTGGCGGACACTACGGAATCACCTGCCGCGCATGCCGGAACCACCTCTCAGACGTGCCGGAAGCACGTGCCAGACACGCCGGAAACACCTACCGGACAGACCGGAACCACCTGCCAAGAACCCCGGAGCCACCTGTTCGACTCGCTGGAACCACCTGCCGGACAGGCCAATATCAACTGCTGGCTATGCCAGAACCACCTGGGGGACAGTCCAGGATCACCTGCCAGCCATGGCGGAACCACCTCTCAGACGTACCAGAACCACCTGCCGGAGAAGCTGGAAAAACGTCCTGGACAGACTGGAACCACGTGACGGCCATGCCTGAACCACCTGCTGAGCACGGCGGAACCACCTGCCGGACACGCCAAAATCACCTGCGGGCTACGCCAGAACCACTTGGACGACTCTCCGAAATGACCTGCCGGGCATGTTGGAACCACCTCTCAGACGTACCAGAAGCACGTGGCGGACAGTCCAGAATCACCTGTTGGGCATACGCAACCACCTCTGACACGTACCAGAACCACGTGCCGTGCACGCCGGAAACACCTACCGGACAGACCAGTATCAACTTTTGGGCATGCCGGAACCACCAGTCAGATGTGCCAGAAACACGTCCCGGAGACGCCGGAAGCACCTGCCGAGCACATCGCAACCACCTGCTCAACTCGCCTGAACCACCTGCCGGACACGCCAAAACCACCTGCCCGCTACACCAGCACCACTTCGGGGACAAGCCGGAATCACGTGAGGGGCATGCCGGCACAGCCTCTCAGACTGAACCTCGTGCCGGACACCACAGAACCACCTGCCGGACAGACCGGAACCACCTGCCGGACACGCCGGAACCACCGGCTCGACCCGCCGGAACGACCGCTGGACATGCAAAATCACCTGCCGGCTACGCCGGAAACACTTGGCGAACACTCCGGAATCACCTGCCGGGCATGCCGGAACCACCTCTCAGATATGCCAGAACCACGTGCCAATGACCCCGGAAGAACCTGCCGAGCACGCCGGAACCACATGCTCGACTCGCCAGAACCACCTGCCGGACACGCAAAAATCACCTGCCGGCTACGCCACAACCAGTTGGGGAACACTTCGGAATCACCTGCCAGGCTTGCTGGAACCACCTGCCGGTCATGCCAAAATCACCTTCCAACTACGCCAGTACCACTTGGCGGACACTGTGGAAACACCTGTCGGGCCGGCCGGAACCACATCTCAGACGTGCCAGAACCATGTGCATGAGATGCTGGAACCACACCCCGAACAGACGGAAAACACCTGCCAGACCCGTCTGAACAACCTGCCGAGCACGCCGGAGCACCCGCTCGACTCGCCGGAACCACCTACCTGACATGCCCAAATCACCAGCCGGGTATGCCAGAACCACTTGGCGGACACTCCGGAATCATCTGCCGGACATGCCGGAACCAGCTCTCAGACACACCAGAACCACGTGCCGGAGACGCCGGAAGCACCTGCCGAGCATGCCGGAGACACCTGCTCGACTCGCCAGAAACACCTGCCGGACACGCCAAAATCACCTGCCGGGTACGCCAGAACCACCTGGCGGACACTCCGAAACCACCTGCCGCGCATGCCGGAACCACCTCTCAGACGTGCCGGAAGCACGTGCCGGACACGCCGGAATCACCTACCGGACAGACCGGAACCACCTGCCGAGCACGCCGGAGCCACCTGTTCGACTCGCTGGAACCACCTGCCGGACAGGCCAATATCAACTGCTGGCTATGCCAGAACCACCAGGCGGACGGTCCGGAATCACCTGCCAGCCATGGCGGAACCACCTCTCAGACGTACCAGAACCACCTGCCGGAGAAGCTGGAAACACGTCCTGGACAGTCTGGAACCACCTGCCGGCCAAGCCTGAACCACCTGCCAAGCACCACGGAACAACCTGCCAGACACGCCAAAATCACCTGCGTGTTATGCCAGAACCACTTGGAGGACTCTCTGGGATGACCTGCCGGGCATGCCGGAACCACCTGTCAGACGTGCCAGAACCATGTGGCGGACAGTCCGGAATCACCTGTTGGGCATGCGCAACCACCTCTGAGACGTACCAGAACCACATGCCGTGCAGGCCGGAACCACCTACCGGACAGACCGGAATCACCTTTCGGGCATGCCGGAACCACCTGTCAGATGTGCCAGAAACACGTGCCGGAGACGCCGGAAGCACCTGCCAAGCACGTTGGAACCACCTGCTCAACTCGCCTGAACCACATGCCGGACATGCCAAAATCACCTGCCGACTATGCCAGAACCACTTGGCGAACACTCCGGAATCACTTGCCGGGCATGCAGGAACCACCTCTCAGACATGCCAGAACCCCGTGCCAATGACCCCGGAAGCACCAGCCGAGCACGCCGGAACCACCTGCTCGACTCGCCAGAACCACCTGCCGATCACGCAAAAATCACCTGCCGGCTACGCCACAACCAGTTGGTGAACACTTTGGAATCACCTGCCAGGCTTGCTGGAACCACCTGCCAGTCATGCCAAAATCACCTGCCAACTACGCCAGAACCGCTTGGCGGACACTGCGGAAACACCTGTCGGGCCGGCTGGAACCACATCTCAGACGTGCCAGAAACGTGTTCATGAGATGCTGGAACCACACCCCGAACAGACGGATACCACCTGCCAGAACCGCCTGAACCACCTGCTGAGCACGCCGGAACCACCTGCTCGACTCACCGGTACCACCTCCCTGACACGCCAAAATCACCTGCTGGGTATGCCAGAACCACTTGGCGGACACTCCGGAATCATCTGCCGGACATGCCGGAACCAGCTCTCAGACACACCAGAACCAAGTGCCGGAGACGCCGGAAGCACCTGCTGAGCATGCCGGAGCCACCTGCTCGACTCGCCAGAAACACCTGCCGGACACGCCAAAATCACCTGCCGGGTTTGCCAGAACCACTTCGGGGACAAGCCGGAATCACGTGAGGGGCATGCCGGCACAGCCTCTCAGACTGAACCTCGTGCCGGACACCACAGAACCACCTGCCGGACAGACCGGAACCACCTGCCGGACACGCCGGAACCACCGGCTCGACCCGCCGGAACGACCGCTGGACACGCAAAATCACCTGCCGGCTACGCCGGAAACACTTGGCGAACACTCCGGAATCACCTGCCGGGCATGCCGGAACCACCTCTCAGATATGCCAGAACCACGTGCCAATGACCCCGGAAGCACGTGCCGAGCACGCCGGAACCACCTGCTCGACTCGCCAGAACCACCTGCCGTACACGCAAAAATCACCTGCCGGCTACGCCACAACCAGTTGGGGAACACTTCGGAATCACCTGCCGGGCTTGCTGGAACCACCTGCCGGTCATGCCAAAATCACCTGCCAACTACGCCAGTACCACTTGGCGGACACTGTGGAAACACCTGTCGGGCCGGCCGGAACCACATCTCAGACGTGCCAGAACCATGTGCATGAGATGCTGGAACCACACCCCGAACAGACGGAAAACACCTGCCAGACCCGTCTGAACAACCTGCCGAGCACGCCGGAGCACCCGCTCGACTCGCCTGAACCACCTACCTGACATGCCGAAATCACCAGCCGGGTATGCCAGAACCACTTGGCGGACACTCCGGAATCATCTGCCGGACATGCCGGAACCAGCTCTCAGACACACCAGAACCACGTGCCGGAGACGCCAGAAGCACCTGCCGAGCATGCCGGAGCCACCTGCTCGACTCGCCAGAAATACCTGCCGGACACGCCAAAATCACCTGCCGGGTACGCCAGAACCACCTGGCGGACACTCCGAAATCACCTTTCGCGCATGTCGGAACCACCTCTCACACGTGCCGGAAGCACGTTCTGGACACGCCGGAATCACCTACCGGACAGACCGGAACCACCTGCCGAGCACGCCGGAGCCACCTGTTCGACTCGCTGGAACCACCTGCCGGACAGGCCAATATCAACTGCTGGCTATGCCAGAACCACCTGGGGGACGGTCCGGAATCACCTGCCAGCCATGGCGGAACCACCTCTCAGACCTACCAGAACCACCTGCCGGAGAAGCTGGAAACACGTCCTGGACAGTCTGGAACCACCTGCCGGCCAAGCCTGAACCACCTGCCAAGCACCACGGAACAACCTGCCAGACACGCCAAAATCACCTGCGTGTTATGCCAGAACCACTTGGAGGACTCTCTGGGATGACCTGCCGGGCATGCCGGAACCACCTGTCAGACGTGCCAGAACCATGTGGCAGACAGTCCGGAATCACCTGTTGGGCATGCGCAACCACCTCTGAGACGTACCAGAACCACATGCCGTGCAGGCCGGAACCACCTACCGGACAGACCGGAATCACCTTTCGGGCATGCCGGAACCACCTGTCAGATGTGCCAGAAACACGTGCCGGAGACGCCGGAAGCACCTGCCAAGCACGTTGGAACCACCTGCTCAACTCGCCTGAACCACATGCCGGACATGCCAAAATCACCTGCCGACTATGCCAGAACCACTTGGCGAACACTCCGGAATCACTTGCCGGGCATGCAGGAACCACCTCTCAGACATGCCAGAACCCCGTGCCAATGACCCCGGAAGCACCAGCCGAGCACGCCGGAACCACCTGCTCGACTCGCCAGAACCACCTGCCGATCACGCAAAAATCACCTGCCGGCTACGCCACAACCAGTTGGTGAACACTTTGGAATCACCTGCCAGGCTTGCTGGAACCACCTGCCAGTCATGCCAAAATCACCTGCCAACTACGCCAGAACCGCTTGGCGGACACTGCGGAAACACCTGTCGGGCCGGCTGGAACCACATCTCAGACGTGCCAGAAACGTGTTCATGAGATGCTGGAACCACACCCCGAACAGACGGATACCACCTGCCAGAACCGCCTGAACCACCTGCTGAGCACGCCGGAACCACCTGCTCGACTCACCGGTACCACCTCCCTGACACGCCAAAACCACCTGCTGGGTATGCCAGAACCACTTGGCGGACACTCCGGAATCATCTGCCGGACATGCCGGAACCAGCTCTCAGACACACCAGAACCAAGTGCCGGAGACACCGGAAGCACCTGCCGAGCATGCCGGAGCCACCTGCTCGACTCGCCAGAAACACCTGCCGGACACGCCAAAATCACCTGCCGGGTTTGCCAGAACCACTTCGGGGACAAGCCGGAATCACGTGAGGGGCATGCCGGCACAGCCTCTCAGACTGAACCTCGTGCCGGACACCACAGAACCACCTGCCGGACAGACCGGAACCACCTGCCGGACACGCCGGAACCACCGGCTCGACCCGCCGGAACGACCGCTGGACACGCAAAATCACCTGCCGGCTACGCCGGAAACACTTGGCGAACACTCCGGAATCACCTGCCGGGCATGCCGGAACCACCTCTCAGATATGCCAGAACCACGTGCCAATGACCCCGGAAGCACGTGCCGAGCACGCCGGAACCACCTGCTCGACTCGCCAGAACCACCTGCCGTACACGCAAAAATCACCTGCCGGCTACGCCACAACCAGTTGGGGAACACTTCGGAATCACCTGCCGGGCTTGCTGGAACCACCTGCCGGTCATGCCAAAATCACCTGCCAACTACGCCAGTACCACTTGGCGGACACTGTGGAAACACCTGTCGGGCCGGCCGGAACCACATCTCAGACATGCCAGAACCATGTGCATGAGATGCTGGAACCACACCCCGAACAGACGGAAAACACCTGCCAGACCCGTCTGAACAACCTGCCGAGCACGCCGGAGCCACCTACCTGACATGCCCAAATCACCAGCCGGGTATGCCAGAACCACTTGGCGGACACTCCGGAATCATCTGCCGGACATGCCGGAACCAGCTCTCAGACACACCAGAACCACGTGCCGGAGACGCCGGAAGCACCTGCCGAGCATGCCGGAGCCACCTGCTCGACTCGCTAGAAATACCTGCCATACACGCCAAAATCACCTGCCGGGTACGCCAGAACCACCTGGCGGACACTCCGAAACCACCTGTCGCGCATGCCGGAACCACCTCTCAGACGTGCCGGAAGCACGTGCTGGACACGCCGAAATCTCCTACCGGACAGACTGGAACCACCTGCCGAGCACGCCGGAGCCACCTGTTCGACTCGCTGGAACCACCTGCCGGACAGGCCAATATCAACTGCTGGCTATGCCAGAACCACCTGGGGGACGGTCCGGAATCACCTGCCAGGCATGGCGGAACCACCTCTCAGACGTACCAGAACCACCTGCCGGAGAAGCTGGAAACACGTCCTGGGCAGTCTGGAACCACCTGCCGGCCAAGCCTGAACCACCTGCCAAGCACAACGGAACAACCTGCCAGACATGCCAAAATCACCTGCGTGTTATGCCAGAACCACTTGGAGGACTCTCTGGGATGACCTGCCGGGCATGCCGGAACCACCTCTCAGACGTGCCAGAACCATGTGGCGGACAGTCCGGAATCACCTGTTGGGCATGCGCAACCCCCTCTGAGACGTACCAGAACCACATGCCGTGCAGGCTGGAACCACCTACCGGACAGACCGGAATCACCTTTCGGGCATGCCGGAACCACCTGTCAGATGTGCCAGAAACACGTGCCGGAGACGCCGGAAGCACCTCCCGAGCACGTCGCAACCACCTGCTCAACTCGCCTGAACCACCTGCCGGACACCCCAAAGTCAGCTGCCCGCTACACCAGCACCACTTCGGGGACAAGCCGGAATCACGTGAGGGGCATGCCGGCACAGCCTCTCAGACTGAACCTCGTGCCGGACACCACAGAACCATCTGCCGGACAGACCGGAACCACCTGCCGGACACGCCGGAACCACCGGCTCGACCCGCCGGAACGACCGCTGGACATGCAAAATCACCTGCCGGCTACGCCGGAAACACTTGGCGAACACTCCGGAATCACCTGCCGGGCATGCCGGAACCACCTCTCAGATATGCCAGAACCACGTGCCAATGACCCCGGAAGCACCTGCCGGGCACGCCGGAACCACCTGCTCAACTCGCCAGAACCACCTGCCGGACACGCAAAAATCACCTGCCGGCTACGCCACAACCAGTTGGGGAACACTTCGGAATCACCTGCCGGGCTTGCTGGAACCACCTGCCGGTCATGCCAAAATCACCTGCCAACTACGCCAGTACCACTTGGCGGACACTGTGGAAACACCTGTCGGGCCGGCCGGAACCACATCTCAGACGTGCCAGAACCATGTGCATGAGATGCTGGAACCACACCCCGAACAGACGGAAAACACCTGCCAGACGCGTCTGAACAACTTGCCGAGCACGCCGGAGCCACCTACCTGACATGCCCAAATCACCAGCCGGGTATGCCAGAACCACTTGGCGGACACTCCGGAATCATCTGCCGGACATGCCGGAACCAGCTCTCAGACACACCAGAACCACGTGCCGGAGACGCCGGAAGCACCTGCCGAGCATGCCGGAGAAACCTGCTCGACTCGCCAGAAATACCTGCCGGACACGCCAAAATCACCTGCCGGGTACGCCAGAACCACCTGGCGGACACTCCGAAACCACCTGTCGCGCATGCCGGAACCACCTCTCAGACGTGCCGGAAGCACGTGCCGGACACGCCGGAATCTCCTCCCGGACAGACCGGAACCACCTGCCGAGCACGCCGGAGCCACCTGTTCGACTCGCTGGAACCACCTGCCGGACAGGCCAATATCAACTGCTGGCTATGCCAGAACCACATGGGGGACGGTCCGGAATCACCTGCCAGGCATGGCGGAACCACCTCTCAGACGTACCAGAACCACCTGCCGGAGAAGCTGGAAACACGTCCTGGACAGTCTGGAACCACCTGCCGGCCAAGCCTGAACCACCTGCCAAGCACAACGGAACAACCTGCCAGACACGCCAAAATCACCTGCGTGTTATGCCAGAACCACTTGGAGGACTCTCTGGGATGACCTGCCGGGCATGCCAGAACCACCTGTCAGACGTGCCAGAACCATGTGGCAGACAGTCCGGAATCACCTGTTGGGCATGCGCAACAACCTCTGAGACGTACCAGAACCACATGCCGTGCAGGCCGGAACCACCTACCGGACAGACCGGAATCACCTTTCGGGCATGCCGGAACCACCTGTCAGATGTGCCAGAAACACGTGCCGGAGACGCCGGAAGCACCTGCCAAGCACGTTGGAACCACCTGCTCAACTCGCCTGAACCACATGCCGGACATGCCAAAATCACCTGCCGACTATGCCAGAACCACTTGGCGAACACTCCGGAATCACTTGCCGGGCATGCAGGAACCACCTCTCAGACATGCCAGAACCCCGTGCCAATGACCCCGGAAGCACCAGCCGAGCACGCCGGAACCACCTGCTCGACTCGCCAGAACCACCTGCCGATCACGCAAAAATCACCTGCCGGCTACGCCACAACCAGTTGGTGAACACTTTGGAATCACCTGCCAGGCTTGCTGGAACCACCTGCCAGTCATGCCAAAATCACCTGCCAACTACGCCAGAACCGCTTGGCGGACACTGCGGAAACACCTGTCGGGCCGGCTGGAACCACATCTCAGACGTGCCAGAAATGTGTTCATGAGATGCTGGAACCACACCCCGAACAGACGGATACCACCTGCCAGAACCGCCTGAACCACCTGCTGAGCACGCCGGAACCACCTGCTCGACTCACCGGTACCACCTCCCTGACACGCCAAAATCACCTGCTGGGTATGCCAGAACCACTTGGCGGACACTCCGGAATCATCTGCCGGACATGCCGGAACCAGCTCTCAGACACACCAGAACCAAGTGCCGGAGACGCCGGAAGCACCTGCCGAGCATGCCGGAGCCACCTGCTCGACTCGCCAGAAACACCTGCCGGACACGCCAAAATCACCTGCCGGGTTTGCCAGAACCACTTCGGGGACAAGCCGGAATCACGTGAGGGGCATGCCGGCACAGCCTCTCAGACTGAACCTCGTGCCGGACACCACAGAACCACCTGCCGGACAGACCGGAACCACCTGCCGGACACGCCGGAACCACCGGCTCGACCCGCCGGAACGACCGCTGGACATGCAAAATCACCTGCCGGCTACGCCGGAAACACTTGGCGAACACTCCGGAATCACCTGCCGGGCATGCCGGAACCACCTCTCAGATATGCCAGAACCACGTGCCAATGACCCCGGAAGCACGTGCCGAGCACGCCGGAACCACCTGCTCGACTCGCCAGAACCACCTGCCGTACACGCAAAAATCACCTGCCGGCTACGCCACAACCAGTTGGGGAACACTTCGGAATCACCTGCCGGGCTTGCTGGAACCACCTGCCGGTCATGCCAAAATCACCTGCCAACTACGCCAGTACCACTTGGCGGACACTGTGGAAACACCTGTCGGGCCGGCCGGAACCACATCTCAGACGTGCCAGAACCATGTGCATGAGATGCTGGAACCACACCCCGAACAGACGGAAAACACCTGCCAGACCCGTCTGAACAACCTGCCGAGCACGCCGGAGCCACCTACCTGACATGCCCAAATCACCAGCCGGGTATGCCAGAACCACTTGGCGGACACTCCGGAATCATCTGCCGGACATGCCGGAACCAGCTCTCAGACACACCAGAACCACGTGCCGGAGACGCCGGAAGCACCTGCCGAGCATGCCGGAGCCACCTGCTCGACTCGCTAGAAATACCTGCCGGACACGCCAAAATCACCTGCCGGGTACGCCAGAACCACCTGGCGGACACTCCGAAACCACCTGTCGCGCATGCCGGAACCACCTCTCAGACGTGCCGGAAGCACGTGCTGGACACGCCGAAATCTCCTACCGGACAGACTGGAACCACCTGCCGAGCACGCCGGAGCCACCTGTTCGACTCGCTGGAACCACCTGCCGGACAGGCCAATATCAACTGCTGGCTATGCCAGAACCACCTGGGGGACGGTCCGGAATCACCTGCCAGGCATGGCGGAACCACCTCTCAGACGTACCAGAACCACCTGCCGGAGAAGCTGGAAACACGTCCTGGGCAGTCTGGAACCACCTGCCGGCCAAGCCTGAACCACCTGCCAAGCACAACGGAACAACCTGCCAGACACGCCAAAATCACCTGCGTGTTATGCCAGAACCACTTGGAGGACTCTCTGGGATGACCTGCCGGGCATGCCGGAACCACCTCTCAGACGTGCCAGAACCATGTGGCGGACAGTCCGGAATCACCTGTTGGGCATGCGCAACCACCTCTGAGACGTACCAGAACCACATGCCGTGCAGGCTGGAACCACCTACCGGACAGACCGGAATCACCTTTCGGGCATGCCGGAACCACCTGTCAGATGTGCCAGAAACACGTGCCGGAGACGCCGGAAGCACCTCCCGAGCACGTCGCAACCACCTGCTCAACTCGCCTGAACCACCTGCCGGACACCCCAAAGTCAGCTGCCCGCTACACCAGCACCACTTCGGGGACAAGCCGGAATCACGTGAGGGGCATGCCGGCACAGCCTCTCAGACTGAACCTCGTGCCGGACACCACAGAACCATCTGCCGGACAGACCGGAACCACCTGCCGGACACGCCGGAACCACCGGCTCGACCCGCCGGAACGACCGCTGGACACGCAAAATCACCTGCCGGCTACGCCGGAAACACTTGGCGAACACTCCGGAATCACCTGCCGGGCATGCCGGAACCACCTCTCAGATATGCCAGAACCACGTGCCAATGACCCCGGAAGCACCTGCCGGGCACGCCGGAACCACCTGCTCAACTCGCCAGAACCACCTGCCGGACACGCAAAAATCACCTGCCGGCTACGCCACAACCAGTTGGGGAACACTTCGGAATCACCTGCCGGGCTTGCTGGAACCACCTGCCGGTCATGCCAAAATCACCTTCCAACTACGCCAGTACCACTTGGCGGACACTGTGGAAACACCTGTCGGGCCGGCCGGAACCACATCTCAGACGTGCCAGAACCATGTGCATGAGATGCTGGAACCACACCCCGAACAGACGGAAAACACCTGCCAGACGCGTCTGAACAACTTGCCGAGCACGCCGGAGCCACCTACCTGACATGCCCAAATCACCAGCCGGGTATGCCAGAACCACTTGGCGGACACTCCGGAATCATCTGCCGGACATGCCGGAACCAGCTCTCAGACACACCAGAACCACGTGCCGGAGACGCCGGAAGCACCTGCCGAGCATGCCGGAGAAACCTGCTCGACTCGCCAGAAATACCTGCCGGACACGCCAAAATCACCTGCCGGGTACGCCAGAACCACCTGGCGGACACTCCGAAACCACCTGTCGCGCATGCCGGAACCACCTCTCAGACGTGCCGGAAGCACGTGCCGGACACGCCGGAATCTCCTCCCGGACAGACCGGAACCACCTGCCGAGCACGCCGGAGCCACCTGTTCGACTCGCTGGAACCACCTGCCGGACAGGCCAATATCAACTGCTGGCTATGCCAGAACCACATGGGGGACGGTCCGGAATCACCTGCCAGGCATGGCGGAACCACCTCTCAGACGTACCAGAACCACCTGCCGGAGAAGCTGGAAACACGTCCTGGACAGTCTGGAACCACCTGCCGGCCAAGCCTGAACCACCTGCCAAGCACAACGGAACAACCTGCCAGACACGCCAAAATCACCTGCGTGTTATGCCAGAACCACTTGGAGGACTCTCTGGGATGACCTGCCGGGCATGCCAGAACCACCTGTCAGACGTGCCAGAACCATGTGGCAGACAGTCCGGAATCACCTGTTGGGCATGCGCAACAACCTCTGAGACGTACCAGAACCACATGCCGTGCAGGCCGGAACCACCTACCGGACAGACCGGAATCACCTTTCGGGCATGCCGGAACCACCTGTCAGATGTGCCAGAAACACGTGCCGGAGACGCCGGAAGCACCTGCCAAGCACGTTGGAACCACCTGCTCAACTCGCCTGAACCACATGCCGGACATGCCAAAATCACCTGCCGACTATGCCAGAACCACTTGGCGAACACTCCGGAATCACTTGCCGGGCATGCAGGAACCACCTCTCAGACATGCCAGAACCCCGTGCCAATGACCCCGGAAGCACCAGCCGAGCACGCCGGAACCACCTGCTCGACTCGCCAGAACCACCTGCCGATCACGCAAAAATCACCTGCCGGCTACGCCACAACCAGTTGGTGAACACTTTGGAATCACCTGCCAGGCTTGCTGGAACCACCTGCCAGTCATGCCAAAATCACCTGCCAACTACGCCAGAACCGCTTGGCGGACACTGCGGAAACACCTGTCGGGCCGGCTGGAACCACATCTCAGACGTGCCAGAAATGTGTTCATGAGATGCTGGAACCACACCCCGAACAGACGGATACCACCTGCCAGAACCGCCTGAACCACCTGCTGAGCACGCCGGAACCACCTGCTCGACTCACCGGTACCACCTCCCTGACACGCCAAAATCACCTGCTGGGTATGCCAGAACCACTTGGCGGACACTCCGGAATCATCTGCCGGACATGCCGGAACCAGCTCTCAGACACACCAGAACCAAGTGCCGGAGACGCCGGAAGCACCTGCCGAGCATGCCGGAGCCACCTGCTCGACTCGCCAGAAACACCTGCCGGACACGCCAAAATCACCTGCCGGGTTTGCCAGAACCACTTCGGGGACAAGCCGGAATCACGTGAGGGGCATGCCGGCACAGCCTCTCAGACTGAACCTCGTGCCGGACACCACAGAACCACCTGCCGGACAGACCGGAACCACCTGCCGGACACGCCGGAACCACCGGCTCGACCCGCCGGAACGACCGCTGGACATGCAAAATCACCTGCCGGCTACGCCGGAAACACTTGGCGAACACTCCGGAATCACCTGCCGGGCATGCCGGAACCACCTCTCAGATATGCCAGAACCACGTGCCAATGACCCCGGAAGCACGTGCCGAGCACGCCGGAACCACCTGCTCGACTCGCCAGAACCACCTGCCGTACACGCAAAAATCACCTGCCGGCTACGCCACAACCAGTTGGGGAACACTTCGGAATCACCTGCCGGGCTTGCTGGAACCACCTGCCGGTCATGCCAAAATCACCTGCCAACTACGCCAGTACCACTTGGCGGACACTGTGGAAACACCTGTCGGGCCGGCCGGAACCACATCTCAGACGTGCCAGAACCATGTGCATGAGATGCTGGAACCACACCCCGAACAGACGGAAAACACCTGCCAGACCCGTCTGAACAACCTGCCGAGCACGCCGGAGCCACCTACCTGACATGCCCAAATCACCAGCCGGGTATGCCAGAACCACTTGGCGGACACTCCGGAATCATCTGCCGGACATGCCGGAACCAGCTCTCAGACACACCAGAACCACGTGCCGGAGACGCCGGAAGCACCTGCCGAGCATGCCGGAGCCACCTGCTCGACTCGCTAGAAATACCTGCCGGACACGCCAAAATCACCTGCCGGGTACGCCAGAACCACCTGGCGGACACTCCGAAACCACCTGTCGCGCATGCCGGAACCACCTCTCAGACGTGCCGGAAGCACGTGCTGGACACGCCGAAATCTCCTACCGGACAGACTGGAACCACCTGCCGAGCACGCCGGAGCCACCTGTTCGACTCGCTGGAACCACCTGCCGGACAGGCCAATATCAACTGCTGGCTATGCCAGAACCACCTGGGGGACGGTCCGGAATCACCTGCCAGGCATGGCGGAACCACCTCTCAGACGTACCAGAACCACCTGCCGGAGAAGCTGGAAACACGTCCTGGGCAGTCTGGAACCACCTGCCGGCCAAGCCTGAACCACCTGCCAAGCACAACGGAACAACCTGCCAGACACGCCAAAATCACCTGCGTGTTATGCCAGAACCACTTGGAGGACTCTCTGGGATGACCTGCCGGGCATGCCGGAACCACCTCTCAGACGTGCCAGAACCATGTGGCGGACAGTCCGGAATCACCTGTTGGGCATGCGCAACCACCTCTGAGACGTACCAGAACCACATGCCGTGCAGGCTGGAACCACCTACCGGACAGACCGGAATCACCTTTCGGGCATGCCGGAACCACCTGTCAGATGTGCCAGAAACACGTGCCGGAGACGCCGGAAGCACCTCCCGAGCACGTCGCAACCACCTGCTCAACTCGCCTGAACCACCTGCCGGACACCCCAAAGTCAGCTGCCCGCTACACCAGCACCACTTCGGGGACAAGCTGGAATCACGTGAGGGGCATGCCGGCACAGCCTCTCAGACTGAACCTCGTGCCGGACACCACAGAACCATCTGCCGGACAGACCGGAACCACCTGCCGGACACGCCGGAACCACCGGCTCGACCCGCCGGAACGACCGCTGGACATGCAAAATCACCTGCCGGCTACGCCGGAAACACTTGGCGAACACTCCGGAATCACCTGCCGGGCATGCCGGAACCACCTCTCAGATATGCCAGAACCACGTGCCAATGACCCCGGAAGCACCTGCCGGGCACGCCGGAACCACCTGCTCAACTCGCCAGAACCACCTGCCGGACACGCAAAAATCACCTGCCGGCTACGCCACAACCAGTTGGGGAACACTTCGGAATCACCTGCCGGGCTTGCTGGAACCACCTGCCGGTCATGCCCAAATCACCTTCCAACTACGCCAGTACCACTTGGCGGACACTGTGGAAACACCTGTCGGGCCGGCCGGAACCACATCTCAGACGTGCCAGAACCATGTGCATGAGATGCTGGAACCACACCCCGAACAGACGGATACCACCTGCCAGACCCGCCTGAACCACATGCCGAGCACGCTGGAACCACCTGCTCGACTCACCGGTACCACCTCCCTGACACGCCAAAATCACCTGCTGGGTATGCCAGAACCACTTGGCGGACACTCCGGAATCATCTTCTGGACATGCCGGAACCAGCTCTCAGACACACCAGAACCACGTGCCGGAGACGCCGGAAGCACCTGCCGAGCATGCCGGAGCCACCTGCTCGACTCGCCAGAAACACCTGCCGGACACACCAAAATCACCTCCCGGGTACGCCAGAACCACCTGGCGGAAACTCCGAAACCACCTGTCGCGCATGCCGGAACCACCTCTCTGACGTGCCGGAAGCACGTGCCGGACACACCGGAATCTCCTACCGGACAGACCAGAACCACCTGCCGAGCACGCCGGAGCCACCTGTTGGACTCGCTGGAACCACCTGCCGGACAGGCCAATATCAACTGCTGGCTATGCCAGAACCACCTGGGGGACAGTCCGGGATCACCTGCCAGCCATGGCGGAACCACCTCTCAGACGTACCAGAACCACCTGCCGGAGAAGCTGGAAACACGTCCTGGACAGACTGGAACCACGTGACGGCCATGCCTGAACCACCTGCCGAGCACGGCGGAACCACCTGCCGGACACGCCAAAATCACCTGCGGGCTACGCCAGAACCACTTGGACGACTCTCCGAAATGACCTGCCGGGCATGTTGGAACCACCTCTCAGACGTGCCAGAAGCACGTGGCGGACAGTCCGGAATCACCTGTTGGGCTTACGCAACCACCTCTGACACGTACCAGAAACACGTGCCGTGCACGCCGGAACCACCTACCGGACAGACCGGAATCAACATTTGGGCTTGCCGGAACCACCAGTCAGATGTGCCAGAAACACGTGCCGGAGACGCCGGAATCACCTGCCGAGCACGTCGCAACCACCTGCTCAACTCGCCTGAACCACCTGCCGGACACGCCAAAGTCAGCTGCCCGCTACACCAGCACCACTTCGGGGACAAGCCGGAATCACGTGAGTGGCATGCCGGAACAGCCTCTCAGACTGAACCTCGTGCCGGACACCACAGAACCACCTGCCGGACAGACCGGAACCACCTGCCGGACACGCCGGAACCACCGGCTCGACCCGCCGGAACGACAGCTGGACATGCAAAATCACCTGCCGGCTACGCCGGAAACACTTGGCGAACACTCCGGAATCACCTGCCGGGCATGCCGGAACCACCTCTCAGATATGCCAGAACCACGTGCCAATGACCCCGGAAGCACCAGCCGAGCACACCGGAACCACCTGCTCGACTCCCCAGAACCACCTGCCGGACACGCAAAAATCACCTGCCGGCTACGCCACAACCAGTTGGGGAACACTTCGGAATCACCTGCCGGGCTTGCTGGAACCACCTGCCGGTCATGCCAAAATCACCTGCCAACTACGCCAGTACCACTTGGCGGACACTGTGGAAACACCTGTCGGGCCGGCCGGAACCACATCTCAGACGTGCCAGAACCATGTGCAAGAGATGCAGGAACCACACCCCGAACAGACGGAAAACACCGGCCAGACCCGTCTGAACAACCTGCCGAGCAAGCCGGAGCCACCTGCTCGACTCGCCAGAACCACCTACCTGACATGCCCAAATCACCAACCGGGTATGCCAGAACCACTTGGCGGACACTCCGGAATCATCTGCCGGACATGCCGGAACCAGCTCTCAGACACACCAGAACCACGTGCCGGAGCCGCCGGAAGCACCTGCCGAGGATTCCGGAGCCACCTGCTCGACTAGCCCGAACCACATTCCGGACACGCCAAAATCACCTGCCGGGTACGCCAGAACCACCTGGCCGACACTCCAAAATCACCTGTCGCGCATGCCGGAACCACCTCTCAGACGTGCCAGAAGCAGGTGCCGGACACGCCGGAATCACCTACCGGACAGACCGGAACCACCTGCCGAGCACGCCGGAGCCACCTGTTCGACTCGCTGGAACCACCTGCCGGACAGGCCAATATCAACTGCTGGCTATGCCAGAACCACCTGGGGGACGGTCCGGAATCGCCTGCCAGCCATGGCGGAACCACCTCTCAGACGTACCAGAACCACCTGCCGGAGAATCTGGAAACACGTCCTGGACAGACTGGAACCACGTGACGGCCATGCCTGAACCACCTGCCGAGCACGGCGGAACCACCTGCCGGACACGCCAAAATCACCTGCGGGCTACGCCAGAACCACTTGGACGACTCTCCGAAATGACCTGCCGGGCATGTTGGAACCACCTCTCAGACGTGCCAGAAGCACGTGGCGGACAGTCCGGAATCACCTGTTGGGCATACGCAACCACCTCTGACACGTACCAGAACCACGTGCCGTGCACGCCGGAACCACCTACCGGACAGACCGGAATCAACTTTTGGGCATGCCGGAACCACCAGTCAGATGTGCCAGAAACACGTGCCGGAGACGCCGGAAGCACCTGCCGAGCACGTCGCAACCACCTGCTCAACTCGCCTGAACCACCTGCCGGACACGCCAAAATCACCTGCCCGCTACACCAGCACCACTTCGGGGACAAGCCGGAATCACGTGAGGGGCATGCCGGCACAGCCTCTCAGACTGAACCTCGTGCCAGACACCACAGAACCACCTGCCGGACAGACCGGAACCACCTGCCGGACACGCCGGAACCACCGGCTCGACCTGCCGGAACGACAGCTGGACATGCAAAATCACCAGCCGGCTACGCCGGAAACACTTGGCGAACACTCCGGAATCACCTGCCGGGCATGCCGGAACCACCTCTCAGATATGCCAGAACCACGTGCCAATGACCCCGGAAGCACCAGCCGAGCACACCGGAACCACCTGCTCGACTCCCCAGAACCACCTGCCGGACACGCAAAAATCACCTGCCGGCTACGCCACAACCAGTTGGGGAACACTTCGGAATCACCTGCCGGGCTTGCTGGAACCACCTGCCGGTCATGCCAAAATCACCTGCCAACTACGCCAGTACCACTTGGCGGACACTGTGGAAACACCTGTCGGGCCGGCCGGAACCACATCTCAGACGTGCCAGAACCATGTGCAAGAGATGCAGGAACCACACCCCGAACAGACGGAAAACACCGGCCAGACCCGTCTGAACAACCTGCCGAGCAAGCCGGAGCCACCTGCTCGACTCGCCAGAACCACCTACCTGACATGCCCAAATCACCAACCGGGTATGCCAGAACCACTTGGCGGACACTCCGGAATCATCTGCCGGACATGCCGGAACCAGCTCTCAGACACACCAGAACCACGTGCCGGAGCCGCCGGAAGCACCTGCCGAGGATTCCGGAGCCACCTGCTCGACTAGCCCGAACCACATTCCGGACACGCCAAAATCACCTGCCGGGTACGCCAGAACCACCTGGCCAACACTCCAAAATCACCTGTCGCGCATGCCGGAACCACCTCTCAGACGTGCCAGAAGCAGGTGCCGGACACGCCGGAATCACCTACCGGACAGACCGGAACCACCTGCCGAGCACGCCGGAGCCACCTGTTCGACTCGCTGGAACCACCTGCCGGACAGGCCAATATCAACTGCTGGCTATGCCAGAACCACCTGGGGGACGGTCCGGAATCGCCTGCCAGCCATGGCGGAACCACCTCTCAGACGTACCAGAACCACCTGCCGGAGAATCTGGGAACACGTCCTGGACAGACTGGAACCACGTGACGGCCATGCCTGAACCACCTGCCGAGCACGGCGGAACCACCTGCTGGACACGCCAAAATCACCTGCGGGCTACGCCAGAACCACTTGGACGACTCTCCGAAATGACCTGCCGGGCATGTTGGAACCACCTCTCAGACGTACCAGAAGCACGTGGCGGACAGTCCGGAATCACCTGTTGGGCATACGCAACCACCTCTGACACGTACCAGAACCACGTACCGTGCACGCCGGAACCACCTACCGGACAGACCGGAATCAACTTTTGGGCATGCCGGAACCACCAGTCAGATGTGCCAGAAACACGTGCCGGAGACGCCGGAAGCACCTGCCGAGCACGTCGCAACCACCTGCTCAACTCGCCTGAACCACCTGCCGGACACGCCAAAATCACCTGCCAACTACGCCAGTACCACTTGGCGGACACTGTGGAAACACCTGTCGGGCCGGCCGGAACCACATCCCAGACGTGCCAGAAAAATGTGCATGAGATGCTGGAACCACACCCCGAAAAGACGGAAAACACCTGCCAGACCCGTCTGAACAACCTGCCGAGCACGCCGGAGCCACCTGCTCGTCTCGCCGGAACCACCTACCTGACATGCCCAAATCACCAGCCGGGTATGCCAGAACCACTTGGCGGACACTCCGGAATCATCTGCCGGACATGCCGGAACCAGCTCTGAGACACACCAGAACCACGTGCCGGAGACGCCGGAAGCACCTGCCGAGCATGCTGGAGCCACCTGCTCGACTCGCCAGAAACACCTGCCGGACATGCCAAAATCACCTGCCGGGTACGCCAGAACCACCTGGCGGACACTCCGAAATCACCTTTCGCGCATGCCGGAACCACCTCTCAGACATGCCGGAAGCACGTTCTGGACACGCCGGAATCACCTACCGGACAGACCGGAACCACCTGCCGAGCACGCCGGAGCCACCTGTTCGACTCGCTGGAACCACCTGCCGGACAGGCCAATATCAACTGCTGGCTATGCCAGAACCACCTGGGGGACGGTCCGGAATCACCTGCCAGCCATGGCGGAACCACCTCTCAGACCTACCAGAACCACCTGCCGGAGAAGCTGGAAACACGTCCTGGACAGTCTGGAACCACCTGCCGGCCAAGCCTGAACCACCTGCCAAGCACCACGGAACAACCTGCCAGACACGCCAAAATCACCTGCGTGTTATGCCAGAACCACTTGGAGGACTCTCTGGGATGACCTGCTGGGCATGCCGGAACCACCTGTCAGACGTGCCAGAACCATGTGGCGGACAGTCCGGAATCACCTGTTGGGCATGCGCAACCACCTCTGAGACGTACCAGAACCACATGCAGTGTAGGCCGGAACCACCTACCGGACAGACCGGAATCACCTTTCGGGCATGCCGGAACCACCTGTCAGATGTGCCAGAAACACGTGCCGGAGACGCCGGAAGCGCCTGCCAAGCACGTTGGAACCACCTGCTCAACTCGCCTGAACCACATGCCGGACATGCCAAAATCACCTGCCGACTATGCCAGAACCACTTGGCGAACACTCCGGAATCACTTGCCGGGCATGCAGCAACCACCTCTCAGACATGCCAGAACCCCGTGCCAATGACCCCGGAAGCACCAGCCGAGCACGCCGGAACCGCCTGCTCGACTCGCCAGAACCACCTGCCGATCACGCAAAAATCACCTGCCGGCTACGCCACAACCAGTTGGTGAACACTTTGGAATCACCTGCCAGGCTTGCTGGAACCACCTGCCAGTCATGCCAAAATCACCTGCCAACTACGCCAGAACCGCTTGGCGGACACTGCGGAAACACCTGTCGGGCCGGCTGGAACCACATCTCAGACGTGCCAGAAACGTGTTCATGAGATGCTGGAACCACACCCCGAACAGACGGATACCACCTGCCAGAACCGCCTGAACCACCTGCCGAGCACTCCGGAACCACCTGCTCGACTCACCGGTACCACCTCCCTGACACGCCAAAATCAACTGCTGGGTATGCCAGAACCACTTGGCGGACACTCCGGAATCATCTGCCGGACATGCCGGAACCAGCTCTCAGACACACCAGAACCAAGTGCCGGAGACGCCGGAAGCACCTGCCGAGCATGCCGGAGCCACCTGCTCGACTCGCCAGAAACACCTGCCGGACACGCCAAAATCACCTGCCGGGTTTGCCAGAACCACTTCAGGGACAAGCCGGAATCACGTGAGGGGCATGCCGGCACAGCCTCTAAGACTGAACCTCGTGCCGGACACCACAGAACCACCTACTGGACAGACCGGAACCACCTGCCGGACACGCCGGAACCACCGGCTCGACCCGCCGGAACGACCGCTGGACACGCAAAATCACCTGCCGGCTACGCCGGAAACACTTGGCGAACACTCCGGAATCACCTGCCGGGCATGCCGGAACCACCTCTCAGATATGCCAGAACCACGTGCCAATGACCCCGTAAGCACGTGCCGAGCACGCCGGAACCACCTGCTCGACTCGCCAGAACCACCTGCCGTACACGCAAAAATCACCTGCCGGCTACGCCACAACCAGTTGGGGAACACTTCGGAATCACCTGCCGGGCTTGCTGGAACCACCTGCCGGTCATGCCAAAATCACCTGCCAACTACGCCAGTACCACTTGGCGGACACTGTGGAAACACCTGTCGGGCCGGCCGGAACCACATCTCAGACGTGCCAGAACCATGTGCAAGAGATGCAGGAACCACACCCCGAACAGACGGAAAACACCGGCCAGACCCGTCTGAACAACCTGCCGAGCAAGCCGGAGCCACCTGCTCGACTCGCCGGAACCACCTACCTGACATGCCCAAATCACCAACCGGGTATGCCAGAACCACTTGGCGGACACTCCGGAATCATCTGCCGGACATGCCGGAACCAGCTCTCAGACACACCAGAACCACGTGCCGGAGCCGCCGGAAGCACCTGCCGAGGATTCCGGAGCCACCTGCTCGAGTAGCCCGAACCACATTCCGGACACGCCAAAATCACCTGCGGGCTACGCCAGAACCACTTGGACGACTCTCCGAAATGACCTGCCGGGCATGTTGGAACCACCTCTCAGACGTGCCAGAAGCACGTGGCGGACAGTCCGGAATCACCTGTTGGGCATACGCAACCACCTCTGACACGTACCAGAACCACGTGCCGTGCACGCCGGAACCACCTACCGGACAGACCGGAATCAACTTTTGGGCATGCCGGAACCACCAGTCAGATGTGCCAGAAACACGTGCCGGAGACGCCGGAAGCACCTGCCGAGCACGTCGCAACCACCTGCTCAACTCGCCTGAACCACCTGCCGGACACGCCAAAATCACCTGCCCGCTACACCAGCACCACTTCGGGGACAAACCGGAATCACGTGAGGGGCATGCCGGCACAGCCTCTCAGACTGAACCTCGTGCCAGACACCACAGAACCACCTGCCGGACAGACCGGAACCACCTGCCGGACACGCCGGAACCACCGGTTTGACACGCCTGAACGACCACTGGACATGCAAAATCACCTGCCGGCTACGCCGGAAACACTTGGCGAACACTCCGGAATCACCTGCCGGGCATGCCGGAACCACCTCTCAGATATGCCAGAACCACGTGCCAATGACCCCGGAAGCACCTGCCGAGCACGCCGGAACCACCTGCTCGACTCGCCAGAACCACCTGCCGGACACGCAAAAATCACCTGCCGGCTACGCCACAAGCAGCTGGGGAACACTTCGGAATCACCTGCCAGGATTGCTGGAACCACCTGCCGGTCATGCCAAAATCACCTGCCAACTACGCCAGTACCACTTGGCGGACACTGTGGAAACACCTGTCGGGCCGGCCGGAACCACATCCCAGACGTGCCAGAAAAATGTGCATGAGATGCTGGAACCACACCCCGAACAGACGGAAAACACCTGCCAGACCCGTCTGAACAACCTGCCGAGCACGCCGGAGCCACCTGCTCGACTCGCCGGAACCACCTACCTGACATGCCCAAATCACCAGCCGGGTAGGCCAGAACCACTTGGCAGACACTCCGGAATCATCTGCCGGACATGCCGGAACCAGCTCTCAGACACACCAGAACCACGTGCTGGAGATGCCGGAAGCACCTGCCGAGCATGCCGGAGCCACCTGCTCGACTAGCCAGAACCACCTTCCGGACACGCCAAAATCACCTGCCGGGTACGCCAGAGCCACCTGGCGGACACTCCGAAATCACCTGTCGCGCATGCCGGAACCACCTCTCAGACGTGCCGGAAGCACGTGCCGGACACGCCGGAATCACCTACCGGACAGACTGGAACCACCTGCCGAGCACGAAGGAGCCACCTGTTCGACTCGCTGGAACCACCTGCCGGACAGGCCAATATCAACTGCTGGCTATGCCAGAACCACCAGGCGGACGGTCCGGAATCACCTGCCAGCCATGGCGGAACCACCTCTCAGACGTACCAGAACCACCTGCCGGAGAAGCTGGAAACACGTCCTGGACAGACTGGAACCACGTGACGGCCATGCCTGAACCACCTGCCGAGCACGGCGGAACCACCTGCCGGACACGCCAAAATCACCTGCGGGCTACGCCAGAACCACTTGGACGACTCTCAGAAATGACCTGCCGGGCTTGTTGGAACCACCTCTCAGACGTGCCAGAAGCACGTGGCGGACAGTCCGGAATCACCTGTTGGGCATACGCAACCACCTCTGACACGTACCAGAACCACGTGCCGTGCACGCCGGAACCACCTACCGGACAGACCGGAATCAACTTTTGGGCATGCCGGAACCACCAGTCAGATGTGCCAGAAACACGTGCCGGAGACGCCGGAAGCACCTGCCGAGCACGTCGCAACCACCTGCTCAACTCGCCTGAACCACCTGCCGGACACGCCAAAATCACCTGCCCGCTACACCAGCACCACTTCGGGGACAAGCCGGAATCACGTGAGGGGCATGCCGGCACAGCCTCTCAGACTGAACCTCGTGCCGGACACCACAGAACCACCTGCCGGACAGACCGGAACCACCTGCCGGACGCGCCGGAACCACCGGCTCGACCCGCCGGAACGACCGCTGGACACGCAAAATCACCTGCCGGCTACGCCGGAAACACTTGGCGAACACTCCGGAATCACCTGCCGGGCATGCCGGAACCACCTCTCAGACATGCCAGAACCCCGTGTCAATGACCCCGGAAGCACCTGCCGAGCACGCCGGAACCACCTGCTCAACTCGCCAGAACCACCTGCCGGACACGCAAAAATCACCTGCCGGCTACGCCACAACCTGTTGGGGAACACTTCGGAATCACCTGCCGGGCTTGCTGGAACCACCTGCCGGTCATGCCAAAATCACCTGCCAACTACGCCAGTACCACTTGGCGGACACTGTGGAAACACCTGTCGGGCCGGCCGGAACCACATCTCAGACGTGCCAGAACCATGTGCATGAGATGCTGGAACCACACCCCGAACAGACGGAAAACACCTGCCAGACCCGTCTGAACAACCTGCCGAGCACGCCGGAGCACCTGCTCGACTCGCTGGAGCCACCTACCTGACATGCCCAAATCACCAGCCGGGTATGCCAGAACCACTTGGCGGACACTCCGGAATCATCTGCCGGACATGCCGGAACCAGCTCTCAGACACAACAGAACCACGTGCCGGAGACGCCGGAAGCACCTGCCGAGCATGCCGGAGACACCTGCTCGACTCGCCAGAAACACCTGCCGGACACGCCAAAATCACCTGCCGGGTACGCCAGAACCACCTGGCGGACACTCCGAAACCACCTGTCGCGCATGCCGGAACCACCTCTCAGACGTGCCGGAAGCACGTGCCGGACACGCCGGAATCACCTACCGGACAGACCGGAACCACCTGCCGAGCACGCCGGAGCCACCTGTTCGACTCGCTGGAACCACCTGCCGGACAGGCCAATATCAACTGCTGGCTATGCCAGAACCACCTGGGGGACGGTCCGGAATCACCTGCCAGCCATGGCGGAACCACCTCTCTGACGTACCAGAACCACCTGCCGGAGAAGCTGGAAACACGTCCTGGACAGTCTGGAACCACCTGCCGGCCAAGCCTGAACCACCTGCCAAGCACAACGGAACAACCTGCAAGACACGCCAAAATCACCTGCGTGTTATGCCAGAACCACTTGGAGGACTCTCTGGGATGACCTGCCGGGCATGCCGGAACCACCTGTCAGACGTGCCAGAACCATGTGGTGGACAGTCCGGAATCACCTGTTGGGCATGCGCAACCACCTCTGAGACGTACCAGAACCACATGCTGTGCAGGCTGGAACCACCTACCGGACAGACCGGAATCACCTTTCGGGCATGCCGGAACCACCTGTCAGATGTGCCAGAAACACGTGCCGGAGACGCCGGAAGCACCTGCCAAGCACGTTGGAACCACCTGCTCAACTCGCCTGAACCACCTGCCGGACATGCCAAAATCACCTGCCGACTATGCCAGAACCACTTGGCGAACACTCCGGAATCACTTGCTGGGCATGCAGGAACCACCTCTCAGACATGCCAGAACCCCGTGCCAATGACCCCGGAAGCACCAGCCGAGCACGCCGGAACCACATGCTCGACTCGCCAGAACCACCTGCCGATCACGCAAAAATCACCTGCCGGCTACGCCACAACCAGTTGGTGAACACTTTGGAATCACCTGCCAGGCTTGCTGGAACCACCTGCCAGTCATGCCAAAATCACCTGCCAACTACGCCAGAACCGCTTGGCGGACACTGCGGAAACACCTGTCGGGCCGGCTGGAACCACATCTCAGACGTGCCAGAAACGTGTTCATGAGATGCTGGAACCACACCCCGAACAGACGGATACCACCTGCCAGAACCGCCTGAACCACCTGCTGAGCACGCCGGAACCACCTGCTCGACTCACCGGTACCACCTCCCTGACACGCCAAAATCACCTGCTGGGTATGCCAGAACCACTTGGCGGACACTCCGGAACCATCTGCCGGACATGCCGGAACCAGCTCTCAGACACACCGGAACCAAGTGCCGGAGACGCCGGAAGCACCTGCCGAGCATGCCGGAGCCAACTGCTCGACTCGCCAGAAACACCTGCCGGACACGCCAAAATCACCTGCCGGGTATGCCAGAACCACCTGGCGGACACTACGGAATCACCTGCCGCGCATGCCGGAACCACCTCTCAGACGTGCCGGAAGCACGTGCCAGACACGCCGGAAACACCTACCGGACAGACCGGAACCACCTGCCAAGAACCCCGGAGCCACCTGTTCGACTCGCTGGAACCACCTGCCGGACAGGCCAATATCAACTGCTGGCTATGCCAGAACCACCTGGGGGACAGTCCAGGATCACCTGCCAGCCATGGCGGAACCACCTCTCAGACGTACCAGAACCACCTGCCGGAGAAGCTGGAAAAACTTCCTGGACAGACTGGAACCACGTGACGGCCATGCCTGAACCACCTGCCGAGCACGGCGGAACCACCTGCCGGACACGCCCAAATCACCTGCGGGCTACGCCAGAACCACTTGGACGACTCTCCGAAATGACCTGCCGGGCATGTTGGAACCACCTCTCAGACGTACCAGAAGCACGTGGCGGACAGTCCAGAATCACCTGTTGGGCATACGCAACCACCTCTGACACGTACCAGAACCACGTGCCGTGCACGCCGGAACCACCTACCGGACAGACCGGAATCAACTTTTGGGCATGCCGGAACCACCAGTCAGATGTGCCAGAAACACGTCCCGGAGACGCCGGAAGCACCTGCCGAGCACGTCGCAACCACCTGCTCAACTCGCCTGAACCACCTGCCGGACACGCCAAAACCACCTGCCCGCTACACCAGCACCACTTCGGGGACAAGCCGGAATCACGTGAGGGGCATGCCGGCACAGCCTCTCAGACTGAACCTCGTGCCGGACACCACAGAACCACCTGCCGGACAGACCGGAACCACCTGCCGGACACGCCGGAACCACCGGCTCGACCCGCCGGAACGACCGCTGGACATGCAAAATCACCTGCCGGCTACGCCGGAAACACTTGGCGAACACTCCGGAATCACCTGCCGGGCATGCCGGAACCACCTCTCAGATATGCCAGAACCACGTGCCAATGACCCCGGAAGAACCTGCCGAGCACGCCGGAACCACATGCTCGACTCGCCAGAACCACCTGCCGGACACGCAAAAATCACCTGCCGGCTACGCCACAACCAGTTGGGGAACACTTCGGAATCACCTGCCAGGCTTGCTGGAACCACCTGCCCGTCATGCCAAAATCACCTGCCAACTACGCCAGTACCACTTGGCGGACACTGTGGAAACACCTGTCGGGCCGGCCGGAACCACATCTCAGACGTGCCAGAACCATGTGCATGAGATGCTGGAACCACACCCCGAACAGACGGAAAACACCTGCCAGACCCGTCTGAACAACCTGCCGAGCACGCCGGAGCACCTGCTCGACTCGCCGGAACCACCTACCTGACATGCCCAAATCACCAGCCGGGTATGCCAGAACCACTTGGCGGACACTCTGGAATCATCTGCCGGACATGCCGGAACCAGCTCTCAGACACACCAGAACCACGTGCCGGAGACGCCGGAAGCACCTGCCGAGCATGCCGGAGACACCTGCTCGACACGCCAGAAACACCTGCCGGACACGCCAAAATCACCTGCCGGGTACGCCAGAACCACCTGGCGGACACTCCGAAACCACCGGCCGCGCATGCCGGAACCACCTCTCAGACGTGCCGGAAGCACGTGCCGGACACGCGGGAATCACCTACCGGACAGACCGGAACCACCTGCCGAGCACGCCGGAGCCACCTGTTCGACTCGCTGGAACCACCTGACGGACAGGCCAATATCAACTGCTGGCTATGCCAGAACCACCTGGGGGACGGTCCGGAATCACCTGCCAGCCATGGCGGAACCACCTCTCTGACGTACCAGAACCACCTGCCAGAGAAGCTGGAAACACGTCCTGGACAGTCTGGAACCACCTGCCGGCCAAGCCTGAACCACCTGCCAAGCACAACGGAACAACCTGCAAGACACGCCAAAATCACCTGCGTGTTATGCCAGAACCACTTGGAGGACTCTCTGGGATGACCTGCCGGGCATGCCGGAACCACCTGTCAGACGTGCCAGAACCATGTGGTGGACAGTCCGGAATCACCTGTTGGGCATGCGCAACCACCTCTGAGACGTACCAGAACCACATGCCGTGCAGGCTGGAACCACCTACCGGACAGACCGGTATCACCTTTCGGGCATGCTGGAACCACCTGTCAGATGTGCCAGAAACACGTGCCGGAGACGCCGGAAGCACCTGCCAAGCACGTTGGAACCACCTGCTCAACTCGCCTGAACCACCTGCCGGACATGCCAAAATCACCTGCCGACTATGCCAGAACCACTTGGCGAACACTCCGGAATCACTTGCCGGGCATGCAGGAACCACCTCTCAGACATGCCAGAACGCCGTGCCAATGACCCCGGAAGCACCAGCCGAGCACGCCGGAACCACCTGCTCGACTCGCCAGAACCACCTTCCGATCACGCAAAAATCACCTGCCGGCTACGCCACAACCAGTTGGTGAACACTTTGGAATCACCTGCCAGGCTTGCTGGAACCACCTGCCAGTCATGCCAAAATCACCTGCCAACTACGCCAGAACCGCTTGGCGGACACTGCGGAAACACCTGTCGGGCCGGCTGGAATCACATCTTAGACGTGCCAGAAACGTGTTCATGAGATGCTGGAACCACACCCCGAACAGACGGATACCACCTGCCAGAACCGCCTGAACCACCTGCTGAGCACGCCGGAACCACCTGCTCGACTCACCGGTACCACCTCCCTGACACGCCAAAATCACCTTCTGGGTATGCCAGAACCACTTGGCGGACACTCCGGAATCATCTGCCGGACATGCCGGAACCAGCTCTCAGACACACCAGAACCAAGTGCCGGAGACGCCGGAAGCACCTGCCGAGCATGCCGGAGCCACCTGCTCGACTCGCCAGAAACACCTGCCGGACACGCCAAAATCACCTGCCGGGTATGCCAGAACCACCTGGCGGACACTACGGAATCACCTGCCGCGCATGCCGGAACCACCTCTCAGACGTGCCGGAAGCACGTGCCAGACACGCCGGAATCACCTACCGGACAGACCGGAACCACCTGCCAAGAACGCCGGAGCCACCGGTTTGACTCGCTGGAACCACCTGCCGGACAGGCCAATATCAACTGCTGGCTATGCCAGAACCACATGGGGGACAGTCCGGGATCACCTGCCAGCCATGGCGGAACCACCTCTCAGACGTACCAGAACCACCTGCCGGAGAAGCTGGAAAAACGTCCTGGACAGACTGGAACCACGTGACGGCCATGCCTGAACCACCTGCCGAGCACGGCGGAACCACCTGCCGGACACGCCAAAATCACCTGCAGGCTACGCCAGAACCACTTGGACGACTCTCAGAAATGACCTGCCGGGCTTGTTGGAACCACCTCTCAGACGTGCCAGAAGCACGTGGCGGACAGTCCGGAATCACCTGTTGGGCATACGCAACCACCTCTGACACGTACCAGAACCACGTGCCGTGCACGCCGGAAACACCTACCGGACAGACCGGAATCAACTTTTGGGCATGCCGGAACCACCAGTCAGATGTGCCAGAAACACGTGCCGGAGACGCCGGAAGCACCTGCCCAGCACGTCGCAACCACCTGCTCAACTCGCCTGAACCACCTGCCGGACACGCCAAAATCACCTGCCCGCTACACCAGCACCACTTCGGGGACAAGCCGGAATCACGTGAGGGGCATGCCGGCACAGCCTCTCAGACTGAACCTCGTGCCGGACACCACAGAACCACCTGCCGGACAGACCGGAACCACCTGCCGGACGCGCCGGAACCACCGGCTCGACCCGCCGGAACGACCGCTGGACACGCAAAATCACCTGCCGGCTACGCCGGAAACACTTGGCGAACACTCCGGAATCACCTGCCGGGCATGCCGGAACCACCTCTCAGACATGCCAGAACCCCGTGTCAATGACCCCGGAAGCACCTGCCGAGCACGCCGGAACCACCTGCTCGACTCGCCAGAACCACCTGCCGGACACGCAAAAATCACCTGCCGGCTACGCCACAACCAGTTGGGGAACACTTCGGAATCACCTGCCGGGCTTGCTGGAACCACCTGCCGGTCATGCCAAAATCACCTGCCAACTACGCCAGTACCACTTGGCGGACACTGTGGAAACACCTGTCGGGCCGGCCGGAACCACATCTCAGACGTGCCAGAACCATGTGCATGAGATGCTGGAACCACACCCCGAACAGACGGAAAACACCTGCCAGACCCGTCTGAACAACCTGCCGAGCACGCCGGAGCACCTGCTCGACTCGCCGGAACCACCTACCTGACATGCCCAAATCACCAGCCGGGTATGCCAGAACCACTTGGCGGACACTCCGGAATCATCTGCCAGACATGCCGGAACCAGCTCTCAGACACACCAGAACCACGTGCCGGAGACGCCGGAAGCACCTGCCGAGCATGCCGGAGACACCTGCTCGACTCGCCAGAAACACCTGCCGGACACGCCAAAATCACCTGCCGGGTACGCCAGAACCACCTGGCGGACACTCCGAAACCACCTGTCGCGCATGCCGGAACCACCTCTCAGACGTGCCGGAAGCACGTGCCGGACACGCCGGAATCACCTACCGGACAGACCGGAACCACCTGCCGAGCACGCCGGAGCCACCTGTTCGACTCGCTGGAACCACCTGACGGACAGGCCAATATCAACTGCTGGCTATGCCAGAACCACCTGGGGGACGGTCCGGAATCACCTGCCAGCCATGGCGGAACCACCTCTCTGACGTACCAGAACCACCTGCCAGAGAAGCTGGAAACACGTCCTGGACAGTCTGGAACCACCTGCCGGCCAAGCCTGAACCACCTGCCAAGCACCACGGAACAAGCTGCAAGACACGCCAAAATCACCTGCGTGTTATGCCAGAACCACTTGGAGGACTCTCTGGGATGACCTGCCGGGCATGCCGGAACCACCTGTCAGACGTGCCAGAACCATGTGGTGGACAGTCCGGAATCACCTGTTGGGCATGCGCAACCACCTCTGAGACGTACCAGAACCACATGCTGTGCAGGCTGGAACCACCTACCGGACAGACCGGAATCACCTTTCGGGCATGCCGGAACCACCTGTCAGATGTGCCAGAAACACGTGCCGGAGACGCCGGAAGCACCTGCCAAGCACGTTGGAACCACCTGCTCAACTCGCCTGAACCACCTGCCGGACATGCCAAAATCACCTGCCGACTATGCCAGAACCACTTGGCGAACACTCCGGAATCACTTGCTGGGCATGCAGGAACCACCTCTCAGACATGCCAGAACCCCGTGCCAATGACCCCGGAAGCACCAGCCGAGCACGCCGGAACCACATGCTCGACTCGCCAGAACCACCTGCCGATCACGCAAAAATCACCTGCCGGCTACGCCACAACCAGTTGGTGAACACTTTGGAATCACCTGCCAGGCTTGCTGGAACCACCTGCCAGTCATGCCAAAATCACCTGCCAACTACGCCAGAACCGCTTGGCGGACACTGCGGAAACACCTGTCGGGCCGGCTGGAACCACATCTCAGACGTGCCAGAAACGTGTTCATGAGATGCTGGAACCACACCCCGAACAGACGGATACCACCTGCCAGAACCACCTGAACCACCTGCTGAGCACGCCGGAACCACCTGCTCGACTCACCGGTACCACCTCCCTGACACGCCAAAATCACCTGCTGGGTATGCCAGAACCACTTGGCGGACACTCCGGAACCATCTGCCGGACATGCCGGAACCAGCTCTCAGACACACCGGAACCAAGTGCCGGAGACGCCGGAAGCACCTGCCGAGCCTGCCGGAGCCAACTGCTCGACTCGCCAGAAACACCTGCCGGACACGCCAAAATCACCTGCCGGGTATGCCAGAACCACCTGGCGGACACTACGGAATCACCTGCCGCGCATGCCGGAACCACCTCTCAGACGTGCCGGAAGCACGTGCCAGACACGCCGGAAACACCTACCGGACAGACCGGAACCACCTGCCAAGAACCCCGGAGCCACCTGTTCGACTCGCTGGAACCACCTGCCGGACAGGCCAATATCAACTGCTGGCTATGCCAGAACCACCTGGGGGACAGTCCAGGATCACCTGCCAGCCATGGCGGAACCACCTCTCAGACGTACCAGAACCACCTGCCGGAGAAGCTGGAAAAACGTCCTGGACAGACTGGAACCACGTGACGGCCATGCCTGAACCACCTGCCGAGCACGGCGGAACCAGCTGCCGGACACGCCAAAATCACCTGCGGGCTACGCCAGAACCACTTGGACGACTCTCCGAAATGACCTGCCGGGCATGTTGGAACCACCTCTCAGACGTACCAGAAGCACGTGGCGGACAGTCCAGAATCACCTGTTGGGCATACGCAACCACCTCTGACACGTACCAGAACCACGTGCCGTGCACGCCGGAAACACCTACCGGACAGACCAGTATCAACTTTTGGGCATGCCGGAACCACCAGTCAGATGTGCCAGAAACACGTCCCGGAGACGCCGGAAGCACCTGCCGAGCACATCGCAACCACCTGCTCAACTCGCCTGAACCACCTGCCGGACACGCCAAAACCACCTGCCCGCTACACCAGCACCACTTCGGGGACAAGCCGGAATCACGTGAGGGGCATGCCGGCACAGCCTCTCAGACTGAACCTCGTGCCGGACACCACAGAACCACCTGCCGGACAGACCGGAACCACCTGCCGGACACGCCGGAACCACCGGCTCGACCCGCCGGAACGACCGCTGGACATGCAAAATCACCTGCCGGCTACGCCGGAAACACTTGGCGAACACTCCGGAATCACCTGCCGGGCATGCCGGAACCACCTCTCAGATATGCCAGAACCACGTGCCAATGACCCCGGAAGAACCTGCCGAGCACGCCGGAACCACATGCTCGACTCGCCAGAACCACCTGCCGGACACGCAAAAATCACCTGCCGGCTACGCCACAACCTGTTGGGGAACACTTCGGAATCACCTGCCAGGCTTGCTGGAACCACCTGCCGGTCATGCCAAAATCACCTTCCAACTACGCCAGTACCACTTGGCGGACACTGTGGAAACACCTGTCGGGCCGGCCGGAACCACATCTCAGACGTGCCAGAACCATGTGCATGAGATGCTGGAACCACACCCCGAACAGACGGAAAACACCTGCCAGACCCGTCTGAACAACCTGCCGAGCACGCCGGAGCACCTGCTCGACTCGCCGGAACCACCTACCTGACATGCCCAAATCACCAGCCGGGTATGCCAGAACCACTTGGCGGACACTCCGGAATCATCTGCCGGACATGCCGGAACCAGCTCTCAGACACACCAGAACCACGTGCCGGAGACGCCGGAAGCACCTGCCGAGCATGCCGGAGACACCTGCTCGACTCGCCAGAAACACCTGCCGGACACGCCAAAATCACCTGCCGGGTACGCCAGAACCACCTGGCGGACACTCCGAAACCACCTGCCGCGCATGCCGGAACCACCTCTCAGACGTGCCGGAAGCACGTGCCGGACACGCGGGAATCACCTACCGGACAGACCGGAACCACCTGCCGAGCACGCCGGAGCCACCTGTTCGACTCGCTGGAACCACCTGACGGACAGGCCAATATCAACTGCTGGCTATGCCAGAACCACCTGGGGGACGGTCCGGAATCACCTGCCAGCCATGGCGGAACCACCTCTCTGACGTACCAGAACCACCTGCCAGAGAAGCTGGAAACACGTCCTGGACAGTCTGGAACCACCTGCCGGCCAAGCCTGAACCACCTGCCAAGCACAACGGAACAACCTGCAAGACACGCCAAAATCACCTGCGTGTTATGCCAGAACCACTTGGAGGACTCTCTGGGATGACCTGCCGGGCATGCCGGAACCACCTGTCAGACGTGCCAGAACCATGTGGCGGACAGTCCGGAATCACCTGTTGGGCATGCGCAACCACCTCTGAGACGTACCAGAACCACATGCCGTGCAGGCTGGAACCACCTACCGGACAGACCGGAATCACCTTTCGGGCATGCCGGAACCACCTGTCAGATGTGCCAGAAACACGTGCCGGAGACGCCGGAAGCACCTGCCAAGCACGTTGGAACCACCTGCTCAACTCGCCTGAACCACCTGCCGGACATGCCAAAATCACCTGCCGACTATGCCAGAACCACTTGGCGAACACTGCGGAATCACTTGCCGCTCATGCAGGAACCACCTCTCAGACATACCAGAACCCCGTGCCAATGACCCCGGAAGCACCAGCCGAGCACGCCGGAACCACCTGCTCGACTCGCCAGAACCACCTGCCGATCACGCAAAAATCACCTGCCGGCTACGCCACAACCAGTTGGTGAACACTTTGGAATCACCTGCCAGGCTTGCTGGAACCACCTGCCAGTCATGCCAAAATCACCTGCCAACTACGCCAGAACCGCTTGGCGGACACTGCGGAAACACCTGTCGGGCCGGCTGGAACCACATCTCAGACGTGGCAGAAACGTGTTCATGAGATGCTGAAACCACACCCCGAACAGACGGATACCACCTGCCAGAACCGCCTGAACCACCTGCTGAGCACGCCGGAACCACCTGCTCGACTCACCGGTACCACCTCCCTGACACGCCGAAATCACCTGCTGGGTATGCCAGAACCACTTGGCGGACACTCCGGAATCATCTGCCGGACATGCCGGAACCAGCTCTCAGACACACCGGAACCAAGTGCCGGAGACGCCGGAAGCACCTGCCGAGCATGCCGGAGCCACCTGCTCGACTCGCCAGAAACACCTGCTGGACACGCCAAAATCACCTGCCGGGTATGCCAGAACCACCTGGCGGACACTACGGAATCACCTGCCGCGCATGCCGGAACCACCTATCAGACGTGCCGGAAGCACGTGCCAGACACGCCGGAATCACCTACCGGACAGACCGGAACCACCTGCCAAGAACGCCGGAGCCACCTGTTCGACTCGCTGGAACCACCTGCCGGACAGGCCAATATCAACTGCTGGCTATGCCAGAACCACCAGGCGGACGGTCCGGAATCACCTGCCAGCCATGGCGGAACCACCTCTCAGACGTACCAGAACCACCTGCCGGAGAAGCTGGAAACACGTCCTGGACAGTCTGGAACCACCTGCCGGCCAAGCCTGAACCACCTGCCAAGCACCACGGAACAACCTGCCAGACATGCCAAAATCACCTGCGTGTTATGCCAGAACCACTTGGAGGACTCTCTGGGATGACCTGCCGGGCATGCCGGAACCACCTGTCAGACGTGCCAGAACCATGTGGCGGACAGTCCGGAATCACCTGTTGGGCATGCGCAACCACCTCTGAGACGTACCAGAACCACATGCCGTGCAGGCCGGAACCACCTACCGGACAGACCGGAATCACCTTTCGGGCATGCCGGAACCACCTGTCAGATGTGCCAGAAACACGTGCCGGAGACGCCGGAAGCACCTGCCAAGCACGTTGGAACCACCTGCTCAACTCGCCTGAACCACATGCCGGACATGCCAAAATCACCTGCCGACTATGCCAGAACCACTTGGCGAACACTCCGGAATCACTTGCCGGGCATGCAGGAACCACCTCTCAGACATGCCAGAACCCCGTGCCAATGACCCCGGAAGCACCAGCCGAGCACGCCGGAACCACCTGCTCGACTCGCCAGAACCACCTGCCGATCACGCAAAAATCACCTGCCGGCTACGCCACAACCAGTTGGTGAACACTTTGGAATCACCTGCCAGGCTTGCTGGAACCACCTGCCAGTCATGCCAAAATCGCCTGCCAACTACGCCAGAACCGCTTGGCGGACACTGCGGAAACACCTGTCGGGCCGGCTGGAACCACATCTCAGACGTGGCAGAAACGTGTTCATGAGATGCTGGAACCACACCCCGAACAGACGGATACCACCTGCCAGAACCGCCTGAACCACCTGCTGAGCACGCCGGAACCACCTGCTCGACTCACCGGTACCACCTCCCTGACACGCCAAAATCACCTGCTGGGTATGCCAGAACCACTTGGCGGACACTCCGGAATCATCTGCCGGACATGCCGGAACCAGCTCTCAGACACACCAGAACCAAGTGCCGGAGACGCCGGAAGCACCTGCCGAGCATGCCGGAGCCACCTGCTCGACTCGCCAGAAACACCTGCCGGACACGCCAAAATCACCTGCCGGGTTTGCCAGAACCACTTCGGGGACAAGCCGGAATCACGTGAGGGGCATGCCGGCACAGCCTCTCAGACTGAACCTCGTGCCGGACATCACAGAACCACCTGCCGGACAGACCGGAACCACCTGCCGGACACGCCGGAACCACCGGCTCGACCCGCCGGAACGACCGCTGGACACGCAAAATCACCTGCCGGCTACGCCGGAAACACTTGGCGAACACTCCGGAATCACCTGCCGGGCATGCCGGAACCACCTCTCAGATATGCCAGAACCACGTGCCAATGACCCCGGAAGCACGTGCCGAGCACGCCGGAACCACCTGCTCGACTCGCCAGAACCACCTGCCGTACACGCAAAAATCACCTGCCGGCTACGCCACAACCAGTTGGGGAACACTTCGGAATCACCTGCCGGGCTTGCTGGAACCACCTGCCGGTCATGCCAAAATCACCTGCCAACTACGCCAGTACCACTTGGCGGACACTGTGGAAACACCTGTCGGGCCGGCCGGAACCACATCTCAGACGTGCCAGAACCATGTGCATGAGATGCTGGAACCACACCCCGAACAGACGGAAAACACCTGCCAGACCCGTCTGAACAACCTGCCGAGCACGCCGGAGCACCCGCTCGACTCGCCTGAACCACCTACCTGACATGCCGAAATCACCAGCCGGGTATGCCAGAACCACTTGGCGGACACTCCGGAATCATCTGCCAGACATGCCGGAACCAGCTCTCAGACACACCAGAACCACGTGCCGGAGACGCCAGAAGCACCTGCCGAGCATGCCGGAGCCACCTGCTCGACTCGCCAGAAATACCTGCCGGACACGCCAAAATCACCTGCCGGGTACGCCAGAACCACCTGGCGGACACTCCGAAATCACCTTTCGCGCATGTCGGAACCACCTCTCAGACGTGCCGGAAGCACGTTCTGGACACGCCGGAATCACCTACCGGACAGACCGGAACCACCTGCCGAGCACGCCGGAGCCACCTGTTCGACTCGCTGGAACCACCTGCCGGACAGGCCAATATCAACTGCTGGCTATGCCAGAACCACCTGGGGGACGGTCCGGAATCACCTGCCAGCCATGGCGGAACCACCTCTCAGACGTACCAGAACCACCTGCCGGAGAAGCTGGAAACACGTCCTGGACAGTCTGGAACCACCTGCCGGCCAAGCCTGAACCACCTGCCAAGCACCACGGAACAACCTGCCAGACACGCCAAAATCACCTGCGTGTTATGCCAGAACCACTTGGAGGACTCTCTGGGATGACCTGCCGGGCATGCCAGAACCACCTGTCAGACGTGCCAGAACCATGTGGCAGACAGTCCGGAATCACCTGTTGGGCATGCGCAACCACCTCTGAGACGTACCAGAACCACATGCCGTGCAGGCTGGAACCACCTACCGGACAGACCGGAATCACCTTTCGGGCATGCCGGAACCACCTGTCAGATGTGCCAGAAACACGTGCCGGAGACGCCGGAAGCACCTGCCAAGCACGTTGGAACCACCTGCTCAACTCGCCTGAACCACATGCCGGACATGCCAAAATCACCTGCCGACTATGCCAGAACCACTTGGCGAACACTCCGGAATCACTTGCCGGGCATGCAGGAACCACCTCTCAGACATGCCAGAACCCCGTGCCAATGACCCCGGAAGCACCAGCCGAGCACGCCGGAACCACCTGCTCGACTCGCCAGAACCACCTGCCGATCACGCAAAAATCACCTGCCGGCTACGCCACAACCAGTTGGTGAACACTTTGGAATCACCTGCCAGGCTTGCTGGAACCACCTGCCAGTCATGCCAAAATCACCTGCCAACTACGCCAGAACCGCTTGGCGGACACTGCGGAAACACCTGTCGGGCCGGCTGGAACCACATCTCAGACGTGCCAGAAACGTGTTCATGAGATGCTGGAACCACACCCCGAACAGACGGATACCACCTGCCAGAACCGCCTGAACCACCTGCTGAGCACGCCGGAACCACCTGCTCGACTCACCGGTACCACCTCCCTGACACGCCAAAATCACCTGCTGGGTATGCCAGAACCACTTGGCGGACACTCCGGAATCATCTGCCGGACATGCCGGAACCAGCTCTCAGACACACCAGAACCAAGTGCCGGAGACGCCGGAAGCACCTGCCGAGCATGCCGGAGCCACCTGCTCGACTCGCCAGAAACACCTGCCGGACACGCCAAAATCACCTGCCGGGTTTGCCAGAACCACTTCGGGGACAAGCCGGAATCACGTGAGGGGCATGCCGGCACAGCCTCTCAGACTGAACCTCGTGCCGGACACCACAGAACCACCTGCCGGACAGACCGGAACCACCTGCCGGACACGCCGGAACCACCGGCTCGACCCGCCGGAACGACCGCTGGACACGCAAAATCACCTGCCGGCTACGCCGGAAACACTTGGCGAACACTCCGGAATCACCTGCCGGGCATGCCGGAACCACCTCTCAGATATGCCAGAACCACGTGCCAATGACCCCGGAAGCACGTGCCGAGCACGCCGGAACCACCTGCTCGACTCGCCAGAACCACCTGCCGTACACGCAAAAATCACCTGCCGGCTACGCCACAACCAGTTGGGGAACACTTCGGAATCACCTGCCGGGCTTGCTGGAACCACCTGCCGGTCATGCCAAAATCACCTGCCAACTACGCCAGTACCACTTGGCGGACACTGTGGAAACACCTGTCGGGCCGGCCGGAACCACATCTCAGACGTGCCAGAACCATGTGCATGAGATGCTGGAACCACACCCCGAACAGACGGAAAACACCTGCCAGACCCGTCTGAACAACCTGCCGAGCACGCCGGAGCCACCTACCTGACATGCCCAAATCACCAGCCGGGTATGCCAGAACCACTTGGCGGACACTCCGGAATCATCTGCCGGACATGCCGGAACCAGCTCTCAGACACACCAGAACCACGTGCCGGAGACGCCGGAAGCACCTGCCGAGCATGCCGGAGCCACCTGCTCGACTCGCTAGAAATACCTGCCATACACGCCAAAATCACCTGCCGGGTACGCCAGAACCACCTGGCGGACACTCCGAAACCACCTGTCGCGCATGCCGGAACCACCTCTCAGACGTGCCGGAAGCACGTGCTGGACACGCCGAAATCTCCTACCGGACAGACTGGAACCACCTGCCGAGCACGCCGGAGCCACCTGTTCGACTCGCTGGAACCACCTGCCGGACAGGCCAATATCAACTGCTGGCTATGCCAGAACCACCTGGGGGACGGTCCGGAATCACCTGCCAGGCATGGCGGAACCACCTCTCAGACGTACCAGAACCACCTGCCGGAGAAGCTGGAAACACGTCCTGGGCAGTCTGGAACCACCTGCCGGCCAAGCCTGAACCACCTGCCAAGCACAACGGAACAACCTGCCAGACATGCCAAAATCACCTGCGTGTTATGCCAGAACCACTTGGAGGACTCTCTGGGATGACCTGCCGGGCATGCCGGAACCACCTCTCAGACGTGCCAGAACCATGTGGCGGACAGTCCGGAATCACCTGTTGGGCATGCGCAACCCCCTCTGAGACGTACCAGAACCACATGCCGTGCAGGCTGGAACCACCTACCGGACAGACCGGAATCACCTTTCGGGCATGCCGGAACCACCTGTCAGATGTGCCAGAAACACGTGCCGGAGACGCCGGAAGCACCTCCCGAGCACGTCGCAACCACCTGCTCAACTCGCCTGAACCACCTGCCGGACACCCCAAAGTCAGCTGCCCGCTACACCAGCACCACTTCGGGGACAAGCCGGAATCACGTGAGGGGCATGCCGGCACAGCCTCTCAGACTGAACCTCGTGCCGGACACCACAGAACCATCTGCCGGACAGACCGGAACCACCTGCCGGACACGCCGGAACCACCGGCTCGACCCGCCGGAACGACCGCTGGACATGCAAAATCACCTGCCGGCTACGCCGGAAACAATTGGCGAACACTCCGGAATCACCTGCCGGGCATGCCGGAACCACCTCTCAGATATGCCAGAACCACGTGCCAATGACCCCGGAAGCACCTGCCGGGCACGCCGGAACCACCTGCTCAACTCGCCAGAACCACCTGCCGGACACGCAAAAATCACCTGCCGGCTACGCCACAACCAGTTGGGGAACACTTCGGAATCACCTGCCGGGCTTGCTGGAACCACCTGCCGGTCATGCCAAAATCACCTTCCAACTACGCCAGTACCACTTGGCGGACACTGTGGAAACACCTGTCGGGCTGCCCGGAACCACATCTCAGACGTGCCAGAACCATGTGCATGAGATGCTGGAACCACACCCCGAACAGACGGAAAACACCTGCCAGACGCGTCTGAACAACTTGCCGAGCACGCCGGAGCCACCTACCTGACATGCCCAAATCACCAGCCGGGTATGCCAGAACCACTTGGCGGACACTCCGGAATCATCTGCCGGACATGCCGGAACCAGCTCTCAGACACACCAGAACCATGTGCCGGAGACGCCGGAAGCACCTGCCGAGCATGCCGGAGAAACCTGCTCGACTCGCCAGAAATACCTGCCGGACACGCCAAAATCACCTGCCGGGTACGCCAGAACCACCTGGCGGACACTCCGAAACCACCTGTCGCGCATGCCGGAACCACCTCTCAGACGTGCCGGAAGCACGTGCCGGACACGCCGGAATCTCCTCCCGGACAGACCGGAACCACCTGCCGAGCACGCCGGAGCCACCTGTTCGACTCGCTGGAACCACCTGCCGGACAGGCCAATATCAACTGCTGGCTATGCCAGAACCACATGGGGGACGGTCCGGAATCACCTGCCAGGCATGGCGGAACCACCTCTCAGACGTACCAGAACCACCTGCCGGAGAAGCTGGAAACACGTCCTGGACAGTCTGGAACCACCTGCCGGCCAAGCCTGAACCACCTGCCAAGCACAACGGAACAACCTGCCAGACACGCCAAAATCACCTGCGTGTTATGCCAGAACCACTTGGAGGACTCTCTGGGATGACCTGCCGGGCATGCCAGAACCACCTGTCAGACGTGCCAGAACCATGTGGCAGACAGTCCGGAATCACCTGTTGGGCATGCGCAACCACCTCTGAGACGTACCAGAACCACATGCCGTGCAGGCCGGAACCACCTACCGGACAGACCGGAATCACCTTTCGGGCATGCCGGAACCACCTGTCAGATGTGCCAGAAACACGTGCCGGAGACGCCGGAAGCACCTGCCAAGCACGTTGGAACCACCTGCTCAACTCGCCTGAACCACATGCCGGACATGCCAAAATCACCTGCCGACTATGCCAGAACCACTTGGCGAACACTCCGGAATCACTTGCCGGGCATGCAGGAACCACCTCTCAGACATGCCAGAACCCCGTGCCAATGACCCCGGAAGCACCAGCCGAGCACGCCGGAACCACGTGCTCGACTCGCCAGAACCACCTGCCGATCACGCAAAAATCACCTGCCGGCTACGCCACAACCAGTTGGTGAACACTTTGGAATCACCTGCCAGGCTTGCTGGAACCACCTGCCAGTCATGCCAAAATCACCTGCCAACTACGCCAGAACCGCTTGGCGGACACTGCGGAAACACCTGTCGGGCCGGCTGGAACCACATCTCAGACGTGCCAGAAATGTGTTCATGAGATGCTGGAACCACACCCCGAACAGACGGATACCACCTGCCAGAACCGCCTGAACCACCTGCTGAGCACGCCGGAACCACCTGCTCGACTCACCGGTACCACCTCCCTGACACGCCAAAATCACCTGCTGGGTATGCCAGAACCACTTGGCGGACACTCCGGAATCATCTGCCGGACATGCCGGAACCAGCTCTCAGACACACCAGAACCAAGTGCCGGAGACGCCGGAAGCACCTGCCGAGCATGCCGGAGCCACCTGCTCGACTCGCCAGAAACACCTGCCGGACACGCCAAAATCACCTGCCGGGTTTGCCAGAACCACTTCGGGGACAAGCCGGAATCACGTGAGGGGCATGCCGGCACAGCCTCTCAGACTGAACCTCGTGCCGGACACCACAGAACCACCTGCCGGACAGACCGGAACCACCTGCCGGACACGCCGGAACCACCGGCTCGACCCGCCGGAACGACCGCTGGACATGCAAAATCACCTGCAGGCTACGCCGGAAACACTTGGCGAACACTCCGGAATCACCTGCCGGGCATGCCGGAACCACCTCTCAGATATGCCAGAACCACGTGCCAATGACCCCGGAAGCACGTGCCGAGCACGCCGGAACCACCTGCTCGACTCGCCAGAACCACCTGCCGTACACGCAAAAATCACCTGCCGGCTACGCCACAACCAGTTGGGGAACACTTCGGAATCACCTGCCGGGCTTGCTGGAACCACCTGCCGGTCATGCCAAAATCACCTGCCAACTACGCCAGTACCACTTGGCGGACACTGTGGAAACACCTGTCGGGCCGGCCGGAACCACATCTCAGACGTGCCAGAACCATGTGCATGAGATGCTGGAACCACACCCCGAACAGACGGAAAACACCTGCCAGACCCGTCTGAACAACCTGCCGAGCACGCCGGAGCCACCTACCTGACATGCCCAAATCACCAGCCGGGTATGCCAGAACCACTTGGCGGACACTCCGGAATCATCTGCCGGACATGCCGGAACCAGCTCTCAGACACACCAGAACCACGTGCCGGAGACGCCGGAAGCACCTGCCGAGCATGCCGGAGCCACCTGCTCGACTCGCTAGAAATACCTGCCGGACACGCCAAAATCACCTGCCGGGTACGCCAGAACCACCTGGCGGACACTCCGAAACCACCTGTCGCGCATGCCGGAACCACCTCTCAGACGTGCCGGAAGCACGTGCTGGACACGCCGAAATCTCCTACCGGACAGACTGGAACCACCTGCCGAGCACGCCGGAGCCACCTGTTCGACTCGCTGGAACCACCTGCCGGACAGGCCAATATCAACTGCTGGCTATGCCAGAACCACCTGGGGGACGGTCCGGAATCACCTGCCAGGCATGGCGGAACCACCTCTCAGACGTACCAGAACCACCTGCCGGAGAAGCTGGAAACACGTCCTGGGCAGTCTGGAACCACCTGCCGGCCAAGCCTGAACCACCTGCCAAGCACAACGGAACAACCTGCCAGACACGCCAAAATCACCTGCGTGTTATGCCAGAACCACTTGGAGGACTCTCTGGGATGACCTGCCGGGCATGCCGGAACCACCTCTCAGACGTGCCAGAACCATGTGGCGGACAGTCCGGAATCACCTGTTGGGCATGCGCAACCACCTCTGAGACGTACCAGAACCACATGCCGTGCAGGCTGGAACCACCTACCGGACAGACCGGAATCACCTTTCGGGCATGCCGGAACCACCTGTCAGATGTGCCAGAAACACGTGCCGGAGACGCCGGAAGCACCTCCCGAGCACGTCGCAACCACCTGCTCAACTCGCCTGAACCACCTGCCGGACACCCCAAAGTCAGCTGCCCGCTACACCAGCACCACTTCGGGGACAAGCTGGAATCACGTGAGGGGCATGCCGGCACAGCCTCTCAGACTGAACCTCGTGCCGGACACCACAGAACCATCTGCCGGACAGACCGGAACCACCTGCCGGACACGCCGGAACCACCGGCTCGACCCGCCGGAACGACCGCTGGACATGCAAAATCACCTGCCGGCTACGCCGGAAACACTTGGCGAACACTCCGGAATCACCTGCCGGGCATGCCGGAACCACCTCTCAGATATGCCAGAACCACGTGCCAATGACCCCGGAAGCACCTGCCGGGCACGCCGGAACCACCTGCTCAACTCGCCAGAACCACCTGCCGGACACGCAAAAATCACCTGCCGGCTACGCCACAACCAGTTGGGGAACACTTCGGAATCACCTGCCGGGCTTGCTGGAACCACCTGCCGGTCATGCCAAAATCACCTTCCAACTACGCCAGTACCACTTGGCGGACACTGTGGAAACACCTGTCGGGCCGGCCGGAACCACATCTCAGACGTGCCAGAACCATGTGCATGAGATGCTGGAACCACACCCCGAACAGACGGAAAACACCTGCCAGACGCGTCTGAACAACTTGCCGAGCACGCCGGAGCCACCTACCTGACATGCCCAAATCACCAGCCGGGTATGCCAGAACCACTTGGCGGACACTCCGGAATCATCTGCCGGACATGCCGGAACCAGCTCTCAGACACACCAGAACCACGTGCCGGAGACGCCGGAAGCACCTGCCGAGCATGCCGGAGAAACCTGCTCGACTCGCCAGAAATACCTGCCGGACACGCCAAAATCACCTGCCGGGTACGCCAGAACCACCTGGCGGACACTCCGAAACCACCTGTCGCGCATGCCGGAACCACCTCTCAGACGTGCCGGAAGCACGTGCCGGACACGCCGGAATCACCTACCGGACAGACCGGAACCACCTGCCGAGCACGCCGGAGCCACCTGTTCGACTCGCTGGAACCACCTGCCGGACAGGCCAATATCAACTGCTGGCTATGCCAGAACCACCTGGGGGACGGTCCGGAATCACCTGCCAGCCATGGCGGAACCACCTCTCTGACGTACCAGAACCACCTGCCAGAGAAGCTGGAAACACGTCCTGGACAGTCTGGAACCACCTGCCGGCCAAGCCTGAACCACCTGCCAAGCACAACGGAACAACCTGCCAGACACGCCAAAATCACCTGCGTGTTATACCAGAACCACTTGGAGGACTCTCTGGGATGACCTGCCGGGCATGCCGGAACCACCTCTCAGACGTGCCAGAACCATGTGGCGGACAGTCCGGAATCACCTGTTGGGCATGCGCAACCACCTCTGAGACGTACCAGAACCACATGCCGTGCAGGCTGGAACCACCTACCGGACAGACCGGAATCACCTTTCGGGCATGCCGGAACCACCTGTCAGATGTGCCAGAACCACGTGCCGGAGACGCCGGAAGCACCTCCCGAGCACGTCGCAACCACCTGCTCAACTCGCCTGAACCACCTGCCGGACACCCCAAAGTCAGCTGCCCGCTACACCAGCACCACTTCGGGGACAAGCTGGAATCACGTGAGGGGCATGCCGGCACAGCCTCTCAGACTGAACCTCGTGCCGGACACCACAGAACCATCTGCCGGACAGACCGGAACCACCTGCCGGACACGCCGGAACCACCGGCTCGACCCGCCGGAACGACCGCTGGACATGCAAAATCACCTGCCGGCTACGCCGGAAACACTTGGCGAACACTCCGGAATCACCTGCCGGGCATGCCGGAACCACCTCTCAGATATGCCAGAACCACGTGCCAATGACCCCGGAAGCACCTGCCGGGCACGCCGGAACCACCTGCTCAACTCGCCAGAACCACCTGCCGGACACGCAAAAATCACCTGCCGGCTACGCCACAACCAGTTGGGGAACACTTCGGAATCACCTGCCGGGCTTGCTGGAACCACCTGCCGGTCATGCCCAAATCACCTTCCAACTACGCCAGTACCACTTGGCGGACACTGTGGAAACACCTGTCGGGCCGGCCGGAACCACATCTCAGACGTGCCAGAACCATGTGCATGAGATGCTGGAACCACACCCCGAACAGACGGAAAACACCTGCCAGACGCGTCTGAACAACTTGCCGAGCACGCCGGAGCCACCTACCTGACATGCCCAAATCACCAGCCGGGTATGCCAGAACCACTTGGCGGACACTCCGGAATCATCTGCCGGACATGCCGGAACCAGCTCTCAGACACACCAGAACCACGTGCCGGAGACGCCGGAAGCACCTGCCGAGCATGCCGGAGAAACCTGCTCGACTCGCCAGAAATACCTGCCGGACACGCCAAAATCACCTGCCGGGTACGCCAGAACCACCTGGCGGACACTCCGAAACCACCTGTCGCGCATGCCGGAACCACCTCTCAGACGTGCCGGAAGCACGTGCCGGACACGCCGGAATCACCTACCGGACAGACCGGAACCACCTGCCGAGCACGCCGGAGCCACCTGTTCGACTCGCTGGAACCACCTGCCGGACAGGCCAATATCAACTGCTGGCTATGCCAGAACCACCTGGGGGACGGTCCGGAATCACCTGCCAGCCATGGCGGAACCACCTCTCTGACGTACCAGAACCACCTGCCAGAGAAGCTGGAAACACGTCCTGGACAGTCTGGAACCACCTGCCGGCCAAGCCTGAACCACCTGCCAAGCACAACGGAACAACGTGCAAGACACCCCAAAATCACCTGCGTGTTATGCCAGAACCACTTGGAGGACTCTCTGGGATGACCTGCCGGGCATGCCGGAACCACCTGTCAGACGTGCCAGAACCATGTGGTGGACAGTCCGGAATCACCTGTTGGGCATGCGCAACCACCTCTGAGACGTACCAGAACCACATGCTGTGCAGGCTGGAACCACCTACCGGACAGACCGGAATCACCTTTCGGGCATGCCGGAACCACCTGTCAGATGTGCCAGAAACACGTGCCGGAGACGCCGGAAGCACCTGCCAAGCACGTTGGAACCACCTGCTCAACTCGCCTGAACCACCTGCCGGACATGCCAAAATCACCTGCCGACTATGCCAGAACCACTTGGCGAACACTCCGGAATCACTTGCCGGGCATGCAGGAACCACCTCTCAGACATGCCAGAACCCCGTGCCAATGACCCCGGAAGCACCAGCCGAGCACGCCGGAACCACATGCTCGACTCGCCAGAACCACCTGCCGATCACGCAAAAATCACCTGCCGGCTACGCCACAACCAGTTGGTGAACACTTTGGAATCACCTGCCAGGCTTGCTGGAACCACCTGCCAGTCATGCCAAAATCACCTGCCAACTACGCCAGAACCGCTTGGCGGACACTGCGGAAACACCTGTCGGGCCGGCTGGAACCACATCTCAGACGTGCCAGAAACGTGTTCATGAG